>NC_090646.1:472456310-472784088 GCF_040937935.1 Hyperolius riggenbachi | reverse complement strand
TTTTTCACCCGTTGAGTTGAATAAAACAGCTGTTCCCAATTACTCAGGGTAATTAGGATGCTTTAGAACAGCTTGGACTATTTGGAATGGTATAGAACTTTGGATTTTCCCATAGACTGTTGCAGTTTGTGAAGGGTATGAATAATTTAGGACTGGACACTTTTTGTTCAAATGTAAATACAAGCTGAGAAATGTTTTTTTCCACAATAATGCCTCTCGTACATCGTCTTATTATCCTTTGGGAGACACCTATGTCATTTCCCCTCAAAAAATGACTTGCTGGTTGAATAAAAGTAACTTTAAGTCAAAATTTGCCAGGGGTATGAATAATTATGGGCAGCACTGTACATGCTTGGAAACCATTTACCATGCAGCGCTATTATCTATGAGAGTAAATAAATCATTTGTTGAATTTGGAAATAGTGCCAAATTTTCCAGGGGTGGATCCTACAGTCCAGGTCTCTATTTCCTAAACGCTGTCTGTTATTTGGTAGCAGCAATTGGCAGTCCCTGCTTGGGCTGGATTAGACAATAGTGGTTGCTGGTAGGTTAGTGAAATAGTGGTTGCATGATTGCAGTCATCTGCATGCCTCTGGAGTGAAAAATCTAAAGGTGGCTATTAATGGTATCAATCCCATTACCGATTGTTTCCGATCATCAAATAATGATTGATCGTGCCCATTAATGAGCGAATTTCCGCTATCAAATTCAATCAGATTAATGTAATTAATCCTTTGGAGATGACCGATTAGCTGTCGGATTGTAACGTTTATTGGCCACCTTAAAGGGAATCTGAAGTGAAATTAAACTTATGATATAATGAATTGTATGTGTAGTACAGCTAATAAATAGAACATTAGTAGCAAAGAATTACCGGTAAGTCTCATATTGCTTCCATTACAGGGAGAGTTAATAAACTTCAGTTATCTATGCAAAAGAGCTTCTCTAAGCTCTCTGACCCAGTTAGTCCTATTTTCTGAAGCACTTCTACATCAAAGAAACAGTGAGACACCGCTTCAGATAAGGTTTTACTGCAGGGGAGTTCAAAAGGTGATTATCTCTGCTCTGTTTCATAGTTTAAAATACAGAGTGTGGTTTGTAATTGCAAATATGACAGAATGATGCAATGTTATTTATAAAAAAAAAAAAAAAGCTATAAAACTGAAAATAAAAATATGAGACTTTTCTTTGCTACTAATGTTCTATTAATTATCTGCACTACACATACAATTCATTATATCATAAGTGTATTTTTCGCTTCAGTGTCACATTAAGACAGCCTGGACTTGTGTCGTGCTTGCAACAGCTGGTCCGGTTACTTTTTAGCAGGGCTAATAAAGAGTATGACACACAATACACTTTTTTTAAATGCATCATACAGTGGAGTTGGTTAGGGTTATACCGTATTTTCCATCATATAAGACGCTCCAGAATATAAGACACACATAGGTTTAGAGGGCAAAAACCGGGGAAAGAAATATATATACTAAACCTGGTGCGTCTCTATTCCAGTAGCATCTTGTAGATGTTCTTCCTCAATTAATGTCCTCTAGTGTCCCCCATGTGTCCTCAGGTGCCCCCCATGTGTTCCTTATGTGTCCTCGGGTGTCCCCCATGTGTCCCTGGCTTTCTGTGTGGTCTGCTCCCCCCACCCCCCATATAATTTGTGTAGCGACCTGTATCTAGTAGCGTATCGCCCGTGTGTGTCCTTGGTTCCCTGTGTGGTCAGCTTCCCCACGCTCTCCTCACCACTTGTGTGCGCTCCCCCCCCCCCCAGTTGTTAACATAGCGGCAGTCTTACCTACTCCAGCGGCTTTTGGGGATCTCAGACCTGCTCTCCTCTCTCGCGGGTCCTCTAGTGATGGCTTCTGCAATACGCATCATCAGTAGAAGCCTTCGCTAGGGGGAGCGGCAAGAGAGGAGAGCAGGTCTGCGATCCCCGAGAGCTGCTGGAATAGGTAAGACTGCTGATAATCTCACACCCGGGGTGGGGGAGCGCACACAAGCGCGGAGGGGAGCACACATAAGCAGGGAGGAGAGTGAGGCGAAGCGGCGACAAACCGGGGTACACTGATACATGCCGCTACTTAAATTACACGGAGGGACCGGACAACACAGGGACTTAATGCAGGGAATCCCCGACGTGGCGGAGGTTTGAATCGGTGGGCGGTCATAAGTCGGGTATTTCTTGCATTCACCATATAAGATGCAAGGACTTTTTATTCCCATTTTTGGAGGAAAAAAAGTGTGTCTTATACAGCAGAAAATACGGTATTTCAAGTGTACACTGCTTCACCTCCATCAGTATTGATATGGAGATAATTAGCAGTTTATATATGCTAAAATACTTAACTTAGTGCCTGAATAACATAACATTTTCTTTATTCCAGTTGTTGTCATTACAAAACCGAACATTACCTGTTGGATTGGACCAATTACAAAGCAAGTGTGCAAGGTGCCTTTAGTAATTCTTCTGTCATGTGACTATTGACTTAATACATTCATGCTAACACCAGACACTGTACAGATCATTTCCGTTTCCAGCTCAGTCCTCTCTGTTCTGAGAAAGTCTAAAACTCTAACTGCAAGATCACATACATGGTTATAAATTGCATGAATGTATATTCCCTCTTTCCCTGAAATTAAGACATCCCCTGACAGTAAGCCCTACCAGGAATTTCGAGCATACTGTAAATATAAGCCCTACCCAAAAAATAAGCCCTAAATGCAGTAAGGTAGAAAAGTATGGCAACTTGTGTTTCTACTGGAGCCGATGGTCTCACGGGCAGGACCAAGGCTCCGTCATTGGGCCAATCACTGCACTGGCTGCTACTCAGAGTGCGGTGATTGGCCCAATAATAGAGCCATGGTCCCGCAGGACATCGCAGGACAGCACGACATGGAGCTAGGGATAAGAGGAGGATGCAGGGGGACATCGGAGTACATGGGTCACCAGGAGGACATAGGATTACATGGGACACAGAAGTTTAGGGGATAGAGAAAGACAAGGGGACAGAGGGGTACACCATGAGGACACTAAAGGTACAAGGGGAATACAGGGGCACACAAGAGGTGCATCCAGCAGAGGAAGAGGCGTCACAGTGGGGAAGGCAGGAGGACACACAGCACAGAAACTTGTGTGTTCATTGAAATATAATACATCCCCTGAAAATAAACCCTAGCACTATATTTGAAGCAAAAATTAATATGACACTGTCGGGGAAACACGGTAGCTATCGGGGAAACACGGTAGCTGATTTGAAAATGGGATATACTGAACTATACAGAAAGTGCATTTGTGTACAGTGTTTTTTCCACAGGGCTGGATATTTTTTTTCTTTTTTTGGGAGGGGGGGGGGAGAGTTTGTGGGGAAACATCTAATGGTATGTTTGTGGGAGGTAACCTAGGTAATCATATGAAGAACATACAGAATATATGCATATCATACCTGGTGATGTGAGGGCCAACAACTTTTGGAGCATGCGCTTGATTTCTGTCAACCAACATTTCCTGAATTGTTACAGCCTGAACACACTGGTGTGCTTCTGTCCTCTTTCCAGCAACATGTATCAGTCTGTAAAATGTATGTGTTGATGAAAATTGGACAGAAGTGCACTAGTGTGTTCAGACCCTGAGGCCTCTTTCACACAGGAGACTGAGCACTTGAGGGCCTGTTCAGACTGCAGGCCACCAGCACCTTTCGGTTGCATTTGTAACCTCACCTGTGTTATCGCTTGACTCACTGTGGTGTTACCTGGCTGCAAAATATGTAACATGTCATGTCTGAATATAATTGCAGATGTGACTCAATATAGTGGCTGCCTCTCCATCACCCAGGCCAAGCACTACCAAGAGCCTTCAGCCTCCCATGTTACAGAGGCCTTATGGTGTCAGTTTTGGGAAGGAGTGTTGTACAAACATGTTAGTTATCTACAGCCAAGCAGTATGTGCTGTCCTGTGGGGACGGGAAGACAGGCAGCAAATTAACAAATTGTGGCAAAGGGAACAAAAGGAGTGATCAGCTTGATTGCCACTTTCAGGCACCCTTTCAGCACTTTAGAAAAATGGCAATTCACAACTACAGTGCAAGCCAGTGGAGGCCTCTTTTCTTTTATGGGAAAATGTTAATTTGCAGTTTGTGAGCTGAGACTCCATTGAATTGAATATAGTTATGGATTGTTGCCATGGATTAATTATAAATAAAGGGGCAACCTAATTTTCCAAGTGGGCAAACAAAGATGTGTCAGTCTGTTAACAGGTTGCCACTTTTAAATAAATAGGTCCCCTTCACAAGGTAATGCATAGCTATAGCATGTACTATGCATACCGTATAGTCATGCGTATAAGACGACTGGGTGTGTAAGATGACATCCCCCCCCAACTTTTCCAGTTAAAATATAGAGTTACTGACTGTATAAGACTACCCCTCTTCCAACGCACACCAAATAAAATAAAAAAGACATTATATACTGGTTCTATGTATAAACAGATACTGGTGCTGTACTGTATGTGGTACCCAGTATACAGTGAAGAAAATAATTATTTGACCCCTCACTGATTTTGTAAGTTTGTCCAATGACAAAGAAATGAAAAGTCTCAGAACAGTATCATTTCAATGGTAGGTTTATTTTAACAGTGGCAGATAGCACATCAAAAGGAAAATCGAAAAAATAACCTTAAATAAAAGATAGCAACTGATTTGCATTTCATTGAGTGAAATAAGTTTTTGAACCCCTACCAACCATTAAGAGTTCTGGCTCCCACAGAGTGGTTAGACACTTTTACTCAATTAGTCACCCTCATTAAGGACACCTGTCTTAACTAGTCAACTGTATAAAAGACACCTGTCCACAGAATCAATCAATCAAGCAGACTCCAAACTCTCCAACATGGGAAAGACCAAAGAGCTGTCCAAGGATGTCAGAGACAAAATTGTAGACCTGCACAAGGCTGGAATGGGCTACAAAACCATTAGCAAGAAGCTGGGAGAGAAGGTGACAACTGTTGGTGCGATTGTTCGAAAATGGAAGGAGCACAAAATGACCATCAATCGACCTCGCTCTGGGGCTCCACGCAAGATCTCACCTCGTGGGGTGTCAATGGTTCTGAGAAAGGTGAAAAAGCATCCTAGAACTACACGGGAGGAGTTAGTGAATGACCTCAAATTAGCAGGGACCACAGTCACCAAGAAAACCATTGGAAACACATTACACCGCAATGGATTAAAATCCTGCAGGGCTCGCAAGGTCCCCCTGCTCAAGAAGGCACATGTGCAGGCCCGTCTGAAGTTTGCCAATGAACACCTGAATGATTCTGTGAGTGACTGGGAGAAGGTGCTGTGGTCTGATGAGACCAAAATAGAGCTCTTTGGCATTAACTCAACTCGCTGTGTTTGGAGGAAGAAAAATGCTGCCTATGACCCCCAAAACACCATCCCCACCGTCAAGCATGGGGGTGGAAACATTTTGCTTTGGGGGTGTTTTTCTGCTAAGGGCACAGGACAACTTAATCACATTAACGGGAAAATGGACAGAGCCATGTATCGTGAAATCCTGAATGACAACCTCCTTCCCTCTGCCAGGAAACTGAAAATGGGTCGTGGATGGGTGTTCCAGCATGACAATGACCCAAAACATACAGCAAAGGCAACAAAGGAGTGGCTCAAGAAGAAGCACATTAAGGTCATGGAGTGGCCTAGTCAGTCTCCGGACCTTAATCCAATAGAAAACCTATGGAGGGAGCTCAAGCTCAGAGTTGCACAGAGACAGCCTCGAAACCTTAGGGATTTAGAGATGATCTGCAAAGAGGAGTGGACCAACATTCCTCCTAAAATGTGTGCAAACTTGGTCATCAATTACAAGAAACGTTTGACCTCTGTGCTTGCAAACAAGGGTTTTTCCACTAAGTATTAAGTCTTTTATTGTTAGAGGGTTCAAAAACTTATTTCACTCAATGAAATGCAAATCAGTTGCTATCTTTTATTTAAGGTTATTTTTTCGATTTTCCTTTTGATGTGCTATCTGCCACTGTTAAAATAAACCTACCATTGAAATGATACTGTTCTGAGACTTTTCATTTCTTTGTCATTGGACAAACTTACAAAATCAGTGAGGGGTCAAATATTTATTTCCTCCACTGTATAACAGTATACAGGCGATTGACTGGTTGGGTTGGTCAGCTCTACCTGTCTCCAAGGGGATTGGTCAGCTTTCTCTGTCTCCCTGTTTTTCAGAGAGGTATAGAAGAATAGATCGCACTGCGCCCATAAAACTCGCCTCTTTCACCTTTTGGCCCACCCTTGTATCCCATTTACCTCCTTCTCCGCCTCTCAGATCTTGCACATGCCTAGCTACAGTCCTCAGCAGCAAGATCTGAGAGGCGGTAACAGGATAGGGCGGTCCAGACAGGTGGAAAATGCATGTTTTATGGGCACAGTGTAATCTCTTTCTTCCATACCCTTGGCATCCCAGGCCTTGCAGCATCAGCTGAGAGCTTCCCCCCAGCATATGGGGCGACCGCCAAATCTCCAGCACCCGGTAATTAAACATCAGCATATCACGTAGACGCATCACATGTCAGCATCGTGTAAACATCAGCATGTCGTGTACGCGTATCATCTATCAGCATTGCGTATCACCCGGCATCAATGACACCCGTCTTATACGCCAGAATATACAGCAAGTATAGTTATAGTTTTTCTTTGCAGTGCTGTTTGTCCCCCAGATCTCTATCAGCGTGTAAACTGTAAGACAGTGACTTTACACTACAGATGTGTTGCTATAGCTGGACTTGACCTTCCAGGGCAGCCAATGGCTTTGCCCTGATAGACCGTACATGAGGTGACAGACTAATACAACTTTTCTATCTTGTATGATTAAGAAAGAACTCTAATCTTAGCAGCTTTCGGATTTGACTGCAGAAAGGAGCATGGGCTCTAGACAGTGCATCCTCCCCTTTTTCCCGTAATTTCACAATGTGTGCTACCAGAAGTGGACCTGTCTCGCACTGTATGTTTGCTGTATAACGCAAGTCCAATCAAATTATTTAAACAGGATGCAGAAACTATTTCCATGCTGGTTTCATAACTTACTATTTCACATTTTGCGATTATAGCGCTATAAAGTTTAACATTAGAGGGTTAGGTGGACTTATGGCTGTTGATAAACTTCTTTTGTCAAGTGGACCAGGGGAGCAGCAGTGGCTCAACAGCCACATAGTTTTAAGCCTCATACTCACGGACTACAACTGTCGCCGCAACCACAAGTTGCGGTGACAAGTCGCCCGTGTGTATGAGGCGCGCACCCCCAACCGTCGCTACTCAGAGCTGTTCCTGCAACTTTGACGCAACTGTCACTAGTCCGCCGTGTGTATGCGGACTAGCGACAGCAACTCCATACACAATGTATGGAGCTTCCGGCGGGGGGGGGGGGGGGGGGGGGTACGGGAGGAACCTTCGGCGACAGCTTCCGCCGAATCTGTGTCCCTCTGTGCGCCGTGTGTATGGCTGTTGCACAGAGGGACCTGGCGAAGAGCTGTCGCTGCTTTTTTTTTTTTTTTTCTCCTTATGGCGCTTGCCACAGAGGTGGCTCATGCCATTACTGCATCAGGCAATACAGACTTGGCAGCGCAGCAGCTTCATAGATTCTTGAACAGAACTTTTTTCTGAAATCTGATCAAATAGGGCAATACGGAACATTAAATGCCACTCCCTGATTGACTTTGAGTTTGGTATTCAGGTCACTATCAGCCCATATGTTCAAAAGTAAGCTGTGTTATACTAGATGCTCCAATATGTCCTGATCTGGAAGACCACTTACAACACTCTCCAAGCGTGCTGGAAAGACACAGACATGTGTGGCCTTTTTCTGAGCAGTGTAAAGACCAATGAAGACACTGCATAACACAGTAACCCTTGGCAATCCATCACGTATCTGTTACCTGCCGTCAGATCACAGGAGGGTGATCTATCTCTGGTCACAGTGGGTCATTGTTCTGCTCTAGCTTATAGAGTAAACATATTTTTACGCTGGAATGAGTCTTGCTGCATCTAAACCATGACTGTTATAATTATAGATTATAATGTGCTAGCCTACAGGCAACTAACAGCTTACAACATATATTCTGAATAGCAAAATAATTTTTACCGTGTATCAGATGTTTTGAAATGCAAGTGGTCGTTTTAAAAGGGGAACCTGTTTTGAGAAGACAACGTGTGCTGTCATTGCCATTATCCATTTGTCATGCAGACCCTCCTGCTTCACTGTTAAGGGTGCATACACACATTCAAATTTGATTGGTCAATCATTGACAAATGTTACCACCTTCATTTAGAATGAGGGTCAACAGACTGAAAACTATCACCAGAGTGTGCAGGTAAGCTGTCATACTACATGGAAGTGTTAAAATTGGCCAATCAAAATTGGATGTGTGTACCAGGCGTCAGTGTGTCACTGGTCCAGAATGAGCCTCTAGGCGCTGCCCAGGGAACTCTGACTTGTTTTCTAGGTCAGTAACACAGTAGTAGTAGTAGTAGTATTGGTAGTAGTAGTAGTAGTAGTATTGGTAGTGAAGCCAGCGGATCAGTACAAGGAAAGGAAGCCTGTATAGCCTCAGCGTAGGTATTTTTCCCACTACAGCATTGCCCTTTTAGACTGAAATTAAAAGGAATTAAGCAGAAAAATGAACAGCTGTGCTGTATTAATTAATGCAGATATATTCAAGCTGTACGAGCAGATTTGCAGTTGGATTTTATCTATAAAGTGTACATATTTGTGAATCCCCGAGAAGGATATATGTCTGTGTGTGTGAAAGGTGATAGCAGTTTCTTCTTTGCCTCTGTCTCTCTCTCCTCTCTGTTGTCATTCAGACTGTGTCCTCATTATCTGCTGATCAATAAATTGAGTCTTCACAGATATGTGAGGAGGCACGAAACAAACAGGAAGACAGAGAAATGGAGACAGAAGACACAGGTAATGTACCCAATGCAAAATGGAACAGGAACGAAGCGCTAGAGCTGCTCTGATGTAGATTAAATAGCACGGGGAAAGATATTGCAGATAAATTATGAGGGGAAATAGGGAAGGAATACAAAAAAGCCAGACGCTGTGGGTGAGAAAGTAGAAATGCAAGGTGGATTGTGAGAAGTGATGAATGGGCAGTGCTTGCAAACGCCAAATTTTTACTTTTACTTCTTTTTAATTAGTATACCATCCTTTCACTTTACACTCATTTTGTGTCCCAGTGGCATTAGTAAACAGGCACGTCACTTTTGGTTTTGCTAATATACACAACTAATATTTCTACCAAATAATGGAGATGACAGAACAGATATTAAGGCACCCCATTTATAAGGTGATGAGATTTTCACCTGTGCAAAAGGGCTCATTTCTCTGGACAGGACAGTGGTGGGCAAAGCCTGCAGGATTCACTTGTATGCACAAATAGATTGCAATAAGACATGATCTTGGTCACGCAGTCAGATGACAAAGGAGCACAAAATGCCAGTCCAAACCATCAGCAGGCATCACCTGAAATGATACAAATGGCAGAAGACTGTACTGAAAACAAACATTACAGCATTTAGGCACAATTATAGACTCACAGAATGGCACCTTGTCTGTATGTTATAAATGACCACAACAGATTGAAGACAAAGAGAGAGGTGAGGGAAGGGAAAGAAGCACAATAATTGTCAGAGGGGGCCATGTGGAGGGGGAGAGGTATGATAGACTGAGCATTATAGGAGACACATAAGCAAGTGCATGTGAGGTAAGCATGTGAGAGTGAAGAGACTGCAGAAGCAGATGCAGGGGGACAGGTGAGGGGATGGTTATAGGGAGAGACAGACTGCCTAAATAGAGGAACAGCATGTTATAGGGCATAGGTGATGAGAGGAAAGTAGCACTGGGCAACATAGGTAAAAGACTCAGGATAGGGAAAGAGAGCAAAGATGTGAAACTCGCTGTGAGAGAAAGAACCTCAAAAGAATTATATAGGTGTAAAGGGGGAGGGACTGTGTGAGGATACAGACAGGAAAACTGTGAGAGCGAGGAAGCTAGGGGAAGAGAGAACCAAAAGAAAAGTGTACTGAAAAAAATCAAGAGAGAGTTCAGCAGAGTGAGGAAGAGGGAAAGCGGGACAGAGCAAACAATGAAGTGAGATATTAGAGGAATGAGTGAGCGAGAGAAGGAGGAGAGAGAGAGATTATAGAATCAAAGAAAAAAAAAAAAAAAAAAGCAGCCCAGGCTGAGCGAGAGAGACTGAGCAGTGTTGACAGACAGAAATTAATCAATAGGCAGACAGGAAGAGAGACAGAGGAAAGAGAGAGGCTCTGAAAGAGAGACTGTTTCTAAAAAGAGAGGGAAAAGGAGAGAAAGTGAGAGAAGCAGTCAGCGAGAGGAGAGAGATAGAGGAGGAGAAGGGGGAGGAAGGGGGGCATCCATTTTTGTGGCGGGGATTTGAGCTGCTTTTGTGTAACTCTCCCTGAGAGATCGCATGCTTGATGAAAGGCCCTTAGAAAATGCAAATTGCAGCACGCATGAAAAGCACAAAGAGGCATCTCGCTGTCCCTGCCATGGGTTTAATTCTTCACCAACCACGTAGCGCTGACGTCGGGAGCAGATAATCTCTTCTCTGCCCGGGAGTGTGAGTATAACACACAGACTTTACTGCTCGGGGAACACTATTTTATCCATTTATTGTCCGGTATTTTAGACTCATATGCTGCATTGAGGGTCTGGGGAGTACGGATGGAGTAAGATTTGGGAGGCTGTATTTTATGTGGATTGTGGGGGTAAATTTTGTTTGTTTTTTCTGTTAATGGTGAAAGAAGGGAGTGAAATAAAATGAATTATTGGTTAAAAAACTTAGCAGGTGCAGAGGGTAGTAGAGAGGAGGGGGAGAAGGCGAGAGGGAGGGTAAAGAGAGACAGTAACGGGAGAAAGAGAGAGAGAGAGAGAGAGTAAGGGAGGAAAAGAGGAGAGAGGGAAACGAAGAGAGAGGGGGCGGAGAAAGGGAGTGAGAGAGAAGGAGAGAAACAGAAAGAGGAACGAGAGAGTGAGGGAGAATCCAGAGAAGGATGCAGAGAGGCTCCGGACAGAATTAGACAGGGAGAAGGCAGACAAGTGGCAACATGTAGATACTGGGATAGCGTGATTTAGAAAGACTGTTTAAATGTAGGAAAGAAACATTAAGAGAACAACAGAGCAACTTTTTCCCTTTAAGTGTGTGTTTTTTCTTCTCTCACTCTCGCTCCCTCTCTGCCGAGCTGGGGAAGGGGGTAGGAAGAGGGGGAATTTGAGAATAAAGGAGGGAGGGTTAGGGGAATGAGAGGGTCTTTGTACTGTGAAGCAGTAGGGGGGGTGAAGAGAATGAAGGAGGGGGGAGCCACAGAATAAGGTGAAAGGGTTTTTGGTGAAAGAAAGACAGGACAGGGTGCAAGAGGGAGGGGGAGAGATACAGGTTTAACCCTGTACATCATGGAGTGAGAAGAAGACAGTTTGATAATGAGTATTTATCCCCTGTCTGTGGCAGAGCAGCCTGCATTACTTTACATGCTTTCCTGTGCGCTGAGAAAGGGTTAAGTGGGGTGCAGCAAAGGGTGGGTTCTCACCCCCGCCCCACATATACATGCCCGCCTGTCTGTCTGGGGCCTGGGCAGGGAGGGGGTAGAATGAGGCCTTGTGATTTTCTGTCTCTCGCTCTCTCTGTCTCTATTACATGGCTGAGTGAGTCTGAGTAATGAATGTGTGATGAAATTACATGGGCACACACATACACACAGGAATATGCACACTCACAGATATATACAGAGAAACACAGGCGGGCTGCAAACTTATCAGCAAGAATACACACACACAGACAGCAGAGGCAGCTTGTCACAGTGCAATACACACATGAGATTACATGAACCTACACAGTTATGTGTACAGTTACAGTGCAGAACAGACACTGGGCTCCTCTAGAGGGTAAACAAGCACACACAAAAAGTTACATGCTAGTCTCCAGGTTGCTGAACACCAGTCCGTTAGTGAATCCTAGCCACATACACGACACACAGGATACATCCTGACTTTTCCACTCTCACATAGTGTAAAGTGGAAACACAGAACTAACTAATGTGAGAAAAAATTGTTATAAAAATAAAGGCACAGAAAGGCATTAATAATTCTGATAAATAAATAGTGATTTGAATAGCATTTACACATGTTTACAAATGGTCAGTATTTGTTGTGAAATTAACAATGATGCTAGGTTGCCAGTGTCGCTGTATGATGTGCAGGATTATTATTCATTAAGTATTGAGGAGACATGATCCTGCTGTGTCATCTGTGCCCCAGAATGTGTAATGGCGACTTGATGCACTGCTATAATGGCACAGGTGCACGGGCATAAGCATGCAGGGCTACGCATGCCACATTTCTCACCCATTCACAGGCTGGCACATGCATACACACACGCCCACATGTGCCCGAAACACATATGTCCAGGCGGCATGATAAAGGGAGAGAGTCCTGCTTCTAGCAGTGACAGGCGATGATACAGGAGATGGAGGTTCCTCCTGCTGTGAAATGCACCATAGCACACATCACATCTCTAAAGTATCAAGGAGCTCTGGGAATACTAGGAGAGCCAGCCACCCATATGGTGCTATTGAGGAATGGAAGGTGAAAGTGTGCTGCTGCCCACATGGTGTGTCCCCGTAGGGAACACATGGTGGCTACACAGCTGATTCCATTGATCAGGATGTCTGTAGTGCTGATGGAGCAGCTGCACCTGGCCTTATCTCATCCGTAGCTCTAAGGTACCCATACACATCAGATAAAAGTTGGCAGAAAGGTTCCGTTGTGATATCTAAACATATCTGAAACACAGATCTCTGCCCAGAAGTTTATTTACTGGATCGGATTTTCTCTCAGATTTACCTGCTAGTAGTCTGTGTCTGTTTGAGTGCCGATATCAGGAAATCTTTTCTGCAAACTATTGATGTGTGAGAGGCATATACAAGACTACATCATCAGCGCAAAATATTGTAAGGACAGAGTGGTTCAGAACATAGATGATCACTTTATCTTGTTTATTGGTACTCTTACTTCCGAGAAAGCATCAGCCAGTCTAAATACAGATACAAACATGTCTAGCTCCTGATTTTAGCAGTTTAGTGTAGACGGTAAATATTAGATCTTTTGAACTGTAAATAATAATAGAATATTCTGCTACATGTCTTAATTCGCGTGTAGAAAACTGTATGTGTGTGTGTGTGTGTGTGTATATATATATATATATATATATATATAATTCTATGAGGTTTTTTTCTTTTTCTCTGTACCTGCGTGAATTGCCTCAAATAACCTCTATTTTAAGAATCGGCCTACACAGTATTCAAACGGTATATATTCTTCATGTTTTTAGACAGGTCGTTGTTCATCAATAACCAATTATATTACATGCTTCTGCCAACACTATCCTGATGAAAGGTCAATAATATGTAGTTACTATGGGCTACTGTAGTTTGATTTGCTGTATTCCATAAGCCTGACAGAGTGTAACCTATCAGCTTGATGTATTTGTGTGTTTTTACACAGTGAAAAACTAAAGCTTTAGACAGTGACAATTGCTGCATTTTTACACAATCTTGATGCTAATTTTGACAGCATCTGAGGATGAAGCAATACAAATTTGAGCAATGTTTAATTTTCAAATAAGCTATACAGAACTAAAATGAAAGGGAAATTCCACTGTCATTTTGATTTGCCATCAGTAGTGGTTTGTGCTGTTCAAGACCAAAGCATTCTTGTTATAAATGATTTTGCCCTTTCATTTTGCAGTCGGTTTATGATAATAGAAAGCTCAGTTCGGTTTAGTCTGCAGTCTTGGCAACACTACTATGTACCCTGGGTAGAGTACTATAGCCATGAGAATGTCCAAAAGCGGTTACCTTGCCTCAGGAGCAAGTAGCTGCACAGAGCAGGAACGTTGCGATCACCTGCACTAATCAATTGACTGGCAGCAAACTTTAACACTCCTAGCTTCCAGTTTCCTTTTAGGCAATACCAGTTGCCTGGCAGCCCTGCTGATCCTCTGCCTCTAACACTATTAGCCATAGTCCCTGAACAAGCATGTATCAGATCAGGTGTTTCCGACTTTAAAGTCAGATCTGACAAGACTAGCTGCATGCTTGTTTCTGGTGTTATTCAGATACTACTGCAGAGAAATAGACCAGCAGGGCTGCCAGGCAACTGGTATTGATTAAAAGGAAATAAATATGGCAGCCTCCATATACCTCTTACTTCAGTTCCCCTTTAAAATCAATTAGATTTTCCCTTTGAAGGAAACTAGATGTAAGGGCAATATGTAGGCCGTCATCCATTTTTTTTTTTAAAGCTGGCATGCTGATGTTTGGCTGCAGTGTTTTTTGAGTTTGATGCCTAAAACAAGTATCATAAGTTTCCACTGAGACAGAACACCTGACCTGTATACTTGTTCTAAACCAGTGAACCAGGAACTCTAAAAGGCCTCAAATCCGCTTCACAGCCAGGCAATCAGCATTCTTTAAAATTAGAATGCAGAAAGAGTTTTTCCATATTCCTGTCACATCAGGTTTCCTTTTACACTGCCTGTACACACTGAGACCTGATTGTATGAATCTCCAATCAGCACACATATGTCACTATTATGCTATGCTTGAGGGTAGTCTGCCTATCCTAAGCTAACAGGCAGATAACTTATACTACTTATGATCTTTATTCTTGCTTGAAAAAAATCCAACCTTCTAATGAGATTGTTCGCGCTTATGGTATCAGCTAATCAAATCAGCTAAATACTGTACAATAGGCCATATTTTGTGTAATACTTGTCTGCGTGGCTGCCTTTACACAATTTGCAAAAGTGTTTTTACTGAATTGAGGTGGGAGTAGTTCAGTTTTGCACTGTTGTATATTCTTGCACTTAATGTGGCCATACACTTAAAGAGAACCTGTACTGAGTAAAAATATTTAAAATAAACACATGAGGTAACTTCAAATGAAAATTACAGAGTTACCTTGCCATCAGTTCCTCTCAGAAGCTCACCATTTTCTTCTGACAATAACCCCATCCAGTTCTGACAATATTTTGTCAGATTTGAAATATATCAGTTGCTGTCAGTAAAATATCAGTTGCTGTCAGTTATAGCTGAGAGGAAAGCGGATGTACCAGGCAATGTCCATGTTTCCCTATGGCTCAAGTGGGCGATGTTACAGTTTAACTGTGTGCTGACCAGAAAGCTGTTATGGGTAATGGCTATTTTCAAAATGCAGGACGGAAAATTCCCTTGATCACAGTGAACAAATAGGACGCAGGACAGGAGAAAGACACTGAGGAGTAGACTACATGGAAGGTAAGTATGACTTGTGTATGCTTATTTTGAATTTTATTTTCAGTACAGGTTTTCTTTAAAGAGACTCTGAAGCGAGGATAGATTCTATTTTTTAACTTGTATTACTGTCAATGACCATAACAGCTGCTAAATGAGGGGTTTATACCCCCCAAATCCCCTCTCATTTGTCCGGGGAGCGCTTCCTGAATGAGGCAGAGCTAATGGCTGTAGCTCTGCCTCTCAGCGCGTCAATCCCGGCTGATCGACGCCTCTCCCCACCCCTCTTAATCTGCCTTCACAGAGAGGGGTGGGGGAGAGGCGGCGATTGACGCGCATGGAGGCAGAGCTACAGCTCATAGCTCTGCCTCCAGGAGGAGCAAAATCCACGACCAAGAAAGTCGTGCATTTTGCAGGGGGATTTGGAGGGTATAAACCCCTCGTTTTGCCGTGGGTTGGTGTCGGTTTAGCAGCTGTTATAGTCATTGACAGTAATACAAGTTAAAAATAGAATTTATCCTCGCTTCAGAGTCTGTTTTAAAGGGATACTGTAGGAGGGTCAGGGGAAAATGAGCTGAACTTACCTGGGGCTTCTAATGGTCCCCCGCAGACATCCTGTTTTGGCGCAGCCACTCACCGATGCTCCGGCCCCGCCTCCAGTTCACTTCTGGAATTTCTGACTTTAAAGTCAGAAAACCACTGCGCCTGCACGCCCGTGTCCTCGCTCCCGCTGATGTCACCAGGAGTGTACTGCGCAGACACAGACCATACTGGGCCTGCGCTGTGCGCTCTTGATGACATCAGCGGGATCGAGGACACGGCAACGCAGGCGCAGTGGTTTTCAGACTTTAAAGTCTGAAATTCCAGAAGTGTACCGGAGGCGGGGCCGGAGCATCGGTGAGTGGTTGCGCCAACACAGGATGTCTGCGGGGGACCGTTAGAAGCCCCGGGTAAGTTCATCTCATTTTCCCCTGACCCTCCTACAGTATCCCTTTAAGTGAAACTGAAGCAAAAAAAAAATTATGTTATAAAGAATTATATATGTAGTACGGATAATTAATAGAACATTAGTAGCAAAGAAATGCGTCACATATTTTTATTTTCAGTTACATATTTATTAACAACATTGCATCATTCTGTTATATTTACAAATACGAACCACACTCTGTCTTTTAAACTATGAAACAGCAGAGCTAAGGATCCTTTAAACTCCCCTGCAGTAAAACCTTATCTAAAGCTACCTCTAGCTGTTACTTTGATGCATAAGGGCTTCAGAAAATAGCACTGTGTCCGACCCAAGTTAGGTCAGAAAGCTCAGAGAAGCTCGTTTGCATAAATAGCAACTGAAGTTTAACTCTTCCTGCACTGGAAATAATATGAGACTTTATTGTTTTCTTCTAGTGTTCTATTTCCTAGCTGTTCTAACCATAAAATTCATTATATCATAAGTTTATTTCGACTTTAGATTCCCTTGAACAACTTTTCCCATTGATATCTACCAGATTTAGTCACTCTGATCGAATCTGCTAGAAATTGATGCAGCGGGTGGTCCGATCGATTGTGGGGCAAACTCAGTCGAAACGGCCAACCACACAAAGGAAGATATCAATTGAGGCAGGTCGGAATGAATGGCAAATCGACAGCCCATAGAGTTGCTCTGCATTAAACACAGCGGTTACATGCTGAATTTGACTAAATATCTATGCTAGTGTGTGACAATTCTAGATCCCTCTCGGATTAGATTTGATCTGACAGGGCTCTATCTGATGATTGAATCTGGTGTCCATCTATAAGTGTACGGCCACCTTTAAGTTATACAGTGTCAATGCAGCCTAAATAGGAATTCCCAACCTGATTTAAAATGGAGGAAAAACAAGAATGCCTATCTTCCTTTCTTCATGCAATCAAACGTTTGATTGTTCTGCATTAGTGACCTAATTGGGTTTTCTGGGAGTATTTTTTTTTTCTCCACTTAAAAACTGAAGCTTAGTGTAATGAGGTTTACAGTTGATAGCAAATAATTGTACATTTGTGCATGCACTATAAATATATGTACATGTGTATATCAGAAGTCGTCTTATAGCTGATACACAAAGCATTCATAACCAAATCAGTTACCTCAGCAGCTACATTGTTATTCATGTTACATCATCAGTGCATTGTACACATTGCTACAATGCAGACTGGTATGCACACAGGGCTGGAGTGCACTCACACATATTATGTACTGGTAATAATAGATTTCATACATGACAAGCGGATTGAATGTCTCCTGCAGGAATTTTTGGGGTCACTTTGTCTTGGCCAAGTCATTCCTGAGTATAAATCTATAATAGCGTTTAATAATTCACAGCCTGTTCTTCTGTTGGTTCTCTAACATTTGTTCTATTAATGTAGGAACTACTATAATAAAAAGTAGGACAGACAGGGAGAATGAGAAATAGAAAGTGACACATGCCTAAGGATGCGGAGTAAGGTGAGTTTCAGCTTTATACAACTTCACTATTCTGGATACATCACTAGCAGGCGGCAGCAAGTGGAGTATGTAGATTACTCTGACCTCTGTGCACTATTTATCTGCTTAAGGTTAACCTGTCATAACAGAAATAGGGTGGCTGCCATTCTGGATCTTCTGAAGATGATATTTTTGGGCACCCACTACTTTAAGTCATTTACCTAAACAAGTGCGCAGATCCAGGAGTCAGTAGATCACTATTCCAGCTGATTCAGAATGTAGTCTAGCCAGAGAATTAGTATTAGTCAGGCATTTTGTGTTTTTATGGCCAACTCCTATTTATGGCATGTTTATGTACCTTCTGCATGTTCACATGTAGGAGCACTTTAAGTCAAGCTATCTCAAAAACGAATGACACAGCTCACGGCTACTTCCTCCCGCCATGGGATGGCGCTGTGCTGTAAATGGTAGACAACTACTTGAGCACTAGACCCTCAGTACCTATTGGAGCAGTTTTTAGGAAACATATTGGGTAATATCCTGCTGAGAAAAACAAGAAAAAACTAGTACAGAGAAATTTATGGAGAGAGCCACATGTCCTAGAAGGTAGGCTGCTCTCAACTAGATGTGTCCATACATGATACAATCTGTGCTGTAGGACTATTGATGCGATAATGTGATCTATTCTGTGATTGAATAATATGTTGTTTCATCTATGTCAAATGATGTTTTAAAGTGTTCCCAATGTGACATCAGATAGACGTATATGTACAGTGCCAAGCATAGAAATAACTAGGCTGTGTTCCTTTTCTTCATTTTCTGCCTGTAAGAGTTAACCACTCAGGTATGCAAGTAATAGTCCCTTTCCTGTCGGGGCCTAGTCAGACTATTGTGTAACCCTCACTGATAAGGAATTACAGACATAAAACTCTTGCCTGGAAGAGAACAGTTTCTCAGTACAGAGGATTGATAGAAAAGGTGGGTCCAGTTCCAGCTCGTGCGCCCTAGCTCTGCCCCACAATGCATGTGCGTCAGCATAATACATTATTATGTGGCGAAGCGTGATCCCTTTTATATGACTATGTTGCTCTTTAGTATATGATAGGACTATGTTGCTCTTTAGTAAATGCAGGGATCGCAAAGAAACTTTGCCATCATAGACTGCAATATGGTAATGCTGTGCATCCACCATCTATTTTACTGTTCACCACTGTGTATTCAACAAGTTTACATAATAATCTGAACATTTGTATAGCGCTTTTCTCCTGTGGGACTCAAAGCGCTCATAGCCAGAGCACTGTATAGTTGTTGGTAATGAGACTGTTGTAGATTATACAAATTACTATAGATAGAGAAACTCAGCATATGGAGTCAACCTGGACGTACTGGGGCTCACCACTCCTATTGTCATCACAACTCCTCCACAGATAATGTTTGTATTGGCCGACCAGTAGTTCAGCAGGGTGACACACAGCAAACCAGAATACCCATCTGCCGTCCGTGACTTCTGAGGTTACTAATCCTCTGTCATCCAACAGTTTTTGGTCAAGAACCCCCTTTGCTTTACGAGGGCTCAATTAGGACACAGTACACAAGGTGAGGACTTTCCATTATACACAGTGGACAGTAAAATTGTAGGTGGAAGCAGATCATGCAGCTCATTACTGTACAATATTGTGGTCTATAATTGAGGGAGTTTTTCCAACTGGAAAAATGTGGTCATCAGCATATACTGAAGAACAACATTGCCATACAGAAAGGATAGTGAGGTACTGCTGTATGTAGGTATGGAAAATGCTGTTTGCATGGACAGGATAAGGCCGTATTGAGCGCATCCTCATCTTATTATCAGGACATATGATTTTATGGTCCTTTTGTAAATAAAGGTGATTATTAGTTTCTGTTGGCAATTTGTTGATCATTACTTAATGACCATTCCCTGCCTACAATGTCTACCAATTGATGGAAGCCAGAGTCCTAATGGTGCTACTCAAGTCATTATGTATTTAAAGCTATTAAAATTAGGGCTGTGGAGTCGGTACAAAAATCTTCCGACTCCAAATCCTCAGTTTATGAAACCACGACTCCAATTCCGGGTACCCAAAATGGCTCCGACTCCTAGACTCCGACTCCTTAGTCTAATACTTAACAGGGCTGTGGATTTTGTACAAAAATCAGACGACTCCCAACTCCGACTCCTCAGTTTATGAAATCAACGACTCCAACTCTGACTCCGGGTACCCAAAATGACTCCGACTCCAATTCCACAGCCCTGATTAAAATTACGGTATCTATCTAGCTCAATTTTCAGTCAGCTAAGGTTTGTTTCTAAATTACCTGAATGTTTAGATATCAGCCCAACAGTATACTGGTATTCTCTTAAATGACTACCATCGCAAACATTGTAAAATTATAAATCCATGCACAAACATCCATATGTATAATACAGTATAAATTCTGGTTTTTTTTCTATATCACGGTTACTGACAGAGAGCTTTTGGACTAGTCCATCTCCTCATGGGAGATTATCAATATGTCCATTATTCTTTGTAAAAGCACTCCCTGGAAAGGACCTATGCAAGCATTCCTCAGTACACACTATTCTGGCAGTTGTCATCCAAGGGGTGCTTTTGAAAATAAATAACTACTAAAAATCCTCTTGAGCCCAAAACCAGATTTTCACTGCCTGCTGTAAAGGTATGTACATACACACTGGTACAGTCACCCGCAGGGATTGGGGCTCGATCCCTAAGTGACAGTTTTTGGCCCAGTGCTGCATTGACGTGTGCTTAGACTCCAGGTGCCATGGGCAGTGGGACAACGTGCGGCGCTTGAGGGAGCGAAAGGGGTAAGGAGGGAGAACAGTGGACTTGGTTGGTGCTTGGACAAGATCCAGCAGTCCATAATTCTCACCAACCCATCGGTCAATTTGTCCGAGAACCATCTGGCATGCGTACAAGGTTTACAGTAAGTGACTGCAGCATAGTACATACCGGTAGTTCATAGTGCATGTTACACGGGGACAAATCTAGAGATACATATACATGTAGTTTAAAATTTACAATTTTTCACTATACTTTCTAGAGAGAAATGATCGAACTTAATCAGGTGAATGCTCCTTTTTATTATGTCTAGGATGGCTCTCATTTTTCTAGATCATGAATTTTCCCAATTGTCCAAGGAAAAACAATAGAAAATAATGTTCGGCAAACTCTTTGGGATGTGTAATGCTGGGTACACATAATACGTTTTTTTCTGCTTGATTTTCCACCCGTTTTTTCTGCTCGATTCTGCGCTCGATTCTCTTATCTTCCGCTCGTTTATCTTATCTTTTTCCATTCAATTCTATGAGAAATCGAGCCAAAAAAACGATCGGAAGGAATATCGGACATGTCGAAAGTTACCGGTATCTATCGAACCCATCTATTGGGGTAAAGACTTATGGTGTATTCCCATCAAAAGATTACCTGAAGAGATTTTTTTTAATCTCTCCAGCCAAGCCCCCGCCCAAAATGTAGTCTCTGAACTCTTACCGTGTCATTTAAAGTAAAATAAAAAACAGAAATTGGACTGTAAATAGATGATATACAAAAACTGGTAATAGGTCAGTACAACATACAAGTTCAATGTAAACAAACAATATTGTGGCTTCTTCTGTAGCAGGGACATTTTATTTGAAAAAATAAATAAATGCAAAAGTTATAGATGTCTGCTATCAGACAGTTGGTGGTACAAGTGCATTCTTGGCGCCCTGGGCATGCGCAGTTCAGAAACATTAGTAACTGTGCATGCCCAGTGCACTCCCGGTGGCAGCTGCTACACATAGCTATGTAGGAGCAGCAGAGTGGACAGAATGGGGGCTACAGGGGCAGCACAGAGTGGAGGCCAGCCACAAGAAGGGGCCACCAAGTGTTTTATAACCTAAGGAATAAACGTGTAACTTTAACTGTTACATTTATTTTCGCCTCAGGTTTACTTTGATAGTGAATGCAGAGCCCTATAAAAATATATTATATAATATATAGCAGCTTTAAGGAACCACCCTTCCACAGCATCCTTCTCTCATTGGATTGGGTTCAACTTCACAAAGCTAGGAAAATGGCAGTATGGATGTCTCTGTATTACATGACAGGGCCAAAAGTTAGCGTTCCAAACTGAGTATTCTAGAAAAAGTGACCCATGGGGTTTTGTATCCAAGAGATGCATATCTGGCCTGTGTTGCTAAATGTTAAAGGAAAACTCTACACAAATATATATGAAGCATGATTATTGTACCCTCAGAAATACCTAAAGGTGACTTTCACCTGGGCTATCCCAGTGTGTCCTTAGAAAGTGACACTAGTACTGGAAATCTGTAGTGAAGGAACAAGCAGCAGATCATATTTTCTTGTTTGTTTGTTTTTACAATTATTTAGATATTGGTGGCTGAAGTAAAATATTGCCTGTGGAATCTTCCTCCTGCCTGTATTTTGCTGCATCGCAGTAAGCTAGGGGCTACTCATCGCAGTCCATCGTATATATGCAAAGCATTACTTGTGTGCACGTGTCATATGATTAGAATATAGTAGGAGAACGTAAGCAAAGCTATATGATAAACAAAGAATCTACTAGATTTCAGTGTGTTACTGATCTCTCACCTTTATGTCAGTATCACTCTCATACTGAGGCAATAGATCATGTGGGTAAGACAACAAAGCAATAGTCATTAAGACTATTACTATGCAATGTGTATACTCAATGACAGCGATGGGATGCATGCTATGTAAAGTGTCAGTTCTTTGCGTGTTTAGCAGTTTCTGTACATGCCTAGGAAGAATCGCTTAATGTGATTCCTATATACAACCATTTAACAAAAGTGGTGTATATAGATAGAAAGAGTTATAATCTGTCTTATACAAGTGAAAGAATATTCTGTCCCTTCCAGAAGTCCTGTAATATTTTTCACATGTATGATTTCATGCCCTAAAAATATGTAATATTAGGTAAACATATTGCAACCTTGAACAAGCACTTACATCAGATGTTTCTGACAAGATTAGCTGCATGCTTGGTTTAGGCTTCAGACACTACCGATGCCTGAAGATCAACAGGACTGTCAGGCAACTGGTATTGTTTCAAAGGAAATAAATATGGCAGTCTACATATCCCTCTCAACACAGGTCCACATTAAAGAACAGAGTTATGCAACACTAATAGGCTCATTTACATGGATTGATGACAGTGGTAGGCCCACTGCCTGCCAGTTGCTCTTTTGGACTTGTGCAGTTGTAGGCGACTGGTGCCATTCAGGACGGTTGGTGGTTTGGCGCTTGACTAATGCTTGTACTTCTGAGGGGGGCAGCAGCTGTTTGCCAGACTGTACATGCCGTGCCCGTCTACTACATGATAACCACACTATGTAGTCATTGCTGGCATACTTTTAGATATGAATGCATTATGCTGTAACTGAATGGCAGTTGATCTCTAGCAGATCCAAGTTACACCTTACAGCAAATGCACAGTTCATCCATTCAGGCAAATGAATCCTTACCCATGTGACAATGTAAATAGCGCCTTAAAATTGGATGCGCCACCTTTGACAGCGCTAATTGCAGCAAAATGCACATTCAGTCATTTGATATTTGTCTTTGGTGTACCTGCAGCTATCCCACTACTATCCCACTACTACAGATAAACAGTATTGGTAGGTTTAAAGGGACTCCGAGCAGTGCCTGTGGGTATTCCTTTAAGTATACCCACAACTAATTAATTATATCCTCACACCTACCAGCATGATTTTTGTAATTATATCCCCCTGGGTTCCTTGTATTTCATTGCATTGTGCTGAATGGAGCTGCCGACTTTGGGGAAAAGTCATCCTGTGTAATACAATGCTGGACTCCAAAAAGTGCAGTACCTATGGAAAGATGCATATCATTTTGAAGCTCTCTTTCTCCTCTTCCCAATGATATATAAAGCGCCGCCCTACACCTTTTAGTTTTCGCTATTTTCACGATCAAAATTGCGGCAGACGCAATTGCGATCGCGAAAATAGCGAGAACTAAAAGGCGCAGGGCGGCGGTTTATATATCATTTGAAAGAGAAAGAGAGCTTCAAAATGTTATGCATCTTTCCATAGTTTCTGCACTGCTCTGAGTCCCTTTAATGCATGAACTGCTTATTTCATGTGTTTGTGCAGCACTAAAATTTGATGCAATCCATCAAAAATCTTAACTGTGTCATCAACAGTACAGACATAGGTCCAAAGGCAGCAAAGCATTGTGTACATGTTATCGCAGTGCCTGGTGAATACCTTATCCTAACAGCTTCCAACCCTACCATCCTGGTGGCTGGATAGTGTACTGGTTAAGGGCTGTGCCTCTGACACAAGAGACCAGGGTTCAAATCTCGGCTCTGCCTGTTCAGTAAGCCAGTACCTATTCAGCAGGAGACCTTAGGCAAGTCTTCCTAACACTGCTACTGCCTATAGAGCGCGTCCTAGTGGCTGCAGCTCTGGCGCTTTGAGTCCGCCAGGAGAAAAGCGCAATATAAATGTTATTTGTCTTGTCTTGTCTACCTTACCTTCCCATTTTCTACCTAGCTTCTGACTTTTATTATTATTTACTATTTATACAGTTTTTCATCATGGAATAAATATTTACATTTGGCAGTATCTACGTAAAGCAAGTATCTTGCAATAGTCCTCTCATTTCATAATACTAATTATTATTGCATATTTATATAGCATCATCCTCTCCCGCAGCGCTTTACAGAGTGTATAGCCTTGTCACTAACTGTCTCTCAGAGGGGCTCACAATCTAATACCTACCATGGTCATGTCCACCTAATTTTTTAGGGGGAAGTCAATTAACTTATCTGTATGTTTTTGGGATGTGGGAGGAAACAGGAGCACCCAGAGGAAACCCAGGCAGACACGTGGAGAACATACAATCTCCTTGCAGATAATGCCCTGGCTGAGATTCACACTGAGGACCCAGCACTGACAGACGAGAGTGCTATCCACTATGCTGCTCCTCACAATAGAACCGGAGTACTGCCCTTCCACCTAACCTTCACCTACTGACCAGCCTATCATTTTATCTTGTATATGTCAATACGGTAATCTCTTCCTAGCCAACAAGCCCTATACTGGTAGGCTGACTTGCTGAGTCTCAAGATTACAATTGCAATGCTTCACTTCAGCTTTCCAGAACCCAAATTATCACAGCCTTGATTAGCATGCAAAATTGAGGGAAGCACGGCTTCCTACAGTGAGCCAAATATTGCATGTTCCCTTTAAATCATTTCTCTGGATTCAGAAACGGTTAGAATATTGTCATTTTTATGAATGCAGTGTTAGTGGTCATCCTTCTCCACATCAAAGCATTTATTTCTGTAAACCGTATCGAAGTACTATTAAAAAGTTTATAACCAGTAAAATCACATGCTTCTTCCCATTCACATGATACTGATTTTATGCAACCTGTGCAAAATCCCACGGCAGTGTGTTTGAATGGCCAGCAATCACATTTTTGGCAGGCGTGACCTCAGTTTGGGCTCTGATGATCCCATGCACACCTTTTTTCTTAAGGTGCGTACACACATGCGACTATAGTCGTTTGAAACGATTGTTCCCCGATCATTTCAAACGACTATCGTTTAAAAAAAAGCAACCAACGCCCATTAAGTCTAACGACGGACGAGCTAGATCGGTAAAATCGAACGATCTAGCTTGGCGGATTTTTCCCAACGACGATCGTTTGCAAAAGTAGTACATCGTTGGAAACGGTTGTTCGTACTAGGCTTGACATGCGCATTTCGCTATTTCTCCATGGAACTTGTCATTTTTATGCGCAAGCGCAATAGTTGCTTTACGTTATGTAACGTTCGTTCTAACGATCAGATCGTTACACACATTTAAAAACTAACTTTACTTAGGTCGTTCTTTCATCAATTAAAAGTTTGTTCGTCATTCACAACGAACGATCATTGTCGCATGTGTGTACGTAGCATTACATTCAAAAGATTCAGATGCACTACGTGTGAGCACAGCCAGTATATAAAATTGCAGGGGTTTTTTCTAAAAAAAAAAAAAAAAAAAATCTGATCCTCAGATTCTCTCTCCCATTTTCTCTCCCAGTCTTTACGCGAAGGAGGGGACGGGTGACAGTGTGGGTAGCGGGTGCATTACGGTGGTGTGGTCTGATGCGATATAGCACTATATGTGAGGAGTTCCAGGAGTCCCTGTTTCCAATGGGGTGGGGGAGGTAGGGGAGTGTCTGGATGAGATGAGTGGATTGATTGGGTGGAGGGGGGTTGGTAGGGCGAGTAAAGTTGAATGAAGGGGCGGGAGAGGATGGGGAATGTTTGGATAAGATGGGTTGTTTGATTGGACGGATGGGTGTTAGTAGGGTGAGTTAAGATGGATGAAGATTTTAAGTTGTATGAGAATGAGTCTCAGGGGTACCTGTGCGACCAACTGCATAATTTCAGAACAATGTAAGGGTTCGTGCGCGGTTGTCTTCCCCACATGGGTTTTTTTTCCCACCTCCAATTGGGGATAAAGATTTTCTTCTTTGAGATAGAGGAGCTGAAGGGGGAGAGAGATTTGATTCTAGAGGGGGGCCATGCATTGATTCTGACGAGTTTGGGGTGAACCCAGGTGGGGAATGGAACGGCGTACGGACCAAGGGGGGGAAAATGTAGGTGGAGAGTGGAAAGCACAACTCATAAGCTGTATGTAGAATCATTATACCACTTAATTGTTTTGTATGTATTGGGGCCGGTTCCCCTATCTTCTGTACGAAAGCCCTGAGTATGAAACTTATCAGAAATAAAAAAAAAAGGAAACCGAACAATGATGCGAATTACACCCAATGATGGGAGTGCTTCAATGAAGCTAAATGTTCTCATGGGTACTGTACCACGGGTACGCTGAGTTTGAAAAAGAAAAAAAAAAAAAAAAAGTTTGTTCGTCATTCACAACGAACGATCATTGTCGCATGTGTGTACGTAGCATTACATTCAAAAGATTCAGATGCACTACGTGTGAGCACAGCCAGTATATAAAATTGCAGGGGTTTTTTCTAAAGATTATGTTCTGTGATAAATAAATCACAAATACTGATAAATATAAGATATTTAAAAAAAAATCTGATGCTTTAGCAAGCAAAACAAAAGTTAGGTCTAAATAAAATTTTGCCAGAAAATTACAAAATTGACATTTTGTAATGGCACAATTGTTGCTTAAAAATATTTTGACCATTGATTATTGAAATTATTAGACCCACAGCACCATGTAAAGAAATTGACATAAAGCACATGTTTATGGTGATGGCGATTTACAGGGAATCAGTGCAGCTGATAGTGGTCCATGGATCAAATCAGCAGCATAGTGACAGCTTGCAGCTGACTAGTTAATGTGGTATTTGCTTCAATTCATGTAGGTACAATTGCAAACACTTAATTATCAAAGTAGATCAGGTCCTCAGTCCAACCTTACCTAGCACTTACCCTGACCCCTGACCTTCCTAACCCTACAACCTATCCATTCTCACCTAATGGGATGCAATGTCCTAATAATCATCTTCCCTGATCCTCACCCCCAGTCCACTAGGGAAGAACTATTTTGCTACAGATGTTCATACCGTCCTACAACCGAGGCCATGTTTGACTGCTAGTGTGATTTTTGTACCATGGAGGCCTTTATGCTAGACATAATGATGCCTTTATTGTCAAAAGAATTTCATCTGTCCACAGAACATTACCCCAATTTTCAGGATTACCCAGGAGGGTTTTTTTTTTTGTTGGGGGGGGGGGGAGAATGTGAGATGAGCATTCATGTTATTGTTGAATAGCAGTAGATTCTCCTCTCCCATGAATTGCTAATGCCCAGTCTCTTTGGTATTGTAGAGTTATGAAAAGTGACCTTAGCTTGTTCTGGGATGGTCTGTGACTGCTTGGATGAGTTGTTATTTGCACCCTTGAAGTGAGTGTAGCAGACCAGTCACTCCACATAAGAACCACCACTGTCCCATATATTCTTTATTTCATAATATTCTTTCTCACCATGGTTTGACGGAGTCCTAGAATTGTAGGAATAGTTTTTAACCCTTTCCAGACCAGAGTCATTTCAACAATTGTTTTTCCAATCTTCCATACTTTGCCCTGTTGGTGAAATAGGGCCTGATTCACAAAGCGGTGCTAACCGTTAGCACGCTGGTGAAAAGCCCTTTATCATGCCTAAACTCAGTTTAGGCATGATAAGTTTTGGTGTGATAAGTTTAGGCATGATAAGTTTAGGTGTGATAAGTTTTTAGGCATGATAAGTTTAAGCACCAACTGGGTTAGCACCACAGTCCACAGCTGATCAAAAGTTTTGCGCTAGCAAAGTCTGTGGCACTTCGCATAGAGTTTAATGGCGCTGCTTTGCGTGCGGGACATTGCACGCGATCTAAACTTATCTAAACTTATCATGCCTAAACTTATCATGCCTAAACTTATCACACCTAAACTTATCACGCCTAAACTGGCTTTTCACCAGCGTGGTGCAATGGTTATCACGCCTAAAGTCTCTAACTGGGTTAGCACCGCTTCGTGAATCGAGCCCATAGTGTTCTTGTGGAGGCTTTGTGGTGATTTTCTCTCATGGTAAGGTACAAAATATAATGAAGATGGATTTGGCAGAGTTGGCTGTAATCAATCTTGGGTTCAGCCATCTGAACCTGATAAGTTGGCGTAAAATAAGGGGTAACATAAGTGTTGGATAATTTTGGTCAGTACAGTGATTAGGTGCTGTTGCTATACAAAAAAAGTGTGCTCTTACTCGCCACATAGCAAGGAGCTAGCTTTCAGCAACTAAGATATTCTTACAGACAGAAGCACTATGATAAATGTCCTAGTGTTTCTGTTTGCTATGGCATCTTGTTCACTAAATTCTGTTTTTGGTGAGTGTTGGACATACTTAACCCATTCGTGTTCCGTCGTTTTCACTTGAGAAATGTTCACCTCCCATTCATTAGCCTATTACTTTATCACTACTTATCACAATGAACTGATCTATATCTTGTTTTTTCCGCCACCAATTAGGCTTTCTTTGGGGGGTACATTTTGCTAAGAGCCACTTTACTGTAAATGCATTTTAACAGGAAGAATAAGAAAAAAACTGAAAAAATCATTATTTCTCAGTTTTCAGCCATTATAGTTTTAAAATAATACATGCCTCCATAATTAAAACTCACGTATTGTATTTGCCCATATGTCCCGGTTATTACACCGTTAAAATTATGTCCCTATCACAATGTATGGAGACAATATTTTATTTGGAAATAAAGGTGCATTTTTTCCGTTTTGCATCACTATTTACAAGTTTAAAATAAAAAAAATATAGAAATATTTCATCTTTACATTGATATTTAAAAAGTTTAGACCCATAGGTAAATATTTACATGTTTTTTTTTATTGTAATGTTGTTGTTTTTTATATATATTAAACATTTTATTTGGGTATTTTTGGGAGGGTGGTATGTAAACTATAGTTTTATAATGTAATTGTGTGTTGTTTTTAATTTTTTTTACTTTTAGTTGTAGTTTTACTTTTTGGCCACAAGATGGCGGCCATGATTTTGTTTACATGACGTCACATTAAGCGTAACACACGCTTAGAGTGACGCAGGGGGGAGGCAACGGCCAGAAAAAGTACAGCTTCCGAGAGAAGCTGTCGCTTTTTCAGCGGGGGAGAGGAATCAGTGATCGGGCACCATAGCCCGATACATTGATTCCGTGTCTACCGAATCCGCGGCCGGGAGTGCGCGTGCACGCACGCGATCGGCCGCGGGAGCGCGCGGTAGCGCGCATGGTTCCTGGACGTAGTTTCTACGTCCAGGAACCAAAATAGGTTAAACGGTAACATTTTAACTTGCATCTACACTCCATTACTGTGCTTGTGCATAAAAAAATGTGTGTAGGGCACAATCAGTGACTGGCACAGAAGGGGAATGAGCGTGGCTCCATTACTTCTTCAGTATGAACTTCTGGCTTACATCTGTGTTATGGGTTTAATCAGCTTATCTTCATCTCATATTTTTTGTTTAATGGTCAACAACCATTCAGTATGGGAAAATATGCACTAAACAAAAGAGACAGAAAGGAGACTAAGGCCTTGATTCATCATTGTCTTAGCGATAACTTTTTCCAGTTCGTTAAAGCCAATGGGTACCGCTATATAAAAAAAAAAAGTCAGATACTCACCTAAGGAGAGGGAAGGCTCGGTCCTAATGAGCCTTCCCTCTCCTCTCCCGGTGCCCTCGGTGCTGCGCTGGCTCCCCCGCCGCAGGGACTTCGAAGGTCTTCGGGAGCACTCGGGCTTCCAAAGACGGGCCGCTCCCGACTACGTACGCGTCATAGAGGGCGCTCGCACATGCGTAGTATGGAGCGGCCCCGTCCTCGGGAGCCCGAGTGCTCCCGAAGGCTTCCGAAAGCTCCCTTCGGCATGCGGAAGTGGCAGTATTTGACCGATCTGGTCGAATACTGCCACGGGGGATCCTGCGCGGGACCGGGCACCGGGAGAGGAGAAGGAAGGCTCATTAGGACCGAGCCTTCCCTCTCCTTAGGTGAGTATCTGACTTTTTCTTTTTTGAAACGGTAAACATTCACTTTAAATTACCGAATTCGAAGTTTATCGATTTCTAGTTGTATTCATCAAGGTTTTTCCCTCATTCTGTGTGACTTCGATAAAATATCGATAACAATGCGGTAACCATTCGGTAACGTGTCGATATTTCTATTTTACAACGGTAATTTAACACAAGGCCATAAGATTCCCGTGGAATTGTGGGTAAAAAGGAAGTCCTTTGAACATCACGTAGCAATATTCCGAATAGGGCTTAACACCTGGACCAGGATTCTGGAAGTGGCTTGGGACAATCCCACAATTTTGCCAGCTACAGTTTGATAGGAGCCTTTTCTGAAAAAATGTAGTGCAGCTAGCAATTTAGTTAACCCTGGCACAGGCAATGTTCTCTTACAAGATGATTCAAGGGAAATGCAGATGTCCTGGTATAGCAAATAAATCCATTCTCTTGCAAATTGATATGGTTCTAGACCTTATTCTTGTATACCTAACCACTTCAAATGGCTCCATCTTCTCTGTCTGCAATGATCTGACAGGAATAACGACAGAGCAGTGAAGGAGATAACTAATCCTAAATGTAACAATAAACCACGCCCACTTTCATTTTCATGAATTGCAGTTTCTTCCGTTTTATCGCATCATTACCGAATGATTACTGAATGCTCACTGGCATCTGTAGATAACTTTGATGAATCCGCAAATCAACTTATCGAGTATTTTATCAAGCTGTCGGTAATTGATGCGATAAGTCTTGATGAATCAAGGCCTAATACTTTTCTTCATTGCATTTGAACCATGTACGGTATATTAATAATATTGAAGTGACTCTGAAGTCAGACAGCATCAGTTTTTAGCAACGCATATCTGTGTGTAACACGCAGGAACATATTTCAATTCAGAAACTGCACTGTTTGATGGGAACACTTATCGCTGAGCAGTAGTGCACTCCAACAACACACTGCTGCATGAATTTCTGTATGTAATGCAAAGCTATCCCATTCAGTATAAGTGAAAGGTGTCAGCCCTGCAATGGAGAGAAACACAGGTGGATCGTGTTTTTGTAGAATGCACGGCTACCTATGTTTCTAATGCAATATACTGCCCAGGTGTGGTCAACTGGACAGTTTAACCACTTGAGGACCCACGCTTTACCCCCCCCCCCCTTAAGGACCAGCGCTGTATTCTGTGATCTGTGCTGGGTGGGCTCTGCAGCCCCCAGCACAGATCAGGTAGCAGGCAGAGCGACCAGATCGCCCCCCTTTTTTCTCCCCTATGGGGATGATGTGCAGGGGGGATCTGATCGCTCCTGCCTGCCTGAGGTTTGCGGGGGGGGGGGGGCACCTCAAAGCCCCCCTCCGCGGCGACATTCCCCCCTCCCTCTCCTACCTCCCTTCCCCCCGGAGATCGGAGGCTGCACAGGAACGGATCTGTCCTGTGCAGCCTCTAACAGGCTCCTGCCTGTCATGTGACAGCGATCCCCGACGGCTGATTGGCCGGGGATCGCTGATCTGGTACAACGCTGCTACTGTTAGCAGCGTTGTACGAATGTAAACAAAGCGGATTATTTCCGCTTGTGTTTACATTTAGCCTGCGAGCCGCGATCGGCGGCCCGCAGGCTACTCACGGAGCCCCCCGCCGTGAATTGACAGGAAGCAGCCGCTTGCGTGAGCGGCTGCTTCCTGATTAATTAGCCTGCAGCCGGCGACGCAGAACTGCGTCGCTGGTCCTGCAGCTGCCACTTTGCCGACGCGCGGTATGAGTGCGCGGTCGGCAAGTGGTTAAAATAATGGCAGCGAAATCTGGGGCAGGGCATACATACAATACAGGCACACAAGTGCTTCAGGACCTTTAAAACAGTTGGACCCTATTTGGAACCCTGACCTGAAAGTTATGCATCTAGGCTATAGTACATGTGGTAGAATTGCCTTTGGTCACAGCACCCATGTAAGGTGTTATGCTAAGGTATTCTGTATAAGCTGGTCCAAGTGGATGTGCTACTTTACAATGTCCTTTTCCTCCTCTTCCACAATATATGTGCAAGAATAACTATGACTCTACATACAGACATAAATTGTGTAGGGATTATTTCTGCCTATACAGTTATATCACAAACTTTAGGGAATCCAACCAAAGATTTAAATGCAACGCAGGCTAGAAGGAGCTCATCGTAGGTGACCTGAATTAAGAACCTTTGTCTAGTAGGATTCTTAAAGGGATACTGTAGGGGGGTCGGGGGAAAAGGAGTTGAACTTACCCGGGGCTTCTAATGGTCCCCCGCAGACATCCTGTGCCCGTGCAGCCACTCACCGATGCTCCGGCCCCGCCTCCGGGTCACTTCTGGAATTTCAGACTTTAAAGTCTGAAAACCACTGTGCCTGCATTGCCGTGTCCTCGCTCCCGCTAATGTCACCAGGAGCATACTGCGCAGGCACAGACCATACTGGGCCTGCGCAGTACGCTCCTGGTGACATCAGCAGGATCAAGGACACGGCAACTCAGGCGCAGTGGCTTTCAGACTTTAAAGTCTGAAATTCCAGAAGTGAAATGGAGGTGGGGCCGGAGCATCGATGAGTGGCTGCGCGGGCACAGGATGTCTGTGGGGGACCATTAGAAGCCTCAGGTAAGTTTAATTCATTTTCCCCCGACCCCTTACAGTATCCCTTTAAGTTTATTTCACATCACGTGGAATCCAAAATAAGATTATAGCACATAGTCCTAACTCCTTCATACAGAGCCTGCTGTTAGCACTGGGAGACAGATCTGACCCACATTATGCACTGACTGACTGTGAAAGGAGGATTCTAGTTGAAACTGACGTCTAGGGTTTTGCATGTAATAGTCAGGACACTGTGCGGACAGTTGTCACTGATCAGAAGCACAGGCTTGGAGCATCATTTCTTTCTAGCTACTGTATAGCTACATTTTAAGTAAAGGGGAGAATAGAGATGAATTTTTAGAACTATATAGTCCAATATAAGTTAAATAATGCAACAATAAAAATGTGTGATGCTTAGAACATGAGTCATATTAAAGGTAGTGAAGCTGAATTCATATTTTATTGACATTTAGGTGTTTACTTAATCACACCCCGAAGGTCAGTACTGTGTCATGAAAGGAACATGCTTCCACATGGGGAACACACCCAACAAACCTTTCAGAGATCTGGTTGTCATTCTGTGCAATAATATCTACAATACAGGGATAGATAGGTGATGACATGGAACAATAACAGTGGGAGAGAGACGTGCAGCACTGGTATACTGAGGCAGAAAGTATCAGTATAACACTTAGGTACTGGCTATCATAGAATCTTACATCTGTGTCCTTACATGAACCCCCTAAGGACTGCAGGATCACACTCCCCCTAGTGACCAGGCTATTTTTTACAGTTCATTGTTCTGCAGCTTTAATAGCTCGCTGCAGAGCCGTACACGACAACACACAAATGGACCCCCCCCCCCTTTTCTGCCCACTAACAGAGCTTTCTGTTGGTGGGCTCTGATCGCTGCTGCCATGTTTCTTTTTTTTTTCTTTTTTTCTAGTCTGTTGGCGGTCTGTTGGCCGCTGGCAGACTATTAGCGGAGCTCCAAAATTCATACGGAAGCGAGCGCGATCCCCTGCAAAACACCTCCACCAGGAGTTGACACCAATCGGCGCTAGGCGGTCTTGGGGGAGCCACCTTCTCGACGCCCAGTGGAGCTAGGCGGTCGGGAAGGCGTTATAAAGATTGTTTATGTAACCTTACAGGGACTGCAGGGTTAATTGAATGCTACTGCTTGCCCATGAGCAGTAGGTATCAGTGCTTTTGTCGAGATTTGCAGTGTGATAGGTCTTGGATAGACTACAATGGATGTAGGTTTAGACAGTCCCTGCTTGCTACTCCTAAGGATGCTACCTTACAAAGTCTCTGAACTCTACAGAGCAATGCTCTCACACTACCTTTTTACAATTTTTAGTAAGTACCGTGGAAAGCAGCAGAAAATGAAGATGCCCTGCTCAGTTGATTTCAACTGTGAACGGAAAATGTTGTAGGTAATCTTCTTACACTAAATGCAGACAGAACCAAGCATAGGTTGGATGTGATGTGCTTGTGTCATTTACCTGCAGCCATATACAGCATCTTGATATGTTTGCCTTTTTGATATGCCTCAAAATTTGTAGAGACTATTCCATTAATGATGTCATTATTTGAAATAAATTTGTGTTATTTTATAACACTTCCGGACGTTAGCTATATGTTGGGTTGCTACCTTTGTCTGGCTTTAATCCTGCTTTAAACCTAATTAGATAACTGTTGCAAAAACTGATCATTTTTGAAGGGACTAGAAAAGGCCCAACTGTTAAAAAAAAGGGCGCTAGGCCAGGGCTGCTAAACCCCAAACAAACAGCCCACCACACACACACACACAATGCGCACACAGGCGCTCGCCCGTCCCCGACCGCTCTCTGAGGTATGTGCACACAGGGAGATGCTGCTTGCTTGGCAGTTGGAAAAAGCTGCTACTTCCCACAATGCAATGAGGTCATGGACAGCAAACTGTCAGGTCTAGAAGCACGGACACAGAAGGGCGCACAGGGGTTTTATTATATAGGATGTTGTGACAGTTTAATAGCAGTTAGCAGTGTTGGATGTTCTCAGATGACTGCAGTTGTATTTTCCAGCAACAAAATTCCTCCTGTCCATCTTCTTTCTCCCCACATCATGTTAGGGCGGCCCGTTTCCATTTGCGAATGGGAGCTGATGCGGCTACGCATCACTTCCGCTCCCATTTGTGTCACTTCTGCATCCCCCCCCCTCCCCCCCGATGTATAAGTGTATTGGTGGAGACTGCTGGCGAATGCAGCTGTGCGAGAATCTGAAGCATGCTCCAGATTCTCGGATCGCTCCACAAAAACAGCACACAGTGGAAACTGTTCTATTGCCGTGCATTGGTTACAGTGCAGCCGTGGTGTGATGTGGCAATGTAGCTGTGGAAACGGGCCCTTAGCGCACAGGTTGGGTTGAGCTCACAGTATGTGTTCAGTGCTGTGGATTGTGACCACACACTCTTATCACTGTACATGGAACAGAGCACACATGGAACCTATGTTCGGATTTGTCTGTTGCATGTTACATGTTATAGTAGCATTACTATTATGACATGTCTGACTTCTGTCCAGTGTCTGGAAAAATTGTGCAAGTCGAGGCTTTGCATTCTGTCACTGCAATGGACAAAACAGACATGATGGCAGAGGTCTGGCTGGTCTGACCGGATCCCATGTTTAACATAGGATCTGTCAATATAGCTGTCATCTTTTGTGATCCGGTCTGTGAATCTGCACAGGCATCACTGAGCAAATTCAGAAATGGACACCAGATCGCTGAATGTGATAGGGTAATTGTGGATCATTGGATTGTGTTTTACAGGGCCATCTGTTATCTAATGTTTGTAAACTGTTTCTTTAGAAATCTCTTCCACCTCTTATGAACTTTGACAGTTCTAAGTCCTTTGAAATATCTTTTGATCCATCTTTTGGAAGAAATATTAAATACTGTATGTACTCTTTTATTTGCACTAACAGTTATTTCTTGAATGATTAGCTTCCTGGAGTTGTATTTCCCTTCATCAGATCCCTGAGCATATTGAATTAACTTCCACATGTTTATGTAATACAGGATCAAATTCTGCCCTTTAATTTAAGGGGTCAAGTGACCTGTTTGTAAAGAAATGGTGATCTGACACACACCACTTTTGAAATAATGTGACTGCAAAATCTGTAATGCCATATTTGAAAAAAGGTGGTCATATTTTTGCCACAGGGAATTAATGCTTTCATTCATCTAAACTAGCGATCCACAGCTCTGTATGGCCAGCTCCATCCTTTAATACTATACAGGTAGTCCCCAACTTACTAACGTCCAACTTACGAACGACCCGTCAATATGAACGGCATGGATTCTGTGTTTCCATGGGAACAAGTCAAAAAAAGAATTTTCAAATTAGACTTGTAGTTTTTGAGAATTTTTTAAAAAATTCAAAGAAAACATTGCTTTTAAATTTGTATTGGTCACTGGTCCACTTGGGGGCGGGTTTTTGCACTATATATGTATATGTTTGGGCACTATGTGTTTATATGATCGTTTAGCAACTTGACAAAGGCCACTGGAGGCCGAAACAGCAGTCTGTTGTTGCTTATCATGCTTACATTAATAAAGCTGTAAAAGAGCTATAATCCTACGGAGTGGTGCCGGTCCTTTCATGTGATTGCTGATTGTGGCCCCTGGGTACTGGGGTGAGGACCTTGGCACGCCAACTTTTTGAATTGAGCCTTGGTGGTGCTCCTGGACGCTTGAGGAACTTTAAATGTGTATAAGCATGTACAGAGGCCAGAGGGGACACTAGAGGCCCAGGGTGCACAGAGGAGGTACAGGGGACAGAGATGGCATAGTGTTCCGACTAAAGTACAGATTCAGGTTAAGAATGAACCTACAGTCCCTATCTCGTTTGTTAACCGGGGACACTGCTTGCAGTCCGTTACCTCTTAACGCAGACACGTTGCGACTTTAACGTCGCATTAAACCGCAACGTCCCACTGTGAATGCGACCTAAAAGAAAACCATTTCTTTGTTAGAACTGATACAAATCCTACAATACATCTGCAGTCTGTCTACTTCCTGCCTTCATGGAAGCAGACATATTGATAACATCCTGTACTTTCAAATGACCTTATCTGCCGTGGCAGTCATGTGACACAGGGGAAATTACAACTTGTGATTAGATGCAAATGAGGGGGAATTAAAGAGGATAAACTCTCTAAGGGCTGGTGCACACCAAAACCCGCTAGCAGATCCGCAAAATGCTAGCAGATTTTTAAACGCTTTTTTTTATTTTTATGAGGCGTTTTGCTAGCGTTTTGCGGATTGCTGCTGCGGTTTTCAGTATAGTAGATTTCATATATTGTTACAGTAAAGCTGTTACTGAACAGCTTCTGTAACAAAAACGCCTGCAAAACCGCTCTGAAGTGCCGTTTTTCAGAGCGGTTTGCGTTTTTCCTATACTTAACATTGAGGCAGAAACGCATCCGAAATCCAAAAAATGCCTCACCCAGGCATTTTTCGTTTCTGCAAAATGCCTGCCGCTCTGGTGTGCACCACCCCATTGAGATACATTGACCAAGCAGATCCGCAGCCGCAAGCGGATCTGAAAACGCCCAAAAAGCCGCTCGGTGTGCACCAGCCCTTAAGACATACAGGGTGCATTTCTCTCTGTTTTCCTTCTGTCCTGTACAAGAGTTCAGGTCCACTTTAAAGTATCTACAGCAAAAATGACAACAACAACAACACACTGTTTTCCGCCAGAGTTGGTCAATGAGATGCTAATAATGTCATGTTTATATAGATTTTATGTTCATTTCATTTTATGCAAATATATACAGCTTAGTTCTGGACCGAAAACCTGAATCAAAATCACCAGTTTATGTTATTGGTCCAATCCCGAGTTGCATAAATTTGCACAAAAATAAAATAAGTTTTGCTTAAAAATAAAGTAAACATTGTGCTAGCTTAAAACTAATTAGCATCTCAGTGACCATCTCTAAGCACCACTGAGGCCACTTGTTAATTCGGCAATTATTAATAAAGTTATTTTTTGGCATTTTTTGATATTTAGTGATCCTTATAAAAGTGGTAATCATTTAAAGGGACTCCGAGCTCTGCATAAAAATGAAATTGGTACTCACCTGTGGCTTTCTGCAGCCCACCGTAGGTCGGGAGATCCCACGGCGTCCATCTGGCTCTTCTCCCAGGCCTTGCTCAAAAATGGCTCCCGGTGACACTGGGCCCGAGTGTCGGGCTCCTTCTTCCTCAAACGTCACGGCTGTCGTCACCACGCCGGCCGCCTCGTGTCATCACAGCGGCCGGCGTGACAGTACTGCGCATGCGCGGTGTAATCGCGCATGCGCAGTACTGTCACGCCGGCCGCTGCTCTGAAATATTATATATAAATATTATGCATTTTCTTTATAAATGGGCTCCAAATATAATAGCTTGCTGTTGTTACTGCAGATCAAACTAGTACCACATACAGAACTTTACCTTTGGATAATTGCAGAATAATTTTGCATGTCAATGTCGGCTCATAAAATTCTATGAGCCTGTTCATAGTACTGCATTGTAATGGACTGCATTATTCTAACTCGCTGTTCAGTCTCTATTGCAGTTCACACACATTGTAACACGTGCATTATGCAACGCGCACAGTGTAAATCCAGTCTTTCTATTAATGCTGCAACTGCACCCAAATTGCTACAGTCCTCTAACTTATAATGGAAGGTCACTCCATCAGAATCTTGTCATAGGGCTGGTGCACACCGAGCGGCTCTTTCAGCGTTTCTGCAGCCGCTTGCGGCTGCGGATACGCTTGGTCAATGTATCTCAATGGGGGGGTTCACACCAGAGCGGGAGGCGTTTTGCAGAAACGCATACTCCCGGGGTGAGGCATTTTTTGGATTGTGGATGCGTTTCTGCCTCAATGTTAAGTATAGGAAAACCGCAAACCGCTCTGAAAAACGGCAGTTCAGAGCGGTTTTGCAGGCATTTTTGTTACAAAAGCTGTTCAGTAACAGCTTTACTGTAACAATATGTGAAATCTACTACACCAAAAACGCTTCACAAAACCGCAAAATGCTAGCTGAAACGCTACCGAAAAAGAACAAAAAGCGTTTCAAAATCTGCTAGCATTTTGCGGATCTGCTAGCGTTTTTTGGTGTGCACCAGGCCATAAAGAGTGTGTGACCAACGTAGTTTATTCGCGCCATTGAAAAACAGCACCTGTTAATTTGGGTGCCCCATTCATGGCAATACAAATTTTCTTAAAGGGAACCTGAGGTGAGAATAATATGGAGGCTGCCATATTTATTTCCTTTTAAGAAATACCAGAATACCAGTTGCCTGGCTACCCTGCTGGTCCTCTGTCTCTAATATTTTCAACCATAGACCCTGAACAAGCACGCAGCAGGTCGGAGGTTTCTGACAATATTGTCAGAACTGATGAGATTAGCTGCATGCTTGTTTCTGGTGTAATTCAGTTCACTACTACAGCCAAATAGATCAGCAGAACTGCCAGGCAACTAGTATTGTTTAAAAGGAAATAAATATGGCAGCCCCCATATCACTCTCACCTTGGGTTCACTTTAACTGCGCTAGCTATACATTATGGGCGCTTAGTTAAATTATGGCTTTACAGCAATTCTAATTACAGCTTTACAGCAACTTGGGCAAGTTGTGGCCACTCAAGTAAATTGCAGCCCCTCTGGAAAATTGTGGCTATATGGCTGCTGTAATTTTACACACTTTAGGTAAATTACTGCTTTACAGCTGCTGTAGACTTTACAGCCACTTGGGTAAATTGCGGCTGTAGGGAAGCTGCAATTAGCAGCTGCGGCCTGGGTAAATTGCGGCTTTATTGGCGGGAAAGGTGTTAGGCATATATAGATATTAGGTTAGTGGTAGGAGTACATGGGAGGATGTTAGTGTTAGGCATGTATAGTTATTAGGTTAGTGTTAGTAGATGGGGGAGGTTAGTGTTAGGCATATATAGGGGGAAGCGTTGGTTTAGAAGTAGGTGGGGCAGGTTAGTGTTAGGCATATATTGGGGGGAAGGTTAGGAGTGGGTGGGGGAGGTTAGTGTTAGGCATATATTGGGGGGAGGGGGGGTTGTGTTAGGAGTAGGTGGGGAGGTTAGTGTTAGGCATATATATGGAGAAGGTTAGTGTTAGGCGTAGGTGGGGGAGGTTAGTATTAGGCATGTACAGAATCTTCTCAAAAAATTAGCATATTGTGATAAAGTTCATTATTTTCTGTAATGTACTGATAAACATTAGACTTTCATATATTTTAGATTCATTACACACAACTGAAGTAGTTCAAGCCTTTTATTGTTTTTCTTATTGATAATTTTGGCATACAGCTCATGAAAACCCAAATTTCCTATCTCAAAAAAATAGCATATTTCATCCGACCAATAAAAAAAAGTGTTTTTAAATCAAAAAAAGTTAACCTTCAAATAATTATGTTCAGTTATGCACTCAATACTTGGTCGGGAATCCTTTTGCAGAAATGACTGCTTCAATGCGGCGTGGCATGGAGGCAATCAGCCTGTGGCACTGCTCAGGTGCTATGGAGGCACAGGATTCAGGTGCCAGGAGGCACGACCTGGCACCTGCTCACAGTGCCAAAACCACTGGTAAATGGTTTACTGACCATGGTATTACTATGCTCAATTGGCCTGCCAACTCTCCTGACCTGAACCCCATAGAGAATCTGTGGGATATTGTGAAGAGAAAGTTGAAAAACGCAAGACCCAACACTCTGGATGAGCTTAAGGCCGCTATCGAAGCATCCTGGGCCTCCATAACACCTGAGCAGTGCCACAGGCTGATTGCCTCCATGCCTCACCGCATTGAAGCAGTCATTTCTGCAAAAGGATTCCCGACCAAGTATTGAGTGCATAACTGAACATAATTATTTGAAGGTTGACTTTTTTTTGTTTTAAAAACACTTTTCTTTTATTGGTCGGATGAAATATGCTATTTTTTTGAGATAGGAAATTTGGGTTTTCTTGAGCTGTATGCCAAAATCATCAATAAGAAAAACAATAAAAGGCTTGGACTACTTCAGTTGTGTGTAATGAATCTAAAATATATGAAAGTCTAATGTTTATCAGTACATTACAGAAAATAATTAACTTTATTACAATATGCTAATTTTTTGAGAAGATCCTGTATAGTTATTAGGTTAGGTTAGTATATCGGGGAGGTTCGTGTTAGGCATATATAGGGGAAAGCTTTGGTTTAGGAGTAGGTGGGCAGGTTAGTATTAGACATGTATAGTCATTAGGTTATTGTTAGGAGTACATGGGAGGAGGTTAGTGTTAGGCATGTATAGTTATTAGGTTAGTGTTAGTAGTGCATGGCAGGAGGTTAGTGTTAGGCATGTATAGTTATTAGGTTAGTGTTAGGAGTACATTGGAGGAGGATAGTGTTAGGCATGTATAGTTATAAGGTTAGTGTTAGGAGTAGGTTGGGGAGGTTAGTGTTAGGCATATATAGGAGGAAGTGTTGGTTTAGGAGTAGGTGGGGGATGTTAGGTGTAGATAGGGGAGGATAGTGTGAGTATTATGTTATAGCGGGGCATAGTATTACATGGGTATAATTACCGATATTCTATTATTAGGGATCAGAGATAGTAGAACATTGGTAAAATGATTGATATTATACCGCGTTCCCTGGCACCCATTTTACCAGCCGCAATAATCATGATATTAGAATAACCGCTATATCTGGCACCCTTTTTACTGATTGCTATTTTAACATTTACACAGTATAATTCTAAATACAACAGGCCAGCACCAGCAGCCATGGCTATTCAAGAAAAAGTAACAATGCAGTTTCAGCTTGACATCGTCTTTAAAAGGTTTCACCACTAACCAAGTAGCTTAATCAGCTCAGCTGAAGTGAATGAATACCTGGGAACTTTTGTGTGTGGCCAGTATTTACTTACTTTCAGCACTAACCATCTGTGTGGTGTATGTCCACTCTTATAAATTGCTGGGCATTCCTTCTCATCATGCAGATTGGTTAAGATGCAGATCAACTTGAAATACAAAAGAAACTGCTACTTTTAAAAAATGGTCATTGTTATCCTGAATATAAAGTACATTACAAAAAACATTTAATACAGGTTCAGCTCAGTGGGGTTGATTCACCACTGTTAATATTGCAGTGTATTGCTCAATTAGCTTGAACCATGGTACATATATAATGGGAGTGTTACCTATGTACTGCAGGCTGCGCAATGAGTGGTACTGCTGCCATAAGTACCAGTAGCACAAAGCAATATTACCAGTGGTTAGTGAATCAACCTCTAAGCGTCCATAAACCATCTGCACATTTGTTCTCAAATTGTTAATTTTTAATATTGTGATTTATTTTTTACAAATTTAGTTTATGGGTGGCAACCTCCCTCCCCTCTCCCTCCAGTCCAGTAATATACACAGAGATTTCATCTGCATCAGTATTTCTCAAGTATGATAGATAATTAAGGCCTTATTAATCATTCTGAATGTTATAGGCAGCTACATTTTGCATGCAATGGTTATATCTGATGCTAGCCGTGTAGTGAGGGCAAGTCAAAGTAATTGGTTACTGACATTTGTACGCAGTGTGTAACATTTAGCCAGGCATGAGCTTCTGGGCAAGGCAGGGAAAATAGCACATATTTAGTATTTATGGATGAGGATACAAAGAACACTGTGTTTTGCTGGTACCTGTGAATTTTTAAGGTCTGTCAGTATCAGCACATTCCTGCTTCCAGGCAATACGGTGATTCACACATAAGTCAGTGCTGCTTTGCAGCTGTATTGTGCAGGCTTTGTCAACACCACTAGCTTTCTCTGTATGGCTGGGGAATTATTGATCATTGATGTGTGTTTCATCCAATCACAGTCACAAAGGTCTTTACTGTAGATAAACAACCTTACATCAGCCAGAGCCCATAAATATGGTCAATATTTTTACTGGTTTATGCGCACCTAAGATTCACCCAAGCATTTTTACATTTTGTGTTGCAGGAAAATTGAATGTATGCATTTGTGTTGACCAACTCACATGAAACAATAACCCAGACATGTAGTCATAACAAAGGAGTTAGTAGGGGGAGCTGTGGTCATTTCTTACTGATTCAGCATTATCAGTAAAATCGAATCCACTGCACCAGTAACAACAAACCACATTTTTCACATAGAACAGATTGTGTTAACTCTTCTCTGTCGCAATGTAAAAATAAATATGTTTCTGACATGGCATCAAATATGTGGTTTCAAACACAGACTTCACATGAACTATTCTTAATATTAAGCTACCTTTAGAGAAATATGAAAGGTGCTGTTGGTTCAGGTCATTTAGGTGCAGGGATCAGCAGGCATCTAATAGACGCCTGTGTTAATTATTGGTAATCAGGTGACAAAAAGGTGAGTTGGCCGTCTGTTGATGCTAGTTGCCAAATTTCCTACTACATAGGAATTAATGGTTGTAGTTAGTCATAGACGACTGGCTAAAACTAGCGGTTCTTTGAGCACCAGGATAGAAAGTGCGTTTGGGGCACCTCTCGGGGGGGGGGGGGAGGGGGGTTAGGGTTAGGCATTAGGTGGGTAGTTCTTTTTCAGCACTTAAAGAAGAGGTTCTATTCAAGCATAGGCGAATCTTTTTGGCACCTGTCCTCTATCTATAATGCTTTGAATTCCCTATACAAACATGTGGGTAACAGTCCTGTCTTTTGTTGATTTTCCTAAATTGCAAAGAAGCTTAAAGCACATCAGAAGTGAGAGGAATACTGAGGCTGCCATATTTATCTCCTTTTAAGCAACACCTGTTGCCTGATATCCTGCTGATCCTTTGCCTCTAATACGTTTAGCCATAGCCCCTGAACAAGCATGCAGTAGATCAGATGTTTGTAACATTGTTCTCCTCCTTACCTCTCCCACCCCGTTAGTGCTCAGTGCTGTCATCCCTCCGCCCTCCCTTTATAGCAACATAATTCTTTGCTAGCCTTGAGGCTACATTCTGATCAGAACTTGAACCCAAGTTATCTATCATTCAAGGGATCAAGTCCCAGGCATGTGTACACAAATGTATATACAAGGGGGGACCATTTGGGCAGTTGATCTTTACAAACTCTATAAACAATTGGACAAGACTACCACATTATGTAGGCTTACAGTCTCTCTTCCATCACATCTTTTGTTTCCACACGAGTTCCTGTTCGTGTAAGTTCCTGTGACAAAACATCAACCGATTGTTTGTCCATGCAGTGGAGAACTACACAACTGACTGATGTTTTACTTGTTTGTCCGAACGGTTGTTTTCTTCAGATCTGATTGTTGAACAATTCAATCCTTTTATCACATTGTCCTTTGGATATGAGGTATAAACCTGCTTGTGTGTGCTAGGTCTACTACTGGGGCATTTATTTAGACAATCGGCATTATGGCCAGGCTATTAAAGTTCTCAGAAAGATGTCAGCATTAGCAGCCTAGATATGATGACAAGTGTTCTTTAGAACAGTATAAAGCTAGTAGGCCTGATGTGTGTGTGAAGTGATGTGTGAACTAAAAATAAATAGCAATTGTGCCATAATCCTTAATTTAGTTTTCTTTTTGTTGTCTTTAATTAGGAGAATAATCAACATCCCAGGAGAGACACATTGAGACACCTTAGCAATGGACTCTGCTCCACCCCTTCTCACTCAAACCCTTTCCTCTCCTCAGACTCCTCCAGTTACCCGCATGAATCCTTCTTCACCCCCACAACCCATTTCTCACCAGATGAACGTATCTCCCACATCGCCTCAGACAGCATCCCCTCCAAGTCCTCACTCTCCGCTTCAGATTTCACCCTCTTCAGCATCTCTTTCACCTATTCCTCATACCACAAACCTGCCTATCTCTTCCCAGAATTCACCATCACAATGCTCCCCATTATCTCGTATCAGTCCTCTAGCAGCTTCCCTTCCTCTGACTTCTCCTCCTGTTTCCCCTTCACCTGTCTCATTGTGTCCCCCTTCTGAGAGCCCTTCTCAAAGGGTAACTGTCTGTCCCCCTGCTGTTTCTCCAAGTCCACCTTCTAATGCTCTTTCTCCTCCACCAGCATCTGAATCTCCTCCAATTTCTCCTTCTTCATCTCCAGTTTCTGTCTGTCCACCAGCTGATTCTTCTGCTCCTTCAACACCTCCAGCCTCCCCCAGTGTAACCCCTACACATTCCTCCCCACAAAATGCAGAGAATTGTTCTGTATTCACTTTGCCTCCAACTTCTCCCTCACCTGTTCCATCATCAGTGTCACCATCTCAAGCATCACCCTCTCCTTCTCCTCCACCTGCATCTCTGCCTGCCCCTTCTTCCCTTCTTGGCATTCCTTTTGCTGATGAAGAACTGGATCTTCAGCGCCATTCCAATGGTTTTTCTGATGGCTCAAGTTCCAAGTCCCGTCAGTTTCCATGCACAATATGTGGAAAGCAATTCCGTTTTATCAGCATTCTAGCACTTCATGCAAGCACCCACAGGGTGCGTGGGAACCTTACACAGGGTCGTGGAGGCCACAAGACTCGCTTTGAGACAAACTCCCAAAGGCCACTTTTGCTGGCTCACCAACTTCAGAAAGAACCAAACTCTCCTGTAATTTCGACTTCTGCAACAGAAGAGGTTCAGGAACCAGTCCCTATATTGACTATCCCTGTAGCACATCCCACACTTCGACATCCTTGTCCTTTTTGTAAAGGTAAATTTCGAAAGGCAGCTGAACTGGAACGCCATCTCAGAATTCTTCACAGGCCTTATAAATGTCACCTATGTGACTTTGCAGCATCTCAGGAGGGGGAGCTGATACTGCATATTGAGAGGAGACATACAGCTCCTCCACGCCCCAAAATCGTTCCACCTCCACCAACTCCAGCTCCTACGCCAGCCTTGCCTCCTGCTGAATTCAAATGTGAGATTTGTTCCCAAAGTTTCACTCAGTCCTGGTTTTTAAAAGGCCACATGCGCAAGCATAAGGACTCCTTTGATCATAGATGCTCAGTTTGTGGACGATGCTTCAAGGAGTCATGGTTTCTGAAAAATCATATGAAGGTCCACCTTGGCAAAATAAAAGGAGTAGGAGGACAGGAACCACCTGGTCATCAGCCTTCTCAGTCCTCTCATACCACCACTTCAAATCCCCAATCATCTTCATCATCTTCCAGGCTTCTTGGATATCAGAATTTCTACTCTGGCCTACTACTAAGATTGCCTCATCCTGGGGATGCCACCTGCTCCCAGATGCTCCAGGCTACAGCAAGGGCAATGCAGAGTGGAGATGGAGAGCAAGATGGAGCAGGAGCATCTGCAAGAGTACAAGCACTGGGTACAGCAGTAGGAGAAGGAGGGTCACCCAAGGTTATGTTGCCTCAAGGCTCCTCTGGAGGAATTGTAATGAAAACAGTGGGCTTTCCAGGTAAGGATATAACATTCTATACAATTTTATTCATATCTATTCACAACTGATTCAAGTACATTGTTTAGGTATAGTAAAATACAGACTGTTTTAAGGTATAAAATCAAGGAGGGAAAACAGAACTGAATAAGTTTCACTTTTAGCATTTGTATGCTCTTAGCTATACTGTAGTTTACTGAATTATGTGCCCAAGTATTTGTTTGCCAAAAATAGTTTGTTTACTTCAATATGTAAAGCCTCTATAAATTTGGATGTCATACCCACAGTCCCTAGACTGTGTGCACGCTGATGGGTTGTTGCACACGCAGAAGTATGCATGCACCATTCCAAAGGCTATTTAAACCCTGCACTGACAGTATCTTGTGTTATTTGTCCAAAGTGGCTCCAGTTAGCTTACCCCTATTCTGTGTCTTGTTGTGACCTTGCCCTACCCAGTGTTCCTACTATCTCTTTTGCATCAGCCTGCAACAAATTCCGCCCCTGCCACTCCGCTCCTGCGTTGATCTACGTCCGCCAGTACACATCGCCGCTTGGCCCATCCATATTCATCCCAGAGGCCTGCAGGAGCACGGGCTCTCCATAGGCTGCATTAGGCCAATTCTCCCTAGCAACAGGGAGAATTTTCATTGGTCCACCATCAACCAATGAGAATTCTCCCTGTTGCTGAGGATTCCCATTGGTCTTTTGCAGCCCAATGGAGATTCCCATGCTTCTGTCAGCCACCGGCTGTGTAGGAGGGACCGATTGGTGGCGATCGGCGACAGGACGGGTAACTTTTACGTCATGGCGGCAATCGAAATCGGCGAAGCAGATGCGGCAACTAGCTTATGAGAACGGATGACGTTTGTTCTCATAGGTGTTCATTGCACACATTTTCCCGTACAGTCCAGCAAGCATATTTTTAATAAGTGGAGACGGATCCTGTTTATAACACAAGGATCTGCTTCCTGCACTAAGCAGAGCTTAAAAAAGTCCCAAATGGTTACTTTTTTAAGCAAGTGTGAATTGGCCCTTACTGTGTATATGGAGTCAAATGATTATGTTCTCTCTTTTTAATTAATCATCTTGTTATTTATCAGTCACATTCAGTAATTGTATGAAGCTGGAAAAGTGCTGTGTGCAGTAAGAAATACTTCAGTGCTTAGAATAGTTTGTTTTTCACATCAAATGTGTTACAGAGGACTTGGGTGTGTTTCACAATAGGGTCAGTTGGCGTGCATTCCATAAAATGGTGCTCAACAATGATATTGCATTCATAAAACAATTTTTTTTATGTAATGCTGTTACCATCATGTTTCCAGTTTAGTTGGCAGCCGTCTCATATTTTTCTAGACATGCTAAATTATGCAGCCATGACAACAGCCCACTGCTTGGTGGATGTACCAGCTTCAAATTTTCATATTCACATCCAGATTTCCTTCTACAGTGAGTGCATCTACCTTGGAGTCCGCTGTTCACTTCTAAAGGTAGATTTACAATGCTAGAATTTCATTGATGAGGTAGCCACACCCAGTTCAGTGGCCTTTCCACACACCTGAAAACACAAGAGGGAAGAAAAGGTCTATACCGTTGCAGGATATATACTACTGAAGAAAATAATATTTTTTCCACAAAAGGAACTACACTTCAAGGCAGACCTGAATTTGAGTACGAAACACTCAGTAGTACGATCTACTACAGGCCACATTCATCACAGTCTTAAAGGGACCCTAAAGTAATATAAAAAAAAGCCAGTTTAATTTACCTGGGGCTTCTACCAGCCCCCTGAAGCAACCCTTTGCCCACGCCATTACTGAGGGATCCTTCAGTTCCACGCAGTGCCCCTCTTTCCGTTTGCACGACTCAGTAAGTCTATGGCCACTGTGCCTGTGCGGTTTTGGCTGCGGATGTCCTTGATTGTGTTCCCGTCGCCAGGAGTGCCCTGCACATGCACAGTACATATTTTTATGCACGGAGTGCGACCAGGAGGAGCGCGGACCAGGCCCCCGCATTCTCAAGAAAGATGGGTACTGCAGGTATCAGGAAGATTGCAGAGTGACAACGCGGGGCTCAGGACAGCTGCAGGGGTTGGTAGAAGTCCCATGTAAGTTAAACCGGCTTTTTTGTATTTACTTCACGTTCCCTTTAAGCTTTGTACACACACTAGATGAATCTCAGCCGAGGCAGCTGATAATGACTGCCTCTGTTTAGAATCTAGTGTGTACAGCGGCCCCCCATGCCTCAGTAAACAATCAGCCTGGCGGATCGATCTGGCCGAGAGTATTGTTTTCCCCACCCACCCTGCCTACTGCGTGACGACATCCCATGCCTATAGGCTAGCTATGCCCCTATGCAACTCCCTGGTGTCAATTCTATGACACAAAAAAGTTTGTCAGCACCCCAAGTAATAATGACTGCATGTGCTGGGGTAGAGCATTTATACATAGTACTAAAGAGAAAAGATACCCCTATACACAGCACCACTGCAGACCATATGTATCAATCAAAAAAATATATATTTTTATTACAAGCTTTGCAAACACATATCAATGATACACAAAAATTTAAAAACATCTAAAAACAGCATAATATTGTATTTCCAGCCATATTCAACATAATGGGCCTGCTAGATATAATAATCTATTATGTTCAGTCTCAGTGGATGTATAACCTGTAACCACTGGGGGCTCAGAGAATGAGCATTCTCTGAGCCCCCAGTGGTTACAGGTTATACATCCACTGAGACTGAACATAATTGATTATTATATCTAGCAGGCCCATTATGTTGAATATGGCTGAAAATACAATATTATGCTGTTTTTAGATGTTTTTAAATTTTTGTGTATCATTGATATGTGTTTGCAAAGTTTGTAATAAAAATATATTTTTTTTGATTGATACATATGGTCTGCAGTGGTGCTGTGTATAGGGGTATCTTTTCTCTTTAGTACCATGGTGTCAATCACCGGCGTACCTACCGGGGATGCGACCCCCTCAGCCGCAGGGGGGCCCGGGGCTGCTCTGGGGCCCGCTCACTGTGCGTGGGGGGAGCGCTGCTCTGGACCCCCCAGCAAGGTGCTCAACTGGCCGCAGCGTCTAATAGACGCTGCGCCAGTTCATTCCCCGCAGCCCCGCTCCAGCAGCCTGCATAGTCTCCGGCAGGCAGAGCAGGGCTACGGCAAGATGGCCGCCGAAGAAGCCCTACACTGGAGTCTGTTTGTGTCTCTAGTACAGGGCTTCGGCAGCCATCTTGCCGTAGCCCTGCACTCTGCCTGTCAGCGCGGGAGATGTGCTGCAGGAGGACTCGGGGAGCTGCGAGCCAGATGTCGGGAGAGGAGAAGACTTCTGTCAGGTAAGTGAATTGTTTTTTTTTCACAGGTGCATTTTTTTTTCTAGTGTCTGCTACCTACATTGTGATTTTCAGGTGTCTGCTGCCCACATTACGATTTTCAGGTGTCTGCTGCCCACATTACGATTTTCAGGTGTCTGCTGCCCACATTACGATTTTCAGGTGTCTGCTGCCCACATTACGATTTTCTGGTCACTGCTGCCCACATTGCGATTTTCTGGTGTCTGCTGCCCACATTACGATTTTCAGGTGCCTGCTGCCCACATTACGATTTTCAGGTGCCTGCTGCCCACATTGCGATTTTCAGGTGTCTGCTGCCCACATTACGATTTTCTGGTCACTGCTGCCCACATTGCGATTTTCTGGTGTCTGCTGCCCACATTAGGATTTTCTGGTCACTGCTGCCCACATTGCGATTTTCTGGTGACTGCTGCCCACATTAGGATTTTCTGGTCACTGCTGCCCACATTGCGATTTTCTGGTGTCTGCTGCCCACATTACGATTTTCAGGTGCCTGCTGCCCACATTACGATTTTCAGGTGCCTGCTGCCCACATTGCGATTTTCAGGTGTCTGCTGCCCACATTACGATTTTCAGGTGCCTGCTGCCCACATTGCGATTTTCAGGTGTCTGCTGCCCACATTGCGATTTTCAGGTGTCTGCTGCCCACATTGCGATTTTCTGGTCACTGCTGCCCTCATTGCGATTTTCTGGTCACTGCTGCCCACATTACGATTTTCTGGTGTCTGCTGCCCACATTACGATTTTCAGGTGTCTGCTGCCCATATTATGATTTTCTGGTGTCTGCTGCCCACATTACGATTTTCAGGTGCCTGCTGCCCACATTACGATTTTCTGGTCTCTGCTGCCCACATTATGATTTTCTGGTGTCTGCTGCCCACATTGCGATTTTCTGGTGTCTGCTGCCCACATTACGATTTTCTGGTGTATGCTGCCCACATTAGGATTTTCTGGTGACTGCTGTCCACATTGCGATTTTCTGGTGACTGCTGCCCACATTGCGATTTTCTGGTGACTGCTGCCCACATTGCGATTTTCTGGTGACTGCTGCCCACATTAGGATTTTCTGGTGTGTGCTGCCCACATTATGATATTCTGGTGACTGACTGCTGCCCACATTATGATATTCTGGTGACTGACTGCTGCCCACATTAGGATTTTTTGGTGACTGCTGCCCACATTACGATATTCTGGTGACTGCTGCCCACATTAGGATTTTCTGGTGACTGCTGCCCACATTGCGATTTTCTGGTGATCTCTGCCCACATTACGATTTTCTGGCCCACATTACGATTTTCTGGTGAACACTGCCCACGTTACGATTGTCTGGTGAATGCTGTCCACGTTACGATTTTCTGGTGAACGCTGCCCACATTACGATTTTCTGGCCCACATTACGATTTTCTGGTGAACACTGCCCACGTTACGATTGTCTGGTGAATGCTGTCCATGTTAAATTTTCTGGTGAACGCTGCCCACATTACGATTTTCTGGTGAACTCTGCCCACATTACGATTTTCTGTCCCACATTACGATATTCTGGTAAACGCTGCCCACATTACGATTGTCTGGTGAATGCTGTCCACGTTACAATTTTCTGGTGACTGCTGCTCACGTTACGATTTTCTGGTGACTGGTGCCCACATTACGATTTTCTGGTGAACTCTGCCCACATTACGATTTTCTGGTGAACTCTGCCCACATTACGATTTTCTGGCCCACATTACGATTGTCTGGTAAAATGCTGCCCACTTTAATTAATTTAATTAATTAAAAATGTAATTTTTAAATTAATTTACAGTGAAACGCTGCCCCATTACGATTATTTGGCACCTATGGGGGGGGCCCCATCCAAATATTCGCAGGGGGGCCCAGTGATTTCTAGTTACGCCCCTGGTGTCAATTCTATAAAATGTCTCCTTAATGAGCAAGGAATTAGAGAGTTCTGGCAAGCCTTGCCCTGCCCTCTCTCCCTGTGTCTGTGCATCCGAAGGCGGCATCAGAAGGAGTTGTGCCTATCTTCTATATGGATTATGGGTCATTGGAGAATGATTGTACAGAGCAGACACTGCAGACTAGTAAAAAAGGCTATGGTGATTGCAGCATTACCATTACATGAAATTGTTCTTGAGTTTAGGACCACTTCAATTCTATTCCTATGGGTCACATTCACTAAATATTGGTAAAGTTGCCGTGCTCAACGCGTGCCATGTGTAAAATTGTCGTGCACTCCCTGCACACAGCAACTTTACTGATATTTTGTGAAAATGGCTCTATTTGACTGCAGTGCACATCATGACAGCATGTGAAACACCCAGTCAGTTTTAGGGTTTGTTTACACTACACAGGATATGCACAAACATGATTTTGTGCATGTGTTTACTGATGGGCAGCATGCACGGTGGGGTGCGTTATAGCCTGGATTTTGGCGGCCACCACACCATACAACCTTAGGAGATTTTGGGCTTGATTCACAAGAGTGCTAACTGATAGCACGGCTGTTTTGGCGCGAATTTTCACATTTCCCGCAATTGCGGATATTTGCACAAAACTATAACTTTTTGCTTGCAATCGCGAATTTTCACCCGCAATCGTTATCGTGTGCGCGCAAAACCGTTATTGTTTCGCGCAAAAACGGCCGTGCTATCAGTTAGCACTCTTTTGTGAATCAAGCCCCTTATATGTGGATTTAACCACTTAATGACAAGCTGACGTATAAAAACGTCCTGGAGCCATTAATAGGCTCAAGCAAGACGTTTTTATCAGTCAGACAGTGCTGCTGCCACTGTGCACGTGCACATGCCCTTGTGCACGTCTGCGCATCCGCACGTGCGTGCATGCACATGCATTCCCGTGCACGTGAAATTAGTGGGAAAAAACACCATAGAAAAAATACACCTTTATTTCCAAATACTATATTGTCACCATACTTTGTACTAGGGACATAATTAAAATCTTGTGATAACCAAACAAATAGGCAGATAAAATGTGTGGGTTTTATGCACAGTAGCAGTTTATATTAAAACTATAGGGGATGAAATTGGAGAAATAGTGTGTTTTTTTTCTCGGTTTTTCTCTTTAAAGTGCATAGAAAATAAAGTAATTACTGAAAACAAATATCAATCCCAAAAAGCCCAATTGGTGGTGAAAAAAACAAGATATAGATCATTTCATTGTGATTAGTAGTGATTAACCTGCCTGGCGTTCTGATTCCCGCGGCCGCGGGAACGTTTTCTGCAAAAAAAATGTTTAATTTATCATGTAGCTAGCCTAGCGCTAGCTACATGATTCCCCCCTCCCTGCGGCGTCCCTCCCACCCCTCCGATCACCGCCGGCGCAATCACCTGTCCGGAAATCCCGTTCTGGGCGGGATTTCCAGGAGGGCTTCCCCGTCGCCATGGTGACGACCGTCGTGACGTCATGGACGTTACATGGAGTCCCGATCCGCCCCTCAGCGCTGCCTGGCACTGATTGGCCAGGCAGCGCACGGGGTCTGGGGGGGGCTGAATCGCGGCGGGCGGCGGCGATCAGGCGCAACACGCAGCAAATCGGCCCAGCGGGGCCTGAGCGGCGACCTCCAGGGTCTCTGGACGAGCCTAGCTCGTCCAGAACGCCAGGGAGGTTAAACTATTGGCAAATGAAAGGGATGAGCACTGAAAGGTGAAAATCGCTCATCCGTTAGGGTAAAAACCGCTTTGGGGTGAAGTGGCTAAAGGACAGTACATGCATTTTTATTTAATCATATTTATATAGTCTTGACGCATTATGCAGTACTTAAAACCATTTGCGCTAGTTAGTTTGTAAAGCCATTTACCATCTAATGTTTTTACCACAGACCAGGAACAAATCAGGTTTCAGGAATGGGAAATTCAACTTCCGCAAGGAACATGCAATACGTTTATCTCAACTTTATGAAATGCAGTTAATATCAAATCTTATTTCACCTTGCCTACATTACTTTTATGTGCACAAAAAACAGTAACTTCACTGTGGCTATAACTTTAAATGGTAGATAGGAATGTCAAGGTTGCTCAATGGGTATTGAAGGTAATGAAACTTAACACTGGCTCCTGCTGTGCGATGCTAATTATTCGTGCAGGTAGGTGGGAATTTTTTAATCTGTATTCCTAACAGCGTGGCCATGGTTTCAAAGAAATGCCTTTTCAGATTACTACCAGTTTTTGAAAGTCGTAAGGTGGCCATACACTGGTCGATGTGCCATTAGATCGACCAGCTGACAGATCCCTATCTGATCGAATCTGATCAGATAGGGATCGTATGGCTGCCTTTACTGCAAACAGATTGTGAATCGATTTCAGCCTGAAACCGATCACAATCTGTTCAGCTGCTCCTGCCGCCTGTCCCCCCCCCCCCGTATACATTACCTGAGGCTGGCTCCCGGGCGTCTTCTCCGCACTGCACCGCACCGCTGTTCTTGCTCCATCCCGGCGCTTCCTGTGTTACTCCGTGACCAGGAAGTTCAAATAGAGCGCCCTCTATTTCAACTTCCTGGTCACCGGAGTGACACAGGAAGTATAAGCGTACACTGGGACATGCGGAAATGCGGTGCAGCGAGGAGAAGAGGACCCCGGAGCCAGCTTCAGGTAATGTATACATGCTCGGATCGGGCCCGAATCGTACGCCGCAAGCGACGCGCTCCTACCGCCGGGCGATCGAGGGTAATTTCCCGCACGGCGCGATCGACGGTCCGATCCGATTTCGGGAGGGAATCGGATCGGCGGGTGCGTTTAGCGCAAGCGATTGGCAGCAGATCCGATCCCAGGATCGGATCTGCTGTCGAAACGGCCGTGAATCGAGCCAGTGTATGGCCTGCTTTAGCTAGGTACAAATTAATATAGAAAAAATGTTTAATAAAATTAAATAACCAAATACTTTTGAAGTACTAATGTAAATTTACAAAAATTTTAAAATAAAAGTAGACTTTCCCTTTAACCTACTGGTATGCTTTTTTGTTATGGGAAGAAATCGAAGGAGAACGGGCTATGTATAGAAGCAGTACAGGTAGTGGCCTTCCTAGGAACAAACCCAGGAGCTTGGAGTTGCTAGGCAATAATGTTATCCACTTAGGCATCATGCTAGGCATAATTGCCTATCATGTTCTGACTACAAAATTCTCATCTAAGAGTAGCTTAAAGAGACACTGAAGCGAAAAAAAAATGATGATATTATGATTTGTATGTGTAGTACAGCTAAGAAATAAAACATTAAGATCAGATACAACAGTCTAATTGTTTCCAGTACAGGAAGAGTTGAGAAACTCCAGTTGTTATCTCTATGCAAACAAGCCATTAAGCTCTCCGACTAAAGGCTCATACACACATCAGACCATAGTCTTTGGAAAATGAAAGATCACAGACCAATTTTACCCCCTTTCATGTAGTATGAGAGCCATACCTACACAGTCTAGTCTATGGAGCTGAACTCCCCATCAGACAGAAATCTTTGCAAGATGCTGCACACACAGATGCTGTACAGACACAAAAGATCAGTATTTGCAAAAGATCTGTTCCTGCCAAAAATCCATTCCTGCAAATTGCAATGATAGTCTATGAGATCTGCAGATCATCATACACACATGATTTAACTGACATTCATCTGCAGATCAGATCCACCAGGATGGATTTTCAGATCTGCGGATGATTGCTTGATCTGCAGATAAATGTCAGTTAAATCGTGTGTATGATGATCTGCAGATCCCATAGACTATCATTGCAATTTGCAGGAATGGATTTTTGGCAGGAACATATCTTTTGCAGATACTGATCTTTTGTGTCTGTACAGCATCTGTGTGTGCAGCATCTTGCAAAGATTTTTTTCTGATGTGGAGTTCAGCTCCATAGAATAGACTGTGTAGGTATGGCTCTCATACTACATGAAGGGTGGTAAGATTGGTCTGTGATCTTTCATTTTCCAAAGACTATAGTCTGATGTGTGTATGAGCCTTAAGTTAGTCGACTAAGTTAGTCATGGAGAGGGCTGTTATCTGACTTTTATTATCTCACCTGTTCCTGGACTATTTACAAATACTGCCATTTACTTTTCCTCTGCCAGAGGAGATGTCATTACTTCACAGACTGCTCTGACAGAATCATTTTGAATGCTGAGTGTTGTGTAATCTGCACATATTATAGAATAATGCAATGTTAGAAAAAACACTATATACCTGAAAATAAAAGTATGAGAATATTTTATTTGCTGCTAATCTTCTAGTAATTATTCATAATACACAACCAATTCATTATATCATATTTTTTTTTCGCTTCAGTGTCTCTTTAACCGAATACTCAGTCTCCTCTTCCTTCTGCATCTGTCACAAGGTATACATAGCTGTCCATGCAGGTACATGACAGAAGGTTCTTGCCACAGGCTATACAGGAGGCAATGGTGATTGTGCCAAATAAATCAGATATGAAGACCTCAGTATCAGTTTGTGCCCCACCAGCCCGAACTCCCCAGTAATCGTAAGGGAGAGGTCTTATTGTCGCTAAAACAGTTGAGCATTCCCACTCACCAATCTGTGTCCATAGTTGCAAAACTAAATATGAATATGCTAAGGCACACATATCATTGCTGGCATAAACATGCTTGTGTTCTGGCTTTAAAGATAACCTGAGATGAAAGGAGAAAAGAATTGATACTTACCTGGGGCTTCCTCCAGCTTCATGTACTCTGTGGGCTCCCTCGCCATCCTCCTGTCCTCCCAGGCGGCTCTGTTCCTCTGCATTCTTCCATTAATAGGCTCCAGTCAAGCATGAACGGCCTGGCTGCATACGCACCCCTATCACCGACTGCGTATGATGTACTTTGCAGGTGCAGAACGCTCCCAGCAATGGGAGCATGATGGGGCTGCAACCTGCCTTCGCATGTGCTGTACAGCACGACTGGAGCCTTTTACCAGGGAATATTACAGATGAACGAGGTGCCCTAGAGGGGGACGAGAGAGCCCAAGGAGTACATAGTGCTGGAGAAAGCCCCAGGTAAGTTTACATTTCTACTTTTGTCTCGGGTACCCCATTTCTGTGGCTATAATAGTTTGAGTCAGTGGCTTGTCAGCAAAGGCAGCTTCCATGACAGAAGAACTTTATAGTATAGCTAACGTTTGCCAATCAAGTTACTCCCCAGGAAGCACCACATTCTGAGCACCTTTAAAGCAAACCTGGGAGGTTTGTAATGCCCCAATATAGATAGTTACCTCAGGAGGGGGAATCCTCTGGATCCTGGAGAGCCTTCCCCTGTCCTTCTCCACTGGCTCTATCCAGTGTTGAGACCACAGAAGCATGGCCACACTGCACCTGTGGAGAAGCATGGATCTGCTTGGGCTCCGGCAATAAAAGCCAAGTCTGATCAGGTCCCTGCTACTGTGCATTAGTCTAATGACAGGTTTACCTTGAATGGGCAACTTAATGGGAGGCCCCAACTCTTACCCAATACGGTGCCCAGAAATTGTATATAATGCCCGAGCATGCATAACTGTTAGGCTTGGTTCACAGTGTAAGGCAAAACGGTCCATTTTATGGATGTTAAAAGGATCCATTTACACGGTCAGTCCCATATGGATTCGTAACGGTAAACACAATGCAAAAATTCCAACCTGCGTGATTTTTCCAGACAGGATTCGTTGCCACAGACTAAGCATGGCTTTTGAGCGCCTGCCCCTTGCTGCGTAGCGCCAAAGCTTGGCACCGCTATAGCAGTAATACTATTGCCAGACCCCAAATTACTTCTCCCGCTTAGTTGCAACGACTAGGAGGGGGATAGTATTTAACCATTTTACTACTGTCAGTTCTCAGCAACAGCACCTTTAATATACAACACTGGGAATTTGCAGTACGCTGTAGCCAGGTCCCGTGGGTAGTTGAAAAGTAGATCTTGTTCGCACCTCCAGCGCTCTCAAAGGTAGGGATGTGCCTGGAACCAGGAACTGACAGCCAGCAGTTCCAAATCGTATTGAAGAAACATGAGTCCGGCACCATCCAATGTATTGCTCTTTTAGTTTATTAGGACATGACTGACATGTAACAACAACGACGTTTCGGAGGACTAACCTCCTTTCTCAAGCTCAGTCAGCATCTACATATATATTGAACACATACCTGCTTATATAGTACATTCAAACTGACATGACCAATCAGCTTTGCTGTCGCTCAATAGCGACCAATCCCCTGCTATCCTAAAGTCGGACCTAATGGGGAACTTCTTCTTACTATGCAAAAAGCTGCTGCTCCAATTGAAAAGCAGCACAACGTGGCTATCCGCATTACGCTAGGAGACAGACCTCCCCTCACCACCCGCCGTGGCGCCGACCAATAGGGAAACAGTCTGCGGTTGTAAATATGTCAGGCCACGCCCCGCAGTAGAGCGGACCTGACAGGCGACTGTATCCCGTAAGGCGGAAGATTCCGCCTATGGTCTGCGTCATCTGACGGAAAAGGAGGAGAGAGCCACGTCGTGGCGCGCTCCACCCACCGTCGCTAGGTGACGAGAAGGACGCCCTCTCCCAGCGCATGCGGTGCCACTCACAAGTATAGAGAACATGCAGCGGAGATAAGCAAAGTAGCTTATCATGCCTATATCCAGTGGCGATCCTTGTGTAACAAATTAATAAACTATATGAATAAAAAAGGAAAATAAATAATAACCACCAGAATTAGTGGCCATAGGGTGAAAGCTATCAAAGCACAATGTCGAATTGGTGTCCGTAGGCTTAATGTATAGGTCTGTAACCAGCCTACCCCCAGACAGCCTGACCATTGTGTCGAGAAAGCTCACCGCCCGATGGTCACTATGAATTGTTAACCGTATTGCAGGACATTGGACATGCAGACTGTCCACAAAACCTTGTAGACTCGAATGTGGCCCCCTCCATACGCAAAAGACATCGTCAATAAAACGAAGCCAACAAAGGCCATTTAGACGTGGAGGAGATAGGGTAAAAAGATTATTGTATAGAGAGGCGGTGTGGATACGTAGGTTGGATACATTAGAGCCGAGGGGCATGAACAGAGAATATGATATGTTGCCATTGATCTGAATAGTATGCCATATTGCTGCGTATGATACACTGATTATAATTTGTAGAGTTTTCATTTTTCATTATTCATTTTCTATTTCTTTTTCTTTTGTTGCTAATTCTGGTGGTTATTATTTATTTTCCTTTTTTATTCATATAGTTTATTAATTTGTTACACAAGGATCGCCACTGGATATAGGCATGATAAGCTACTTTGCTTATCTCCGCTGCATGTTCTCTATACTTGTGAGTGGCACCGTATGCGCTGGGAGAGGGCGTCCTTCTCGTCACCTAGCGACGGTGGGTGGAGCGCGCCACGACGTGGCTCTCTCCTCCTTTTCCGTCAGATGACGCAGACCATAGGCGGAATCTTCCGCCTTACGGGATACAGTCGCCTGTCAGGTCTGCTCTACTGTGGGGCGTGGCCTGACATATTTACAACCGCAGACTGTTTCCCTATTGGTCGGCGCCACGGCGGGTGGTGAGGGGAGGTCTGTCTCCTAGCGTAATGCAGATAGCCACATTGTGCTGCTTTTCAATTGGAGCAGCAGCTTTTTGCATAGTAAGAAGAAGTTCCCCATTAGGTCCGACTTTAGGATAGCAGGGGATTGGTCGCTATTGAGCGACAGCAAAGCTGATTGGTCATGTCAGTTTGAATGTACTATATAAGCAGGTATGTGTTCAATATATATGTAGATGCTGACTGAGCTTGAGAAAGGAGGTTAGTCCTCCGAAACGTCGTTGTTACATGTCAGTCATGTCCTAATAAACTAAAAGAGCAATACATTGGATGGTGCCGGACTCATCTTTCTTCAGGTCCCGTGGGTAGTAGCAGAGCCGCCTTCTGCCTGTCACATGACCACAGTGGAGGAGAAGCAGCATGGACATCCTTCCATGTGCCTTTCCTCCCGGCGGTATACTACGGGACCTGGCTCTGTACTGCACCTGGGTCCTGTAGCTAGCAGCAGAGCAGCCAATCGGCTGTTCTGGAGGTCACATGATCACTGTGGTCATGGGGAAGCTGCAGGCTGGAAACAGCTATTCTATATAGATGGGGTCATTTTGGGGGATATCCAATGGTCTTGTACCTTTTAGCCCTGCTATAAATGAAGTATAGTTCTAAAAAACTTGCTTTACATTTTTAGTCTTCTGAAACCCAAATACATACAATTTTCCTTTGACATCCAGTAATACCAAATTGGAAATAAATCTGCACTCAAGAGACATTGAAAAAAATAGATTTAGGAAAAAAAATACATTTGAACTCCCTTTTTAAAATATTTTTTTTGTAGCGTAAAAAAATTATTTTTTTTTCACAAATGTGTTTTTATGGATTTATTGTTTTGTTGTAAAGTGTGGGATTAAATATTTAATATTAGAAGTAAGCCCTATCCGTTCTGAAAAAAACAATACCGCGATTGTCTATTTCGGAAAAAGCAGAGAAGAATTATAAGCTGTGGAAATGTAACACTCCCAAAGGCAAAACAAATGCTTCGGTACTAAGAGCTGCTTTCACTGACGGTAGCGAAGTGGTTAACACTCCCCAAATTTGTGTGACCACAGGGTGAGCCGTCCTTCGGCTCAACCTGCACCAAAAAAGCCCCATGTCAAACTGTTACGTACGCTGTCATTGAAGTCTGGTGCTGTGGACTCCAACCGGACACAAATCACCATTGCAGCAGTCATTGCACTATTTGTGATCTGGCGAAGGACTGGAACCCACTACAGCGCTTTTTTGAGCTTTTAGGGAGCGCTTTAAATCGCTAGCGATTTCCCTAAACGTTCTGCCAATGTAAATAAATGTAACAAATTCCGCAGTAGCGATTGCGATTAGCAAAATCGCAATCGCATGACATGCCGTATTTTGGGAGAGTTTAAAGCGCTTTACATTGATGCACTGGCAAATCGCTTATGAATTGCCACACATAGCAATTTGTGTGAGATTTTAAATTACTGCAAACTGTAAAAAAAAATTATACTAAGTTGAAAGGACCAATCAGGATTAAAATTGCAAATCGCTACACAATCGCTGGTAAAAAGCTTACACTTTTTTTTAAAATTGCTCCCAAAAGCCCCGGAAAACGCTCATGAAATCGCTCAGGCCTTGTTCACATTATGAATCGCCCAGAGCTATTGCAATTGCTGAGCGTTTTTGTGCGTGATTTTTTTTTAAGCGATTCCTGGCGTTTTCTGGGCGTTGGGCAATTTTGTGTAAGCGCTTTTCTAAGCGATTGAGATTTTCACTTCCTGACGTCAGTCAGGAAGTGAACTCTTTGACCCGGGAAAGAAGAAATACAATGTATTTATTCTTAAAAGTGCTCAGGAAATTGCTATACAAAGTTCTTTTTCAAGCGCTTAGCGATTTTCCTATACCTTCTACTATCGCCAAAACGCTCAGAAAATGGTACAGGCAGCACTTTGGTCAGTGGAAAGCAATCGAAAGGCTCAGATGTGAACACTCTCATAGGGAATCATTGCACAAGTGCTTTTAGGGCGATTTTCAAAATCACTGGCGCTTAGAAAAAACCCTGAAAACGCTTCAGTTTTTCTAATAATTGATCAGAAAAATCCACCACTCCCGATCGACTTTTATAAAAAAAAATCAGATAATCTGAACGGATTTCTCACTTGAATAAAAAGAAAACCATTCAATTTTTCGAGACAGCCGATAGTTTTTATCGAATTGACATAAAATCAGATCAATTTATTGTATCGTGTGCCCTTAAATGTACTAATCTCCTTTTTACCAAATCATACTCTAGAAATTGGTGCATCTACACTGTAGATTCTACAGTATGTACATAAGATAAATGGCATTAGTCTCCATCAGTGAATATGAGCAGGGCTGTGGAGTCGGTACAAAAATCTTCCGACTCCTCAGTTTATAAAACCTCCAACTCCAGGTACCCAAAATTGCTCCGACTCCTTATTCTAATTTTTACAAAAGCTATGGATTTGGTTCAAAAATCGTCCAACTCCTCACTTTATTGAAACTACCGGCTACGACTCCAGGTACCCAAAATTGCTTCGACTCCACAGCCCTGAATATGAGGAATGAGGGGCAGAAACTTTTGGAATCAATTCAATAATCTTGAGTAGGGCATACATCCCTTCAATCACTTCTATCGTATCTGCTAGTGATCTATTGATCCCGAGTCCAATCAGTTAGTGCTTATTTACACTACACACGGATTCTGGATGCAGAAAACTGACTCCAATAAATGCCTATGGGAAATCTGCATCAGAAAAATCAGGTTTAGTGGAAACAGGCCCAAAGGCATTCACTGGAGTCAGTTTTTCTGCATCCAGAATACGAGGGTAGTGGAAACAGGCCCTTAACTTCAGATGAAATTCAGGCAGTTTATGGATCACAAATGTCACTAGGCTTGGTGGTTGTTGAAGTGGGTGGGGGATTGGTGGCTGCACAGCTGTGTACTGGTTCAGCAGTTATAGAGCTAGTGAGGGCAGTGGGTTCAACTGACTCAATATTAGCAGGTATTCAATCTGATCCAGAGAACCATTGTGGTAAATAGATACCTACTCTTGGAGTAAATTATCACTTGTCAGATCCAACTACAGGTAGTCCCCGGTTAAAGAACGAGATAGGGACTGTAGATTTGTTCTTAACTTGAATCCGTTCTTAAGTCGGGACGTTTGAAACCGCTTCTTCAAACTTCCCCCACGGAAATGACATCATCGCGATGGGATCGGGACGTTCGTATTGGCAGGTCGTTCGTAAGTCGGGCGTCTGTAAACCGGGGACTCCTGTACTGACCAATGTATGGCCCCTTTTAAGGTTTTACAAATCCCACTTATATGGCCACTAATGTCAGCTTGTTGCTTTTGCCCTGTGTTGGGTAGTACAGGTTTATAGGTGAACACCAGTACATCCTACCTAATAAAACCTAAGTGTCTCTGCGTCCCATGTCCCTGTGTGTGTGTTTTCTCTCTGCGCATGTGCAGGGACGCAGAGACACTGAGGGGAGTGAGGGGCGGCTTGCAGGGGAGGAGGAGGCCAACGGGCGGGCGCATGCGAGCTGAAATGGGGCGGTGACAGACCTAGAGCCTGTTTTTAAACAGGCTTAGGTCACCTAGTTTGAATTATAAAATCCCTGTGTGGATTGAGGGATGTGCTGCCTGCATTATCAAGGTTATTCTCAGTGCTCAGTCAGCCTCTTGCCCCTCCATTTCCTTTACAATTTGTAGCATAGATCTTCAGGTTACATACACAAGAAGCACATGATTATCACTTAAACTTATAGCATAAGATTTAGCATATGCCGACGGGCATAAATATTGCGCCTGCGTGAGAGCCGCTCGCAGTCGCACTGATGTGGTCTGGAGTGTTCTGCGCAGGCGCAGTACACTCCAGACCACGTCAGTGCGACTGCAAGCAGCTTTCACGCAGGCACAGTAGATCTGCAATGGAAGGGACCCGGGCCACCAGCTGGATGCAGAGCTGCAGCGAGGGCTCAAGATGGCTGCCAGGGGCTGGAGGAAGCCCCAGGTAGGTAGATTTTGCGGAATTGTGGTACTTACCTCAGGATTTTCCCCTGTCCTTCTCCACTGGCCCGTTCCAGTGCTGTCTGCACGAAAACTGTCTACAAGGGCCCAAACGGGTCTGTGCTACTGCACAAGCACAAGCCGCCTGTGCAGTAGCACAGACCCGATCAGGCTCAGCTTTTTCTGCTGGAGCCCAAGCGGGTCCGTGCTACTGTGCAGGTGCCTCACGAGTCTCAGCACTGGAATGGTGGCCTGAATCTATTTAAAGTGAACCTAAGCTTTAAATTCCAATTCAGCCAATGCAGCAACGGCTGACTATTTCATTAAGTAGCAGGGAAGCAATGTGGAAGTAGACATGTTGGCGAACCCCTCACCCTGTACTACTTCCAGACCGCTATGACTGTTGCCAGGAACTTTCTGCGCATGTGCGTGACGTCACACGCATGCGCAGAGAGTGCCCGGCAACAGGCGCGTGATCAAAGACGCGCACCGCCGGCCCAGCGCAGCCGTACTACTACGGGTTATAGCGACTCGGAAGTAGTAGCGGCCCATAGAGATTCGCTGGTGAACGGTTCGCCAACATCTATATGTGGCAGCTCTTGAAAGCAGCATACTGTAGCTTGCACTGCACTACTACTCTCTTCACCTCTCCTCTCTGAGATAGACTGGCTCAGGGGCACAGATAGAAGTAAAGTACCTCTCAGGCCACACTGAGGCTCCTCCCACCCTCAGATGACACAATCTCTTTGCAGTCTTTGGAAAAGAGAAGGGCCTTTTTTCAGTAAAGGCCTTTTCAAATGGGCAGTTGAACAGTGTGCTCACCAAGCCGTTATCAAGCAGCAGCGAGCAGTTACCAGGCAGCAGAGAGCAGTTACCAGGCAGCAGTGAGCAGTTGTGAGAGTTCGACAGGCTTTTCACAGCCTATCAACTGCCCGTGTGAAAGGGCACTAAGGGAGCTGGCTAACCTACAAAAGCTGGATTTTAAGGAACACGTGACATTTTTAGACACTATAATAACTTTTACTACTTGTGCTAATAATGTGGGTTTTATCTTTTATAAAAGCATATTTACACTTGTGTATGATTATGTTCACGTTCACATGAATGACTCAGAACAAGTGTGCATATCATGTGTTCTGACTTCAGTGGCCGCGTACTTGTTCCAGGTACATGACTCAGACATCAAAAGATCATCATGGAAGACAGGGATTAAAGTTGTAGCCAGCATAATCCCATCACTTAAAGTAGCTGCATTAACAGACCTTTCTGAATTGCTGCCTGTGAAGAAGTGTACACATCCAGTTCTCTGACTCCATACTTCTGTACCTGCACGCTTGTCGCTGGACTCCTACTTAGGTCCTTCTGAAGAATACAAATCAGCATGACAGACATGGGGTTGGCAATGGCAGCCCTTATAGCCTGTGTTCCCATCATATATTTTTTTTCTGTCTCTGAAAGCCTTCTGAGCAAAGTAATTTACAGCAAGGCACCGTTTCCCTCAGTTTATCAGTAACAACATTGACATTTTAAATTATATCTATGGAGCACTGGCAAATTTATGGTGACTTTTAGAAGGCACAGATCTCTAGTACGCTGTGCACCTTGTTAGGTAGATGCTAAATCAATTGCCTGGATCTCCTAAGGCTCTCCTATGCTAGGAATCATTGGAAAATATGAGCAATCCTGGAAATCTTCTGGGTCTTTAAAAAAATGCTGTTTTGCTGGTGACAGTTTGTTGGGTGTTATTATACCTTATTAGTGATGATTTCTGAGTGGTGTGCATCAGCAGCTGTGTGCATACAGTTGTTTCAATACAATTAAAAGGTTTTTTTTTTTCATGAATCGAGGCTGTGCTGCTGCAGGTGTGCTTGCATCTGCCTCACACCACTGCTAAATCACTAGCCTGTTAGCCAGCCTGTCATACAACAGGTACAGTGGTGTATGGCTCATATAAGGGTTGCAAATCCAGACCAGATAGTCAGAACTATTTATGCCCTCCAGCCTGGAAGTCCTCAGTAAGGCAGGTTCTGTGTGTATAGTTAGGCTTACAGCACTTTGTACAGTGGAGCTCACCAGTGGAGCATGACACTAATTCTGAATGGGACAAGGTATAATAGATCCATATTGAGTAGTAAATTGTACGCAACCTTTTGACAGTTTAGCAACTTTAAAATACTGCTTGAATAAATGACATTGAGAGATTCTGCAGTGACAAAGCCTGCCTTAGCCGAGCAAGTCTGTCCTACAAAAGTGAGCACATCGCATGTGTATTACGTGGTGCTTGTAGAATACCTATAACTAGTTTTATCCATTGTACAGAAGTGCAGGTCAGCAATAACATAGTTACATACATAGTTATTTGGCTTGAAAAAAGACGTACTGTACCGTCCATCGAGTTCAACCAGAGAACAAAGTACAACACCAGCCTGCTCCCTCACATATCCCTGTTGATCCAGAGGAAGGCGAAAACCCCTTACAAGGCATGGTCCAATTAGCCCCAAAAGGGATAAATATGTAAAAACATTTTTTTTTTTTTATAAATTGCCATTACTTTAAAATTACATAAAAAAACATTATTGAACTAAATGTCCCAGTACTGAATGTAAGATTATTATTATTATTATTGATTCATAAAGAGCCAACATATTCTGTGGCGCTGTACAAGTAAAAAACAAACGGGGTACAAAATAGTACAGACAATGATATACACCAATATACAAAATACAGAGTTGTTACAAAATACTTAATCGGTACAATGTACAGAATCGGTAATAACAGTGACAGAATGAATGTGAATAAAGGTGTAACAGATTCCAAAACACAAAAGGGTGAGACAGCCCTGCCCTTGTGAGCTTGCAATCTAAAGGTTCACATTAAAAGCTAAAAGACAGTGTTTGGGTAAGACCGAACATGTTTGGGTGAGACCGAACATGGCCTATATATTTGTAGAGGTAGTATAGATGAGAAACTACCATACCTGACATTATTCCAAAAGAGGAGCACAATCAGGGCAGATTATGGCACAGTAGATTGTTGCAGAGCACATTGGTCAGAGGCCATATCAGAAGTGTGAAGTAGAGGGGAAGTTGCAGAGTAATAGCTTGAGGATACAAGCTCAATGGGATGGGTCTCACCTCTTCTTGCCTATGAGTATCCAGCTGAGATGAGCTTGCAACCCTGTCTGCTTAGGACTGTAGTGGATGTGCAGGCTTGCTAAGGGTTCCATGCCATCCTATATATCTGCTTGTAGTTCCTGCAAAGGAACATCTATACTATATCAGTATGTAACTTTAGATGACCATCATTAGTGATTGTGTTAATTTCCTGTCCAATCATCTGGCCAAGAAGTTAGTGGAAAGAAGTTTGGAGCTGTGACACAGACATCAGTAACAATATTGCTTTTCTTTTTACCAGAGTGGGAAAGGCTTAAATTCTGTCAGGTTTAACCCTCTCAGATTCCTGTTCTTCCTCTGCTGATGCCTAGTTACATTATTAAAGCTTATTCTGAGGGTTTATTTATTTAACACAGATGTTATATGGAGAGTGTATACCTGCTTCGTTAGAAATCATTGTGGTATTATTAATAAAAGGCACTCCAGTGAGCTGTAAACAGACCTGTATCATTGCTGTAAAGCATTACATGTTATCATTACATGGATATAATCTGTAGGTCAGTGCAGTCAGTATGCCTTTCTAGTATATTTCAGTATTGCATGTCCATACAGGGGAATCCTATGTTATTGGCATTGTTCTTTTCTACAGGCACACAGAGGAGTTGGTTAATTGTGTGATTTTTCAGCACTCACCTACTTTCTTCTCCAGATAAGAATGGATGGAGTGTTAACTCGTCTCAAGTGGAGAGGCCTCGTGGATCTACCGGGAGAGACTGCCCCTTCTGTGCTAAATCATTCCGTTCTTCCCATCACCTGAAGGTGCATTTGCGAGTGCACACAGGTAAGCAAGTACTTGGTATAGACAAATCTTGTGTGTACTTTTTTGACAAATTTATCATTTTTGTTTCTCTTTTTTATTCCAAAATCTAGCTTTCAATGCATGGATTTAAACATACAACAGACTTAATCTCAACTAAAGTTTGTGTATAACTTTTTTTTTTTTTGCACTTGATTATGCACATTTTTTTTTCTCATACACAGGAGAGAGACCTTATAAATGCCCACATTGTTCTTATGCCGGCACTCAGTCTGGGTCTTTGAAATACCACTTACAGCGACATCATCGAGACTCCAAAATTTCTTCAGGTGTCCCTTTGAGGGGTAAGGCCCTTCAGCAAGGAGCATCCCAGCAAGAGCGTCTGCTTCCTGCTGTGTCCTCGGCTTGGGGAAGTTCATGCCCTGAATTGCCCACTCCCTGTGAAGATGGATCTACATTGCCTCTCCGTCTCCACATGAATGAGGGCCAGGGTCCCAGTGCATTTCCCAGGATGACTGGTAGAGGTGGGCAGAGGAGAAGGAGTCCCTCGCATCAGCCAACTAATGGGAGACCAGAGCATGAGCCTTTGGATTTGTCTCAAGGAAACCCTTTCCATCGTTGCATGTACTGTCCATTTGTCACCTCTGTAGGAGAACTAATGAGTCTCCATCTTCAAGTACACCACGGAAGAAGATCGCGTAGAAAGGGGGGCTACATTAGAGGAAGACCAAGGCCTGTGCTCTCTCCTCAATCTCAAGGCTCAAGTCTGAGAGACAGCCCAGAGCCATGTGAAAGCACTGAGTGAACAGAGCACTGTGGGGCAGATGGTATGAGAAGTGCCCTTTGACTGCCCAAAATCCATGATCCACATAACAAGAGAGAAGAAATGATTAGGACTGATGAAAGATGTTGGGTTGCTAGAGAAGATGAGGTGGCTTGTGTTGGGTAGAGAAGGAAGGCAGGGATCACAAAGGAGTAATTGATTCAGGTAAAACACAAGTGTGTGGGTATAACAGCTAGGAATGGGGAGAATGTGGCAGAGACAGGTAGGAAGGGGGGCAGAATGTGAGAAGTTCAGGGAAGGACCCGTAGAGGAAGTTGGAGGTATACAGTTGGTAACACCTTTTTATGGTGAAGACAGTCTGGCAGAAAGGTACGAAAGGACAAGAAGTTGCTGGTCAGAAAATAATTAGTTTTCAAAAGTGAGAATAAGGTAGAGTGAAGGAAAAGTTTGGGAACTGCGCACTGTAAACGCTTTAGCGAACATGTCAGAGAGAGCACTTTTCACTAATGTGACAGAATGCTTACAACATATCCAAGAAGAGAAGAAGCAGCTAGCTATAGGATCTCAGAAAGGTAGTATTAGCTTGAAAGAAACTAGAGGTAGGGTTAAAAAGAAAAAAAAAAAGGATAAAATAGATGTGTTAGTAAAAATGATTATTTCGCCCAGAAAATCCCCCTCTGGTTTCTGTTTATTGCTGAGACTTTATTTTTGATAATTTGGATCATTATTCAGACCCATCTGCAGGTAGACATCCTTAATCATCCTTTTTCCACATTCCCCCGTTATTTAGATTTCTGCTCAGAAAATACATTTCCACGTTTAGAGATTTCTATATTTTTTTTATTCTTTTCTTGTAGAAAAAGAAATAAATCTTTTTAAAAAAATAAAATCTTGTTTAAAGTAACAATACGGCTTCAAATTTGGGATGTGTGATTTATGAAACAGTATAATGCACTCTACAGGTAGTTTAAGCAATTATAGCAGAGCAGTGTCCAGTACAGTGTGACATGCAGATCTCTGCTCACCGGAAGACAAGAAGTTGTGTTAGCAAATCAAAGCCACACGCTGCCATCCAAATGGTTGACTAATAAAAATAGCTGCTGGCTAACAGATCAACATGTAGTGGCTTTGATTGCACGGTTTTCGCTTTCTGGGTGAGAGGAGGTTAACTTAGGACAATTTTCTGCACGTCCTTAGCAGTGAATGTTACAGGCTACGAATTTAAAATAAACTTGCTACTCTGGTAGGCAATATTTAGATGATTTGACTAACTTGGTGTTAAAGTGAACCTGAAGTGGCTTGAAACATAAAAAAATAAATACCTCGGTAAAAGGAAGCCCACCATTTCTTTGCAGGGTCCCTCTGAACATATCTGACAACAACTTGTCAGATAACGCTCCTTTCCATGTATGAGCACGGTCGTATGATCTGTGCAGTAGCACAAAGCCGCTTGTTGCGTAGCCTTATCCTCCGTGCAAGAGTTGCTCCGTGCTATTGCGCATGCATAGTATGGCCATGTTTATACATTGGAGCATGGCTCAGAAGAGTGTGGGGTCGAGAAGGATGTTCATAGCCACTGGAGCATTCAGAGCTTCTCGCTACTCAGGTATCTATTTTTTTAACTTATCTTTCTGATCAGAAAATGATGTGGTAGTCGGAGCTGTGTAAACACTTCTGATTGTAGAGTAGTAAGGAAAAGCTGAATAGTTTATCATTTTTAGTGTTAGAGTGTGAATAAACAGTAGCCATGTCACTACTGAGATATTCTGTTTCAGATTTCAAAGATAGATTTTCAACTGTTAAAACCAAAACAAGAATTTGGGACCCCAGCAAAGTTCTATAGATACAATTATTTATCTCATAAATTTGCTTTCACTTCAGGTTTGCTTTAGGATCTTTACTGATAACATATTTACATTGCAGGTATTTTAACAAGCGGTACTAAACAGACATAGGGATGGTTAATGAGATGCTAGTAATGCTGAGTTGTCAATATGCATCAGTTGATGCAAATTTATGGCAATTGTATGCAACTTGAATATGGACCAATCAAATGCAACTGCTGCTTGAGCGTGAAATGGATGCTTGATCACAGCCAAGCGAAGTGTCCACATGTCACTGGTCTGAATGGATTTATTGGCAGTGAAGTGACATAATAAAGCATTCAGAGTCCAGATGCACACACTTCTTCAATTGATTTCCACTGTTGTTCTTCAAGAAGCATGTCCAGAACTTTGCTGTATTGTCACACAGTCCCCAGTGACAGTCTCTTGGGGGCACCTTGACATAAGCCTACACCTTCCTATGATATAAAGCATAGTCATAGAGTGCTAGCCTTACTTTGTTCCTCCCCTCATACATTTGTATCTACTTGGAAGTATTTGCATCTCACTGACCATCTGGAAAAATACAAATGTGATGATGTGGGCACACCAATATTAGATGATAATCGTTTAATTAGATCTTGCAAATGATAACTGAATGTTTTGAGAGGTCTATGCATGCCTTTTCCAAGGAGAATACAAAAAGTGATGGGGAATATAATACCAATGCACAGTATGGCACTCGCCAGCAGGTGATGTAATCGCTTCCAGCACAAATGCAAACTGCAGTTTGGGTAAGCAGTGAACCTGGGACACAGAAATGTGAATTCTGGAAATCAAACTGTATATTTGCCATGACTCCAGAGACATATTTACTGATTATCTTTCATTATTGCAATGGTATAACAGGGCATTGCCAGGATCCCAAATAGACATTAGTGAGATGCATGCATTTTCAGGTTAACATAACGTTTCATCAACTCAAAATTGCATGTTGGATTTGGACCAATCAAAATCATTAGCTACTGCTTTTGATTTGGCAAACTGAGAGGATAGCATCAGTTCCATTAACCTCATATTTTTATACACTGATATCTTACCATGGCATTTGTGTGAGTTGTCATAGTAAGGATGTACAAGCTGTACAATCACTTTCATCAGTAGATTACAAGTGCTGAGCAAAATAACCACTAGATGGTGCTCTAGTATTCTATAACCTACATTGACTTTCTATTCATGTGAGCGTATTTCAGAAAAGAGAATGCTGACCAAGGTCCTTTTTAATGCTTTGGATTCCAAAGATGGCTGTCCTTCTCCTAAGTAGCCTGTGGTGTGGGTCAGTGCTTCCTGGTCTATATGCCCTGACACATTAGTCTATAATCTATGCTCAGGTATTCTGTCATCTCTTCCCCACAGTTCTCCTCACATTGGTGATCCCAGACATAACTAGATGTGTGCACTATAATAATACCAGGCTAGCATGCAAGTCCAACACAAAATGACTGCAGCTAGTGTCTGGCCAGCACCAGCTGAGCAATACCATGCCAGCCCAGCAAGGTCAAGCCAATACTAGCTCAACAAAACCAAGTCAGCAGGGGCTGCAGCTAAACAATAGTAGGCTTGTCAACCAGAACAATGAGCCAGCTCACCGATTACCTGACAGCACTCTAGAAAGGTAATTATACTTAATGTTACACTAAAACAGAATACTATGGGCCACATTTACAAAGGTTCCTCCTAGCTGCAAAACAGAAGTGATTTCCACTTTATTTACAGGTGAAACTCCAAAAAATTAGAATATCGTGCAAAAGTCTATTTATTTCAGAAACTAATAAGGTGAAACTAATAATATAATATAGGAACCCTTTTTCAGGTGAGGTAGCACCATGAGCCTAGAATATTGAACATTTTCACAATATTCTAATGCTCTGAGAAGTTGATGTTTTCATAAGCTGTAAGCCATGATCATCAAAATTATAACAAATAAAGGCTTGAAATATTTCGCTTTGCATGTAATGAGCTTTTAAGTTGAATTACTGAAATAAATAGACTTTTGCACGATATTCACATTTTTCAAGTTTCATCTGGCAGGCAAGAGATGCAAATCATTTCCATGTAATATACAGTATTTCAAAAACCAACTCAGGGTTTCTGGATCACTGGTGTTCTGTATAGGACACATCCCAGTGAGGGCAGGTGACTGGTTAGTGGAGTAGATGTGCAGCTGATGTCGTGTACATACGTTTAGTCAGAACTTTATCTGGATTTATTTTAAAATGTTCTGAAGTAACCCCTAGAAAATTTGGGCCTAAAGTGTGACAAAGTGTGACAAATATTTGAAGTTTCATTGAGGTACATCACAACTTCAGAAAGTGAGGGAGATGACTTCAGCTATGTTTACTGCAGGAGTTAATTGCAAAAAATGTTTGTTTTCAGGCTTCTTACATGTAAGGGTGCATGCACACATGCAATTTTACTACTACATGTAGTTTACTATAATTGTACTACTTCCATGACTAAACACAGAACGTTAATATTGTGCTTTTCTCCTGGAGGGCTTAAAGTGATTCAGGGCTGCAGCCACTTTAAGAGAGACTGTAACCAAGAATTGAAATTCATTCTAATCAGTAGCTGATACCCCCTTTTCCCCTGAGAAATATTTTTCTTTTCACAAACGGATCATCAGGGGGCTCTGTATGGCTGATATTGTGGTGACGAAACCAATAACTCTGGGTAAGGGGCTGAGGTCAATTAGGACAGAGATAATCATACAATTTCGTATAACAAAGATAATCTTCATGCACTATGCCAACATAAATGTATTTGAAAAAACAAGGAAGAGAATTGGCTCTTTGGTGCATGAAGATGTAAAAAATACACTTTATTAAACAATCAAGTAAACATGATAAGTAACTACTATATCTGATACAAATACATAAAACCCATTAAAAACGATACAGACACCATACAAAAATGGAGCTACCCCTCCACACCACCCCCTGATCCAAAAGAATGGGGCTGCAGTCCCCACTGATCCAAAAATTGACGCCAAAAATCAAAAAGGCCACATAGAAAGAACACATGTGTATGTTTGTGCTAGCATGATGGAGACAGGACTGGAATGATTCCGCTGAGCAGACAGGCAGTTTATGGAACATGAGCATATGCATACATTGATGCCTTATGGCACTGGCCCCCCACTCGCAGGGGTCACTCCACAAAAGATGTTATCCAGAAAGTGGCCGCAACCAGGCTTTAGATTAAATTATGAATTGGTTCCTTAATTGCAAAGTTAATCTGTCATTGGATGTAGCAGCATGCAGAAAACATGACATTTATGAGCTGGTTGTTAATAATGAAGGCAATGTAGTGTTCCAACATATGAAGCAGACCATGAGCATAACAAATCACGTGATTTAGCTGCTTTGCCTTTGAAAAGGCCGCCAGGGGCGGCGAAACATGTCAGGCGTTCAGTAGCTTTGGAGCCCCGCTTCCACCATCACCTCTGATCCACCATTGATCCTTTATGGCCGGCTTCATGGAAAATACATTTTAGGAGGACTGGTAACTATGCTGGAAAATACATTTCAGGAGGACTGGTAACTATGCTGGGAACCATCTCATGGCTGCACTATTTATCTATACTGCAACTTTTGGCTATACATGCTTATGCCGGCGCCATCACTGCATGAATTCTTGCCTGGAAGCTTGTGCATATGCTTTCGCTGTTTCCATCAACATATGAATTATTGCTTGGAAGTCTTGCATGTTATGCCTGCATTTGTTATGCTCATGGTCTGCTTCATATGTTGGAACACTACATTGCCTTCATTATTAACAACCAGCTCATAAATGTCATGTTTTCTGCATGCTGCTACATCCAATGACAGATTAACTTTGCAATTAAGGAACCAATTCATAATTTAATCTAAAGCCTGGTTGCGGCCACTTTCTGGATAACATCTTTTGTGGAGTGACCCCTGCGAGTGGGGGGCCAGTGCCATAAGGCATCAATGTATGCATATGCTCATGTTCCATAAACTGCCTGTCTGCTCAGCGGAATCATTCCAGTCCTGTCTCCATCATGCTAGCACAAACATACACATGTGTTCTTTCTATGTGGCCTTTTTGATTTTTGGCGTCAATTTTTGGATCAGTGGGGACTGCAGCCCCATTCTTTTGGATCAGGGGGTGGTGTGGAGGGGTAGCTCCATTTTTGTATGGTGTCTGTATCGTTTTTAATGGGTTTTATGTATTTGTATCAGATATAGTAGTTACTTATCATGTTTACTTGATTGTTTAATAATGTGTATTTTTTACATCTTCATGCACCAAAGAGCCAATTCTCTTCCTTGTTTTTTCAAATGATATTGTGGTGAGACCCCTCCCACAATGGGATGTCAGGACCATGGTTCTGACATCACACTGTGGGAACCTTGTTGCATTGTGGGAAATAACAGCTGTTTACATCTGCCAAAAAAGCAAGCAGCATCTCCTTCCACTGACATCACCTGCCAGCAGTAAAAATGTCACCATGTGGTAAATGTCAGAATGTAAATCGGGGAGAGGAAAGATTTTACATTGGGCAAACACTGACTAAATCATTTATACATAATTATTGTAAAAATGAAGCACTTTTGTTATTACATCATTTTCACTGGAGTTCCTTGGAGTTTCTCTTTAAAGAGGAACTCCAGTGAAAATAATGTAATTAAAAAAGTGCTTAATTTTTACAATAATTATGTATAAATGATTTAGTCAGCGTTTGCCCATTGTAAAATCTTTTAAATCCCTGATTTACATTCTGACATTTATCACGTGGTGACATTTTTACTGCAGGCAGGTGATGTAGCTGCTTGCTGTTTTTGGCAGTTCCCACAATGCAGCGAGGTTCACAGACAGGTGAGTGCCAGGAGGACCATGGTCTTTAGAGTTTCTTGTGGGAGGGGCTTCACCACAATATCAGCCATACAGAGTCCCTAATGATCCGTTTGTGAAAAGGAATAGATTTCTCATGTAAAAGGGGGTATCAGCTACTGATTGGGATGAAGTTCTATTATTGGTCATGGTTTCTCTTTAAGGGGCGTTCCACATCGACCAGGCTTATTAAAGAAACTTGCCCAAAGACTCCTGTCTGCAGCCCGCATGTTCTGCAATAGAGCCCACACTGTGCCAAGCTGTGTAGTTCACAGTGAAGACACTCAATCAGGGGATTTAGTCCATAGATGTGCTCACATCTACAGATTGCATCTCCCAACATGCATTGCGGCACACGCCAGCGCTCATCTTCACCAGGAACTACAAAATTCGGCATAGTGTGGGCTCTACTGCAGAACATGGTGGCTGCCATATGGACATATCCCGGCCAGGAGATGTAATCACATCAATATGATCTACATCTCTCGGTATGCATCACATGTCCCCAACATGCATTGCGGTGGCCAGTGACTCAGGAAATCACACTTCTGCAGTTCTGAGACACAGGGACATAGAAAATGAAGGCCTCCATATACTGAGCAGCCCAACCTAGGTAAGTAAATGCCTTATACACCCTCAAAAGCCCACACAAACTTCCTTTGGGGAGCCAAGAAGACGGGGGACCAAAAGGAGGAAGTCCAGTAGATCAGCCCACTGGCAGCAAGGGAAGGTAAGATCTGTAACCCCCTGCTGTCTTGGCTTCTGGTCACATCTTCCTGCTGTCACCCCTTTCTTGCATATCACTACCTGCTGGCCACTAAAATCTGCCTATCTCTACCTGCTGGCCACTACAATCTGCCTATTACAACCTGCCTATCACTACCTGTCAGCCGCTACAACCGGCCTCTACAATCTGCCTATCTCTACCTGCTGGCCACTACAATCTGCCTATTACAACCTGCCTATCACTACCTGTCAGCCGCTACAACCGGCCTCTACAATCTGCCTATCTCTACCTGCTGGCCACTACAATCTGCCTATTACAACCTGCCTATCACTACCTGTCAGCCGCTACAACCGGCCTCTACAATCTGCCTATCACTACCTGCCTGCCACTACAATCTGCCTGCAACTACAGTCTGCCTATCACTACCTGCTGGGCGACTACAATCTGCCTATTACTACCTGCCTGCCAGTACAACCTGCCTATTACTACCTGTCAGCCACTACAATCGGCCTATCACTACCTGACTGCCACTACAACCTGCCTATCACTACCTGCTTACCACTACGATCTGTCCATTACTAGCCGGCCACAACAATCTGCCTATCGCTACCTTCCGGCCACTACAATCTGCCTATCGCTACCTTCCGGCCACTACAATCTGCCTATCGCTACCTGCCAGTCACTACAATCAGCCTCTCACTTTTTGCTTGCCACTACAATCTACCTATCATTACCTTTTCTGCCTAAGGGCCTTTTTCCACTACACCGCTGAATTGCATAATAACAAATCACTAGTGATTTTGATCATGAGAAGTATTTTCCACTATAGTGATTCGATTTTCAAATCGCAATCGCATAACAAAATGAATAAAAAATCAAAATCGCTGGCGTTTGTGATTGCGTTGCTAGTGGAAAATGGCCCTGACACTACCTTCTAGCCACTATAATTTGTCTATTACTACCTGCCGGCATCTACAATCAGCCTATTACTACCTGCCAGCCACTACAATGTGTCTATCACTACCTGCCGGCCACTACAGTCTATCACTACCTGCCTGCCACTAAAATCTGCCTATCTCCACTATGATCTGCCTATAACTACATGCCGGCGACTACAATTTGCTTATTACCTGCTGGCCACTACAATCTACCTATCACTACCTGCCAGCAACTACAATCTGCCTATCACTACCTACTGGCCACTACAATCTACCTATCACTACCTGCCGGCAACTACAATCTGCCCATCACTACCTGCTGGCCACTACAATCTGCCTATCACTACCTGCCACCCTCTACAATCTGCCTAGAAATACCTGTCGACCACTACAATCTATCTATCACTACCTGCTGGCCACTACAATCTACCTGCCAGCCACTACAGTCTGCCTAGAAATACCTGTCGACCACTACAATCTATCTATCACTACCTGCTGGCCACTACAATCTACCTGCCAGCCACTACAGTCTGCCTAGAAATACCTGTCGACCACTACAATCTACCTATAACTACCTGCCGGACACTAAAATTTACTTATTGCTATCTGCATGGTGGCATAGTGGATAGTACTCTAACCTTGCAACTCTGGGTCCTCAGTTTGAATCCCAACATCTACAATGAGTTTGTATGTTCTCTCTGTGCTGTGTGAATTTCCTCTGGGCTCTCTGGCTTCTCCCTAAATTGGCCCTGGGCCTAGACTATGATGGACATATGACTATGGCAGGGATTAGATTATAAGATCCTCTGAGGGACAGTGACAAGATTATATACTCTGTAAAGTGCTGAAGAAGATGTTGGCACTATATAAATAATAATCTGCTGGCCGCTACAATATGCCTGTACTACCTGCCAGCCACTACAATCTATCACTACCTGCCTGCTACTACAATCTATCACTGCAATCTACAGTACCTATCGCTACCTGCCTGCTACTTCAATCTGCCTATCAAATTGTGATTTAGTATGTTGGACAGGGAGGGAGTAAGGGGGCCCCATAGGTTTGGCCAGTATGTGGCCCAGAAAAGTCTGTTGGCGGCCCTGTCCCAGGAAGTTATACTGTTCCACTATAATGTTTCTAGTTAGTTATCATGCTCTGCTGCTAGTGTCCTAAGTTACAGTCAGTTGCATAGCAATAGAGCATGTAGAGTTTGTTAAAATTACTCCTTTGTGTGCTTTGTATATTTGTAATCATTAACAAACTGTTTCCCTCCCCTACTTAAACCTCTCTGTCATTGAGGTCCTCCCTGACAGGGTGTAAAGGTCCATAACAATTGCTATGTATAAGGCCCAATATAAGACTCGCTGTGGGGCCCATAACTCTTCTAATGTTCCTAGTTAGTTTTAATACTCCCAAGCTAGTGTCTTAACTTATAGTGTACTTGTAGTACTTTCCCATAGTATCCTTTCTCTCCCTGTGCAAAGTAAGAAGTGGAGCAGCTGTATTATATCTACCTGTCCAGCGGTGTAACTTGAAATCAGTGGGCTCCAAGGGAAAAAAAAAAGATAGCTATTATATATTCCCCTATCTCCTTCCATTTACTGTTGGGGGATTCATGACAAACAACTACGGTACTCATTGCTAAAGAGGTGAGGGAGGGGGCAAAATGAAGATAGTAGTCAGGGTGGAGATGATCTGCCTAAACGTGGCATAACGTTGGACATGGCTATCCTAAAGGACCAAGGTTGGGAGCAGCAGGTGAGGAATCACATGGAGCGAGACATTTAGAATTGAGGGTGTAGTCAGGGGGTGAAGATTAGCCCATAAGGAGACGTCATCCAGGGTGCAGAGAGGAAAGCCAGGATGGAGAAGGCTAGGCAAAATTGAAGGTGCATTCATGATAGAGAGTGTCAGCCAGGGTGGTGGAAGGGAAGTCAGAAAGAGTCAACCAGGTAGGAGGAGTCAGGAGGGGAGAAGAGGTCAGCTAGGGTGGAGGGAGTCACTTGGGTATGAGGGACACATGGGGCAGAGTCATCCAGGAGGGGTCATGATGGAGTAAGCTGGGGAGTAAGGATCCGCCAGGGCGAGCACAGAAGATTTGGGCGCAGCCGGTGCCACCATAGGCCGTACTAAGAATTACGGCTATAGCAGATGAGTGCTACTATAGCCGTAATTCCATGAGTGATTTTGGGCAGCGCTGCTATAGCCGAGTGATTTGAGCACTGTCAAAAGACGGAGCACAAATTACTCTAAAAACATTAGAACGCCAGCAATAGCTGGAAGCAGAATTACGTCTTTGCCTCACTATCCATGGCAGCCTGGAGGGGGAATAGTAATTAATGCCGCCGGGACTTACTTGCAGGAGCAGAGTAAGCCTTTTAATGGCTTTACCCTGCGCCCCAAATCTCCCTGCGGCAGTTTCATAGGTATGCCAGCCAGGGTGGAGGTAGTAAGGTGGGCATTGGGGGTCAGCCAGGATGGAGGGAGTAAGGTGGGCAATGGAGGTCAGCCAGGATGGAGGGAGTAAGGTGGGGAATGGAGGTCAGCTAGGGTGGAGTGAACAAGTTGAGGATTGGTGAACAGCCAGGGTGGAGGGAGTGAGTTGGGGAGTATGGATCAGCCAAAGTAGGGGAAGGGAAGGAGTGGGGGTCAGCCAGAGTGGAGCGAGTGAGCTGGGGCATAGGAGTCAACCGACGTGGAGTGAGTGAGCTGGAGAGTGGGGGTCAGCCAGGGTGGAGGAAATAAGGTGGCGAGTCAGTGTCAGCCAAGGTGGAGGAAATAAGGTGGGGAGTGTGGGTCAACCAGGGTGGAGGAAGTAAGGGGAGGAGTGGGGATCAGCCAGGGTGGAGTGAGTGAGCTGGGAGTGGTGGTGTAAACGTGTAAAGAAAAAAAGCTATAATATTTTTATATATATATATATATATATATATATATATATATATATATATATATATATATATATATATATACAGTATATGAATAGTTTCACTATTTAAACCCTTAAAAGGTATCTACATTTATTTAAAATAAAAAAAAGTTAGATACCTCATTATAGGAAGGCCTCTGAATGGGAGGCTTCCCAGTTTCCCTACAGAGTCTATTCATTATATGCATGGGCCATTTCAAAGCAGGGTGAAGCCGGAAAATGGCTTCTACACAAACTCCGGGCCTGCACTGATTACTCTTTTCGCTCCAAATAGTAGCAACTCAGAAGGACACGTAATTCGGGCACCGGTTATTGCAGGTGGGAAAATTACCCTTTTTGTGTGGCGCCTGGTTGTAACTCGGGGCGCCCAAATCAAGCATACAGCGCTGGCGCTGAAAAGACAGATGCAGGGCTGTGCCAAAATCATCTGCCTTGTCCCTACCTCCCTCCTACACTGTCTAGGACCTTCTGAACAATCTTTGACATTAATGTTGAAGATTGCACAGTTTACTCTTTTCTGGAGTCTGCTTTGATATCCAGCATTTCCATGGCCACCGAGGGCTGAGGGGAGGGAAGTAAATGAAAGCGATGCAGTTATGCTACCACTACTCTCCTTCTCCCTTTCAGTATTGAGCATGGACCCCAGACTCTTGCAATCAAGTACCCACAGGCAGGGCGATTAAACGTAGTAGATAAGAATTCCGCTGCATCAATCTCAGGATAAAAGTCCAATTTTTATTGAGGCAATTGTGGACAAACATCAATACTGCTCACACGTATCTGAGCAAACTTATGGCTCCTTATTCACAGCTATGACTAAGGAGCCATAAGTTTGCTCCGATATGCATGAGCTCTATTGCTGTTTTTCCACAATTGCCTCAATACAAATTGGACTTTTATCCTGATTTCGGTGCAGCGGAATTCTTAACTACTACATTTTCCTGGCTCTTTGGTGTTCTGCTCCCAATCACAGTAGGTGCAGTGGTTGCAACGACCTGTTTCTTGGAGGACAATTAAACCCTGCCCATGCTGGTGCTGTCACCTTCTCCCTAAAGTGTGGTACACACTTTCAATTATCATGGGTCAATCAATGACCAATTTTACCACCTCCATGTAGTATGAGGGTTTACCTACACAATCTGCTCACAGTATTCAATATATGTTGACCCTCATACTACATGGAGGTGGTAAAAGTGGTCAATGATTGGCCAGTCAAAATTGGAAGTGTGTACCAGGGTTAAGTCTCCTGCTCTCTGTTCCTCCAGTACACACATCAAAGCTAGCTGTACACTTCAGCCCTCCCTCCACCACCCAAGGCCCAAACCTTTGTGGCATTCCCACATATCCAGCCCCTCTGATAGCTTATAATCATGACTAGGTCAGGGACAGAGGTATAATTATACATCATGGAGACCCCAGAAAAACTTTGACAAACTCCCTAATGTTCACGCATCCTTCCTCTGTGGTGACCACCACAGCCAGGGGCCCACCTGCAGGAATCATATAATATGCGTGGTTACAATTTTTTCCTTCCACCCCATAACAATTTTGCCTCAATAGCTTTCCCTAACCCAAAGAAGTGTGGCCACAACACCTTACCCTCATATTGGTAGAAGGAGAGATTAGGCGGGACCCCTCACATCCTCAATATCTCCCTAAAAAATATCCCTCCAACAACAGCCCCTTCCCCCCTATCCACCTGTGCTCAGAGGGTCAATTTTAGATCTGTGCATCATGACAAGCTAGTGGCATTACACACTTTGCACAAGGGAATGCTCACTCTAACTGTTCCCGTTAACACTAAAAATACTATCAGGGCCAGAAGAAGTCGCAAAGGAGGACAGAAGAAGGCACATGGGGACTGGATGAGGCACACAGAGGGACAGAAGGAGGCACAAAGGGGGGGGGGGTCAGAAAGAGGCACAATAGGGGACCATAGGGGGCAAAATGGGGGACAGAATGAAGCACAAAGGGGGGACAGAAGGCGGCACAAAAGGGGGGCAGGAGGCAGAGGGTGGCTGAAGGAGGCACAGGGCAAAGAAGAAAAATGGAGGAGGCTCAAAGGGGCACAGAAGGAGGCATGGGGGAAGAGAAGGAGGAGCAGGGTGACAGAGGTGGCACAGGGAGACTGAAGAGGTGCATGGAGACAGAAGGAGGCACAAAGGGAGACAGAAGGAGGACAGAAGGTGGCAGAGGGGGACTGCAGGAGGAAAAGTGGGGCAGAGGTAGCACAAGGGGACAGAAGGAGGCACAAAGGGGGACAGAAGGAGGCACAGGAAGAAAGAAGGAGAAACTGGGAAGAGGTGCCACTGGGGTCTGAAGGAGGCACAAGGGGACAGAAGGAGGCACACAGAGGGAAAGAAGGATGCAAAAGGGGTCAGAGGGATGCACGACGGGGGGGGGGGGGGGGTGGAACAGATGGACATAGTGACAGCTGCCTGCAACTTACGTTATCCGGATGCATCAGAAGCAGGTGATAGGATGCCCCCCATGGGGCAGGGCTTAGTCTGGGGTGAGGATCCATTCAGGGGCGGGGCTTAATCCATGGGCATGGCACCCCCCAGGACCAATGGCACTCCAGGCAGTGGCCTGTAATGCCTATGCCAAAAACGCACCTGGATACTATAAAGATCTTCAACAACACATCAGCTGAAACAAATTAACCAATACATACAAATCTACTAATTATACATAACTGGAACACTGATACCAGAAAAATAAACTAATTTGAAGTGCATCAATCAAGAATCATGTCCTCTAATCTGCTGCATGGGGCTACCCCTCCATTGCTGGAAACCTTGTAGTTAGGGATGAGAGATGCAAATTCTTCTGAAATTATTCAAATTTTTATTCAAATGTATGCAGCCTGAAAATGGATCAATCCATTTAAACCTTTGTTTAAATGGATTGATCAATTTTCAAGCTGCATATATTTGCATCAAGAATTTGCATATTTTTGATCATCCCTACTTGTAACTGGTACAGTCAATGTACTAAGCGCCACACACCATACAGAAATATACCTCACAACTGCAGGTGAAGAAAGTCCTCCATTTATAGCATTGTGGCCACTCTGCCCCCAGGAAATGATACACATACAACTTCATCTTTTCATTTCCACATAAGGGGCTGGATAGTGTACTGGTTAAGGACTCTGCCTCTGACACATGAGGGTTTGAATCTCGGCTCTTCATGTTCAGTAAGCTAGCACCTATTCAGTAAGGAGACTTTGAGCAAGATTCCCTGCTGCTGCCTACTGAGCGTGCCCTAGTAGTGGCTGCAGCTCTGGTGCTTTGAGTCCGCCAGGAGAAAAGCTCAATATGCAGTCAGTAAATGTTCTGTGTCTTATCTTGGTTCACACTGGACGGATGAAAACAAATCTGTGAAACAGATCAGTTTTTATTGGGCATCAGTTTTTGATCCGTGGCCATCCGTTCCATGAATGAGACACATCCGTCAATCTGGAATGAACAGACCAATCCAATATCAATATTGATATGTTCACATCTGTTAAGATCCGGTCCGTTACAGTCTGCTTAACCACTTGCCGACCGCACGCTTATACCGTGCGTCGGCAAAGTGGCAGCTGCAGGACCAGCGACGCAGTACTGTGTCGCCAGCTGCAGGCTAATTAATCAGGAAGCAGCCGCTCGCGCGAGCGGCTGCTTCCTGTCAATTCACGGCGGGGGGCTCCGTGAATAGCCTGCGGGCCGCCGATGGCGGCTCGCAGGCTAAATGTAAACACAAGCGGAAATAATCCGCTTTGTTTACATTTGTACGGCGCTGCTGCGCAGCAGCGCCGTAAGGCAGATCGGCGATTCCCGGCCAATCAGCGGCCGGGGATCGCCTCCATGTGACAGGGGACGTCCTGTCACTGGCTGCACAGGACGGATAGCGTCCTGTGCAGCCTCGATCGCCGGGGGGGGCAGCAGGTAGGAGAGGGAGGGGGGAATTTCGCCGCGGAGGGGGGCTTTGAGGTGCCCCCCCGCATCACCCAGCAGGCAGAAGAGATCAGATCCCCCCCAGCACATCATCCCCATAGGGGGGAAAAAAGGGGGGCAATCTGATCTCTCTGCCTGCTACCTGATCTGTGCTGGGGGCTGCAGAGCCCACCCAGCACAGATCAGTAAAAACAGCGCTGGTCCTTAAGGGGGGGTAAAGGGTGGGTCATCAAGTGGTTAATGGACCATTTTCTATGCCAATGTGAACCAGGCCTAAATATTAGCTACATTGGCATAAAACCCTTGTCACTCATTTGTAACCTGATCCAGTGACTGGCAGCTGACTTTCACCCCCAGCCTCCAACAGTCTTTGTAATTATCTCTGTAATCAACTCTGTATAATGGCTACAGGGCCAGATTTCTGGAAAGGCCACAAAGGCCCTGACCTTGGGAGGCTGCAGCCCAAGGAGGCACCTGGACATGAAAGAAGGGCTGCCACATATGAAAGAGGAGGCTGAAAATGGGGAGCCACACATGAAAAAGGAAACTGATGCTCAAGGGAGCTGCTCATGAAAGGAAGGTGCTGCAGCACATGGATTATATACATGGAAGAGGGGGCTGCACATGAAATGGGAAGGGCGCTGCTGCACAAGAAAGGTGAGCCACAACATACTTTGCTTAGGGCTCTTTCACACTAGGAGCTGATCCGTGCGTTTTGACTGATCGCTCCTAGGATGCGTTTAGAAAGGTAACATGAAAGTCTATTTGACTTTCATGTTAACTTTCACATTAAACAAAGCATTCCAGAGCATTACGCTATAATGCATCTGGGAGCTTTAAATCGTCGAGCTGCAGCGTTTTCTCATTGGGTGAAGTAGGACTACAGCCGATAATCAGTGTTGCACCCCAACTTCTCAATGTCATGCCGCAGGTCATAATGCGTGGACACAAAATCAGTTCGTGCATGCGTTATGTAATGTGAGAGGCCTTAGAGGAGTAAAAAGTATAAATCTGGCCTTGAATGGCTGTGGTTTTAGTGCACAAAAAAAACAGTATACGGATGCTGATTTTTTAATTTTTTGGGGGGGAATTAATACTTGCAATGTCTAGAGCTTGACTAAAGAGACTGAATTTCTCAACAAAAGTAAAACTTTGAAGTTTACAGCAAAAAAGTGAATTTCATATCAATGGCATTCTTTCATATCAACAGAATGGGCTCCTTCAGAGCAGCAAGACGTGATAATACTGCAGCAAATGTCAAGGCTCTTTCACACGCATGGCTGAAACGGTAAAACCAGTCTGCCAGTCACTTCTACTTATTTTTGGGGCCCTTGAGGTCTTTTGCAAGGTTCAGCACTGGCAGTCATCTTATGCATGCAGATTTGAGCTGTGCACTAGTAGTGACATGCAGTGGATGATACAAGTTACTGCACCACATGTCAGGGGATTAGGTTGCAATACAGTATATTGCATCTGGAAGTCACTCATTTCTAGCAACTGAGTAGTTAAATGGCACCTTTGCTGTTTGTCTGAGGGTAGGTGCACAAATAACATGAAATGCTGCGTTTTATGTCATGTTTCATGTTATGTTTTGTGCGTTTTCAATGCGTATTTCCATGCATTTTAATGCATAATAATAATAATAATTTGCGGTTCACATATACAAAACGCATATGCATTGTATGCGTTTTTCATGCGTTTTTTTAATTGTGTTTTATGCAAATCACTAGGAAGACAACAGGAAGAGGAAATCACAAAACGCATGGAAAACACATGTAAAACGCATACCATTGCATTTCCATTGACTTTCATCATGTGCGTTTTTGAAAATTATGCAACAAAACCAGCGTTTTTTTAAATGCAGGCAGAGAAAACACATATGCGTTTTTTCCTGCGGCCCATAGACTTCCATTAGCGGCACAAACGCAGCGTTTTCCGAGACGCTTGCGTTTCTGCTAAGAGTGCACCTAGCCTGACAGAGGCCTTATTTTATCTAGCCTAGCATTCATGAATTAGAGCCCTAATTGACTGCATCTGACATGCGCTTTGCAATGACAAACACTAGATGGCGATCATTCACTACAGTTGTGAATTAAAACTCGAAATTCATTGCTATGCAAAATTTCCTTTGTGACTCCAAACGAGATCTATTAACTGTCAAAGTTCAAATGGATATTCTCAATAGTTTTACTGTATGTTATACTTGAAATATACAGTATACAGTTTATCCAGCTGCGCCAACCGTCATTAGCTGATCAATTGTCCTTACAATCAGGGCAGCCATCAGGGGGGTACAACAGGGACAGTAGTATGGGGCCCAGGAGCGGTCTGGGGCCCAAACAGTGGCAGTGCCACTCGAGCCTCTGCTGGCAATTATTCTACTGTGGCATAACAGGAGTTGTGTGGTCATCTTCCTCTTACCTGCTGCGTGATTGGTAAACACTCATCAATGCAGGGGGGAGGGAGTTATGGGCGACAGGCAAGTTGCTTTGACTCTACGCCACATACAGTGGCTCTGCCTCCACACAATCTACCTATCAGATTGTTATTTGGTGTGAGGGGGGTCCTGTAGGTTTGCCAAGCATGGGGCCCAGAAAATTCTGATGGCGGCCCTGCTTACAATGTACCACAGTGTGCGTCACCACTATCGTGGGAGCGTGACAGTTCAAAGTATTTTAAGTAGTCCACAGAAAACTCAGGATGTAGGGAGAGATACAACTTCTTGTCGAAGATTCACACAGATTGACCACGTTCAATAAGACAGTTACCCAATTAATCCCCCTCCACCACCACACACCGTGGTAACAACAACACACAAGACCACCTCTGTGCAAAACAGTGAGGGTTGAGGCTGCTCAGTCCCTCGCCATGTCCCCGGGAGGCTCCTGTCCCCTGCAATACGTCCCAAAAGCCAGGCCAAGTCTGCGCAGGTGCAGAACGCTCCCGGCGATGGGAGACAGACTGGGGAGCGTGCATGTCCAGACCACACATGCACAACGATGCGCAACTTGGTCAAGCTACTGGGCATACTGCGGTGCGAGGGACAGGAGCCACCCTGTGAGACGGTGAAGCACTGAGAGGCCTCAAGGGGGCTTAACCACCCTGGCGTTCTATTGAGATCGCCAGGGCGGCTGCGGGAGGGTTTTTTTTTAATTAAAAAAAAACTATTTCATGCAGCCAACTGAAAGTTGGCTGCATGAAAGCCCACTAGAGGGCGCTCTGGAGGCGTTCTTCCGATCGCCTCCGGCAAGCAGAAGTAACAAGGAAGGCTGCAATGAGCAGCCTTCCTTGTTTGGCTTTCCTCGTCGCCATGGCGACGAGCGGAGTGACGTCATGGACGTCAGCCGACGTCCTGACGTCAGCCGCCTCCGATCCAGCCCTTAGCGCTGGCCGGAACTATTTGTTCCGGCTGCGCAGGGCTCGGGCAGCTGGGGGGACCCTCTTTCGCCGCTGCTCGCGGCGGATCGCCGCAGGGCGGCGGCGATCAGGCAGCACACGCGGCTGGCAAAGTGCCGGCTGCGTGTGCTGCTTTTTATTTTATCAAAATCGGCCCAGCAGGGCCTGAGCGGCACCCTCTAGCGGTAATGGACGAGCTGAGCTCGTCCATACCGCTAAGGTGGTTAAGGAGTCCCCAGGTAAGTAGAGAACTGATCTAATCGATCCAATAGAATTGATCCAATCGAATTTGATCGATCGCGTGTGGAATTGTATGGTGTAGAGCGGGCTGTAAAGTACCCCTGAACCAGAACATTTTAAACTTATTTTCAATCCTGATTTATGTGCGGTATATCACAGTATTATACGCAGGCCCAGTCTACTCATGACGCCAAGTGAGGCGTCTTCCTTAGAAACAGGAAGTGTGCCTGGCCCGCCGCCACCCAGCTTATCGCCACCCGCCTGGCCGTGGGTTGGGCCTGCCTTGAGGTGAGCTGAAGGGGTTAGCAGCCAGAAAGGGGTAGCAGCAAGCACAGTGCTGGGGAGGGGGGTCAGGAACCCCCCCCCCCCTCACCTGGACTCTCCTCCGTTCGCGCTCCCTCTCCAGATATTACAGTGTATCAGCTGCAGCGGGTGGGGAATAATTAACTGACCTCTTCCTTCTGCGTTCCAGGCGTCGGAGCACTGCGTGCGTCCCACAGGTCTCCTCCTTCTTCAATGCCGCATTGGAGAAGTAGGAGATCTGTGGGACACACGCAGCGATCCAACGCCTCGAATGCAAAGGGAAGAGGTGTTAATAATTCCCTAACCGCTGCCGCTGACACACTGGCACTGTAATATCTGGAGAAAAAGTGTTGACGGGGAGGGGGGGGGACGGACTACCGAGGTGAGGGAGGGAGTCTAAACCCCCTCACTCCGCTGTGCACACTGCTCCCCTTCCAGGCTGCCTATACTGAGGCAACTATACTACCTATACTGGGGGCAACTATACTAGCTACCTATACTGGGGTAACTATACTAGCTACCTATACTGGGGCAACTATACTACCTATCTATAACGGGGCAGCTATACTAGCTACCTATAAAGGCGCAACTATACTAGCTACCTATACTGAGGGCAACTATACTACCTATACTGAGGGCAGCTATACTACCTATACCTGGGCAGCTAGCTATACTGGGGGCAACTATACTAGCTACCTATACTGGAGGCAACAACATTGTCTACCTATACTGGGGGCAAGTATACTAGCTACCTATACTGAGGAAACTATACTAGCTATACTGGGGCCGCTACCTATACTGGGGCAACTATACCTGGCTACCTTATACAGGGGGCACCTATACCTGGCTACCTACCTACCTATTACTGAGGGTGAAAATTTTCAGGTGCTATGCTAACATTCCAAATCTGGGTGGGGAGGGGGGGGGTGCATCCTCAAAAGTTTATCTCAGGCAGCAAAAAAAGTCTAGAACCGGCCTTGATTATCCGCACCTTCCAGCTCCCCTTGTGGCCCCCACTCCGCTTAGCCATAATCTCTGACGTCGAATACAGGTGGGGAGGAAGTGGCAGTTCCCCTCCTCTCCACCTGTCCCTAGGAACATTCTTCATCCCTTCATCCCCTATGATGGCTCCCGACATCAGTGTATGTAAGAGCATACAGCCCAGGAGAACTGCAACTTGTGTGGGCTTAGGGAGATTGATCTCAGAATAATAGTACTCTGATATGTGCTGTGACGTATGTCACAACACCGCACATAAATCAGAATTAAAAGTAAGTTAAAAATGTCTGGTTCTAGGGTACTTTAAAGGACAACTGAATAAACAATGCACATGGCCTGGCTGTCCTGCTGATCCACTGTATCTAATATGTTTAGCCATACACTCTGAACAAGCATGCAGATCAGATGTTTCGGACACAAATCTGACTGGAATAGTCACATGCTTGTTTCAGGTGTGTGAGTCAGACACTACTGCAGTCCCCCTCCGTGGACTCGATAATGTTATTTGCAATGCAATATTTAGCCCTGCAGTACAGGTAGCCAGGCATAGGTGCCCCCTGTATAGATGAGGGAGGGGAGGTACAGTGATGGAGGGGGGAGCCACGGGCACACTTGGACTCAGCATCAGGGAGGGGGACCTGATTCCTCCCTCCCTCTCCTTGGTGTGCACCCCCATGCTCCCCCTTCACTGCAGCGTAGCTGCGCATAGCAAATAAACTCACCTGCCGGGCTCTAAGCAATGTTCACTTGCTGTCAGGCTCCTCTGTCTGACTTCAACACACCTTACTCTAACTACTTCCTGCTAATCAGGAAGTAGTAAGAGTAAGCTGTGTTGAAGTCAGACAGAGAAGCCCGGCGGCAAGTGAACATCGCTTTGAGCCCAGCAGGTGAGTTTATTTGCTATGCGCAGCTACGCTGCAGTGGAGGGGGAGCATGGAGTGGGGGCACCCGAGAAGAGGAAAGAATTGGGCCCCCTCTCCCAGGCTGAGTCCAACTGTGCCAGCAGCTCCCCCCTCCATCACTGCACCCCAGGCGGTCATCCGCCTTGCCCACCCCTAGAAATGGGGCTTAACCACTTGCCGCCCGCGCACTCATACCGCGCGTCGGCAAAGTGGTAGCTGCAGGACCAGCGACTGCAGGCTAATTAATCAGGAAGCAGCCCCTCGCGCGAGCGGCTGCTTCCTGTCAATTCACGGCGGGGGGCTCCGTGAATAGCCTGCGGGCCGCCGATCGCGGCTCGCAGGCTAAATGTAAACACAAGCGGAAATAATCCGCTTTGTTTACATTGTACGGCGCTGCTGCGCGGCAGCGCTGTAAGGCAGATCGGCGATCCCCGGCCAATCAGCGGCCGGGGATCGCCGCCATGTGACAGGGGACAGCCTGTCACTGGCTGCACAGGACGGATAGCGTCCTGTGCAGCCCAGATTGCCAGGGGGGACAGAGATGAGAGGGAGGGGGGGAATCTCGCCGCGGAGGGGGGCTTTGAGGTGCCCCCCCCCCGCAACACCCAGGCAGGCAGGAGCGATCAGACCCCCACAGCACATCATCCCCTAGTGGGGAAAAAAGGGGGGGCGATCTGGTCGCTCTGCCTGCACCCTGATCTGTGCTAGGGGCTGCACAGCCCACCCAGCACAGATCAGCTAAAACAGCGCTGGTCCTTAAGGGGGGGTAAAGGGTGGGTCCTCAAGTGGTTAATATGGCAGCCTCCATATCCATCTCACTTCAGTTGGACGTGAACTAAAACTGAATAGGTTTGCTCATTTTTTTTAAAAAAATATAAATACTACTTAACCACTTTACCCCCGCGCGTACGTATTTCTCCGCCCCTTTTTCCATCCTTTAAAAACCAGGGACGGAGAAACACGTACTTTCCGCGTTCCCGACGCTGCCCGCGCTCCCGCTCGTAAACACGCCGCCCGCCGCTAGTAAACACGCCGCCGCCCGCTCGCCCAGAGATCAATGAACGGGAAAATCCATTCCCGTTCGTTGATCTAAGCCCCGCAATGATCAGCTGCTCTCCTATGGGCAGCGCGATCATTGTGAGAAAAAAACTCACGTGTCCAGCCTCCTTCTACTTCCTCCAAGCTTCCGGAAGGAAGCTTGGAGGTCGCATTAAAACAAAAAGTTACTGTGGCTATCTTGTGGCCAAATAGTAAACTACACCCTACACATTTTTCACATACAAATAAATGACTTTTACACATAAAATTAACTCATTACCTCCCACACTCCCTATTTTTTTTTTTTTTAATTAAAAAAAAATTAAAAAATTTACAATTAAAAAAAATACATAAATAGTTACCTTAGGGACTGAACTTTTTAAATATTTATGTCAAGAGGGTATAACACTGTTACTTTATAAACTATGGGCTTGTAATTAGGGATGGACGCAAAACTGAAAAAAATGCACCTTTATTTCCAAATAAAATATTGGCGCCAAACATTGTGATAGGGACATAATTTAAATGGTTTTAAACCCGGGACAAAAGGGCAAATACGTTTCATGGGTTTTAATTACAGTAGCATGCATTATTTAAAAACTATAATGGCCGAAAACTGAAAAATAATTATTTTTTTCCCCACATTTTTCCTATTTTCCCATTAAAACACATTTAGAAAAAAATAATTCTTGGCATAATGTCCCACCTAAAGAAAGCCTAATTGGTGGCGGAAAAAACAAGATATAGTTCATTTCATTGCGATAAGTAATGATAAAGTTATAGATGAATGAATGGAAGGAGCGCTGAAAGGTGAAAATTGCTCTGGTGCTCAGGGGGTAAAACCCCTCAGTGGTGAAGTGGTTAAATTACTTGCAAGCTGAAACCTTGCAGAAAAATTGCAGGAAAATCCTTTTTTTGTGATTGCTTTTTCTGTTCTTCAAGATGGTGGTAGCCTGCATTTGATGCAGCAATCCACTTATCAAACATTTTTAACAGTGGGTAAGGTAAAGCTACTGGTATTATTAAGTTTTATTGTTGTATTTTTTGTAATTATAATTCTTTGGGTGCAATACGTAAAAAGTAATTTTTTTTAATTCAGTCGCTCTTTAAGGCCTGATGTTGATTTGTTATCATATAATATATGGTTTATGACACAGACTGAGCATCATTTAAGAATTTGATGAAACACACAATAATAAACAATGTGTTTTTTGTACTATCTTGCAACAAAATGCATATTGGCCTCAATTCACTAAGCTTTATCAAGCACCGAACGTTTGCTAAGTTACCTCATGGGTAAAATCTCATTTTGAATTCACTAAAGTGTTATATATTTATCAAATGTTTGATCGATAAAATGTTTAATAAATCTATAACACCTTAGTGAATTCAAAATAAGATTTTACCCATGAGGTAAATTATCAAACGTTCAGTAAAGTGTTTGATAAATCTTAGTGAATTGAGGCCATTGTCTCTAAAATTTTTGTTTGAATTGTTGTTTGAGTTATGCAGCTCTTATGGCAGGCTATGTAATGGGTGTCCGGTGTGACTGGTGGGCGAGTACAAGCAGAGAAAAGGCCTACAAAGATCATATCATTTGTAATAAAAGCTCAACTCTGGAAGAATTTCAAATATGAAAGAAGTCAAGATAACTGATACCTGGCAACTGTATTCAGCCTGGCCGACAAGTGGATAATAGTACAACCCTGGCTGTTGCAGTACAAAAACCTCTTGTTCAGATCATGATCCTTGCAAACTTACTGCAGAAACAGTAATACTGAAAACAGGATTCCATCATTGAGATTAGGACACAGTTCATGGGCAAATACAACAGTCTTCGGCTGCCCATTAAGAGTAGGCCCAGAATAGGCCATGCACACAAAGAGGAAGAGATGCTCAGAATATACTCTCACTGTTACAAAGAGCAAGGTGTTTTGAATTTTTTCTATTCCATTTTTGGCTAAATTTAGAAGAAAGAGAGTAAGATTTCCAGTGATAAGCCTTCTTCAGACTCGATTCCTGCATGCTTACAAGATGTTGAACACACAGCTTATATCCACTGGACTTTATGGGCAGCACTGTGGCGTAGTGGATAGTGCTCTAGCCTTGCAGTGCTGGGTCCCCGGTTCGTATCCCAGCCAGGTCAACATCTGCAAGGAGTTTGTATGTTCTCCCCATGTCTGTGTGGGTTTCCTCCAGGCACCCCGGCTTCCTCCCACATCCCAAAAAGATACAGAAGTTAATTGTCTTCCCCCTAAATTGGCCCTAGACTATGATACATGCACCACATGATACATACATAGACATATGACCAGGGGCGTAACTAAAAATCACGGGCACCCCTGCAAAAATTTGGATGCCCCCCGGCCAGCTCAGGGCTGTGTTGGGGGGCAGGAGGGGTCGCAGTATGAGGGCAAAGCATGGCCGCACATTGACGGGAGGGGGTACAGTCCCTCCCTCCCTCACATCGGGCTCTCCCCTCCTGCATCAATAAGTGGCATCAGGCAGGAACACATACCTCCATCCACCGTGGAGGTCCGAGCTCTAAGTGCATCACGCTACTTCCTGTTTAAACAGGAAGTAGCATCAGACACTTAGAGATCGGAACCTCCAGCGCGTGGAAGGAGGCATGTGTTACTGCCTGACGCCACTTATTGATACAGGAGGGGAGCGCGCTGAGGGGAGAGCCCGAGGTGAGGGAGGGGGGGACTGTACCTCCTCCCTGCCGATGTGTGGCCATGCTTTCCCCTCATGCTGCGACCCCTCCTGCCCCCCAAAACAGCCCTGAGCTGGCCCCAGGTCCCCCCTTAGGTGCAGGGGATGCAGCCCCTATTGTTACACCACTGCATATAACTATTGTAGGGACTAGATTGTGAGCCCTTCTGAGGGACAGTTACTGATAATACAATATATATTCTGTACATCGCTGCGTAATATGTCGGCGCTATATAAACACATAAATAAATAAAAATACATTGTTTTGCAAATATTAATAAATGTCATTATATGCCTCCTTATTTCAAAATCAGGAGGGTCTCACAGGGATAGACCACTTGTTTGCTTAAAGGACCTCTGTCATGAAAATCTTAACCACTTCACAACTGAGGGGTTTTACCTCTTGAGTACCAGAGCAATTTTCACCTTTCAGCGCTCCTTCCATTCATTCGTCTACAACTTTATTATTACTTATCGCAATGAAATGAACTGTATCTTGTTTTTATCCCCACCAATTAGGCTTTCTTTAGGTGGGACATTATGTCAAGAATTATTTTATTCTAAATGTGTTTTAATGGAAAAATAGGAAAAAATGTGGGAAAAAAACAATTATTTTTCAGTTTTCGGCCATTATTGTTTTAAATAATGCATGCTACTGTAATTAACCACTTTGTCCTCCTTGACGTATAAAAACGTCAAGGAGGACAGGCGCGCTCCCGCGCGCTCCCGCGGCCGATCGCGCGCGTGCACGCGCACTCCCGGCCGCGGAGTCGGTAGCCACGGAATCAATGTATCGGACTATGGAGCCCGATCACTGATTCCTCTCCCCCGCTGAAAAAGCGACAGCTTCTCTCGGAAGCTTCGCTCTTTCTGAAGCTGTGTCCCTCTAAGCGTACATTGTACGCTTAGAGTGACGTCATGTAAACAAACTTGAGACAGGGTTGCAGCCTGAGTCCAACACTTTTCAACATATACATCAACAAATTAGCCTCAGCCCTAGAGGCTTCATCAGCACCAGGACTCACCCTGCATGACACAACAGTGAAATTCTTACTGTATGCAGATGACCTCTTACTGCTATCACCAACTAAAGAAGGCCTACAAGACAGCCTAGAAACCCTGGAGAAATTTAGCACAACATGGGCACTCCCCATTAATCTAAAGAAAACCAAAACCATTGTGTTCCAGAGGAAAAACAGGTCAGCCCAGAGCCCATCCTTTATACTCAATGACTGTGAAATCAGCAGAACCGATAAATATACCTACCTTGGTCTGGAAATCAACCAATCAGGAAGCCTTAAGTCAGCCATGGAGGCCCTAAAAGCCAAAGCATGCCGAACGTTCTATGCCATCAGGAAAGAACTGTACCACCTCAAACCACCAGTAAAGGTCTGGCTGAAGGTTTTTGACAGTGTCATCACCCCAATCCTACTGTATGGAAGTGAAGTATGGGGCCCCACCACCTACCCAGACCAATCAAAATGGGAATCCAGCCCAACAGAAATATTCCACCTTGAGTTCTGCAAACACCTTCTCCATGTCCATCGGAGTACCTCAAACAATGCCTGCCGAGCTGAGCTGGGGAGATTCCCATTACTGCTTGAGGTACAGAAAAGAGTGTTGTCCTTCTGGGCCCACCTACAGAGCAGCAGCCCCGACTCACCCCACTACAAAGCCATGCTGCACAATGAAGACAAAGAAAAGCTGTGTGCACTGAAAGTCGTGGTCAGCTCTATACTCCCTCCAACCCCCGACCCACAGGTCATAACAAAAGTCCAGATAAAACACACCACAGCTAAGAGCAAAGAAAACTATGTGGAAAAATGGAGGAGTGAAATAAAACAGTCACAAAAGCTAGCCATATACCAGTCTCTACAAAGAGAATATAAAATGGCCCCATACCTGGAAAAGCTGCAAAACTCTCAAGAGAGGAAAATCCTGAGTGTATACAGATTGAGTGCTCACAACCTCGAAATAGAGTCTGGGAGACACAGGCAGACGTACAAACCCAGGGAAGAGAGACTATGCAAACACTGTGAGCAGAAGACCCTTGAGGATGAAAGCCACTTCCTGCTGCACTGCCCCAAATATACTGCAACCAGGGACACTTACTTTAAGAAATTGTCGGAACTATTCCCAGACTTTCTCACACTAGAAGATGAGAGAAAAACATATATCCTACTAGGAGAAGAGGAATCCACAGTGACAATCGCTGCACACTATGTCACAGCATGCCACAGACTGAGAGGAGCATAACAGAACTGTAAACCTAAAAATGTCCACTGACTGCTTAGCCATTGTCCCCCTACCCCACCCCCTCCCATGTCCCCTATTTCCCCTTGCTTTGGCAATACCTGTAATGAATCTTGGTCATGCCAATAAAGCTATCTTTGATTTGATTTGATTTGATTTGATTGCCATCTTGTGGCCAAAAAGTAAAACTACAAGTAAATGCCAAAAAACATTACAATACACCAATATTTCCCCAAATAAAACACTTTTATATCCCACCCTCCCAAAAATGCCCACATAAAATGTTTAATAAAAAAAAAAAAAAAAAACATTACTATAAAAAAAAAACACATAAATATTTACCTAAGGGTCTAAACTTTTTAAATATCTATGTAAAAATGAAATATTTCTCTCTATTTTTTTTTTATAAGCTTGTAAATAGTAATGTATGCAAAACGGAAAAAATGCTCTTTTATTTCCAAATAAAATATTGTCGCGATACATTGTGATAGGGACAAAATTTAAATGGTGAAATAACCGTGACAAATGGGCAATAACAATACGTGGGTTTTAATTATGGAGGCATGTATTATTTTAAAACTATAATGGCCGAAAACTGACAAATAATGCATTTTTTCATTTTTTTTCTTATTCTTCCTGTTAAAATGCATTTACAGTAAAGTGGCTCTTAGCAAAATGTACCCCCCAAAGAAAGCCTAATTGGTGGCGGAAAAAACAAGATATAGATCAGTTCATTGTGATAAGTAGTGATAAAGTTATAGGCTAATGAATGGGAGGTGAACATTGCTCGGATGCATAAGCTGAAAACGACTGAGATGTTAAGTGGTTAAAATCCATGAAATGTATTTGCCCATTTGTCCCGGTTATTACACCGTTTAAATTATGTCTCTATCACAATGTTTGGTGCCAATATTTTATTTGGAAATAAAGGTGCATTTTTTTCATTTTTGCGTCCATCCCTAATTACAAGCCCATAGTTTATAAAGTAACAGTGTTGTACCCTCTTGACATAAATATTTAAAGAGTTCAGTCCCTAAGGTAACTATTTATGTTTTTTTTTATTGTAATTTTTTTTTCTTTTTATTACAAAAAATAAATAAATTGGGGCGTGTGGGAGGTAATGAGTTAATTTATAGTGTAAAAGTATGTATTTGTATATGAAAAATGTTTTGGATGTAGTTTTACTATTTGGCCAAAAGATGGCCACAGTAATTTTTTGTTCATGCGCCCTGTAAGCGTCGGAAGTACGCTTACAGGACGTTCAATGAAGCTGGGAAACTTTTTTTTTTCACAATGATCACGCTGCTTCTAATAGCTGGGGGGCTGAGATCAACGAGCGGAAAGTTTTTTCTCGTTCATTGATTTATAGGTGAGCGGGCGGCGGCGTGCACGAGCGCGGGAGCGCGCGCACGAGCGAGCGCAACTGGGGACAGTGGCGGTAGCGGCGGGAGGTGCGTATATCTATGCTCCTGGTGGGGAAAGGGTGTTAAAAGGAGCGTAGATATACGCATGCGTGGTGGTAAAGTGGTTAAAATGTAAAATATATGTAAACATATACAATTAAGAAGTACGTTTCTTTCAGAGTAAAATGAGCCATAGATTACTTTTCTCCTATGTTGCTGTCACTTACAGTAAGTAGTAGAAGTCTGACATTACCGACAGGTTTGCACTAGCCCATCTCCTCATGGAGGGTTGACAGGGATTTCTTTATTTTCAAAAAGCACTTAGTGAATGGCAGTTGCTCCGTCCAACTTGCAAAAAATTGTACAATGATCAGGGAGGCTGGTCAGCATCTTTGTATAAATCTCTTTCAGCCAGGAGTGTCTTTATAAAGAATAAAGGTCATGCTGAGGATCCCCTATGGAGAGATGGACTAACCCAAAACCTGTAGGTAATGTCAGATTTCGGGTGCATATTATTTTGGCGCCGCTCAGTTCGGCGCGGGGAGAGCCAAATGACGGCTTTCCCCACTGCCGCTAAACTCAGAGGCGGCGTTAAATACTATTCCCCCTCCAAGTTGTAGCAAATCGGAGGGAGATGTAATTCGGGGTCTGAGTTTTCTCCTCGGAGATATTTTTTTATCTTCTCTTTTCAGCACGTTGCAAATGAAAAAGTACAAAATGCAGGTAAAAAAAAGTAACAACATTGAATATTTACTCGCTGGCTTGTGGTTCAAAAAGCATTTTGTGAAAATATCACCTGGGAGAAAATTCAGGCGAAAAAGTGAATTGCATATGGGCCATTGTTACATACGTTTAATTTCGCTTTAGTGTCACTTTAAATTGTGTCCACATAAGCAAAAATGTGTAGGCACTAGTAGATCAGTATAGTTATTGTGTTGTTGTTGTTTTTTTAAAAGAGAACCTGTGCTGGTTCATACACTCAGGTAGAGGTTGTCTTTTTTCTCCCACATAAATTGCTTTGGAGCATTTTGCATACTAATACTATCTATGGACAATTGTATTTATCTATGTAAATTTGATTCAACATTTTTGTCCAATGAGAAATCAAAGTGATAGTGATATAAACGTGTAATTGAACCAGTGTATGGTATTTTTACAATTGATGAAGGACATAGATCAAACAGCATCAAATGAAATAGAGAATCTTTTCAGTTAGCTAATGTACGGCCAGCTACTAGCTACTAGGTGGCAGTGTTGAGAAGGAAACAGACATCCTTACTGTTCATTTCATTGGAGAGGCAGTGGACTTTCTACTGCAAGGTAAAAGAGGCAGCCAGTATGAAGCAGTATAGACAGCTGGCCAAGTAATATTAATTTGCATCTTTTGTACGTAAATGTATTTTGGCAACAATAATGTTTAAATTCTGTATATCGCCTAGCAATCATTTCTTGGCATCTGCAAAACTAATTATAGGTAGGTTACATCGTGCAGAGCCAAGACTGGTGTAATATTCAAATTTTTAATTATGGATTTTATAGCTTTATTATAGTTTTTGAATGAAAATTGTTTTTCTTATAGCAAGTATTCAGAATACCCATTTAAACACAACGATTCAGATTAGCAAAATATAGAGCATTTGACAAACTGCGAAACCAAAAGATGTTTTAAACCTTCCAAAAAGATAAAGTATTCATATTATAAGTGCAGCTAATAAAGTAGCACTGGGAAAGGGGCGAGGGGGCACTAAAATGGGGCAGAAACAGCCTGTTACAGCTACAAGGACACAGTGGAGTCCTGACAACCTGGGTGAAAGTTGCGTGACCCAAACAGCAGCTACTAAGGGCCGGTTCACACTTGCGGTTTTACAAAAACCGCACCGGATGTCCGGACCGCACCGGAGCCGGATCGGACCTGAACCGTACGGTTCCTGTCCGGATCCGGTCCGGTTGCATACGGTTTCCGTGCGGTATGAACACGGTTGCGGTCCGGATCCGGATTCTTACAACCTGTATAAAAACAAAAAAAAATGTTGGGGTCTGGGAGGTCAGCAGAAGGGGGACCTGTGGAATCAGGCCCTCTGCTGTTTAGCACTCACCTCCACCTCCGACATGCTGCCAACATCTCCGGATCCGGATCCAGCTGTGCTGCTCCACTCCAAAATGCTTGCCCATGTGTCCCCAGCCAATATCGCCGCAAAAATCCGCATAGGAAGTGGGGTAGAACATCCGGATTTTTTGCCAGTGTGTTGTGCGCTCTCCGGTTCTCATTGGTTTCCATTGGCCGGATGGTGCAGTCCGGCTCCGCCCCGGATACGGCTGCCGGAGGAGCCGGACCAAAAAATAGCGCATGTTGGAACGGACACCGGAGTCCGGATCCGGTCCGGCTCCGGTCCGGACGAAACGGACACATGTGAACCCTGGCATAGATTTACATTGCTATGCCGTGCGTCCGTTTCGTCCGGCCAGCATGCGGTGCGGCTCCGGCACGGCTATTCCGGATAGCCACCGCTAATGTGAACCGGGCCTTACAGCAATTCCTTGTTAACAGCAAGGGGAACAGTTCAGTGAGAAGATTACACCCGAGTTAGCACAACTATAGTGGTCCAGCCACTTTTTCATTTTATAAGGTAGATTTTGGTTTTCTAAACAGTCATCATAACTGAAATAACTGCTTAAAGTGTACCCGAGGCAGAATTTTTTTTTATACAAATGGCACACAGAGGCATGTTCTTTGCTGAATGACATGCCTCTGTCTTCTGTGCAACGCTCTCCGACCCCCCCTGCCCTTCCGCCGGTGTTCCAACATTTTAGCATACCCGACAGAATAGCATACAAATGCTACTGAGCATGTGCAAAGTCATGCAGGGCATACATTAACCCCATAATACCCATCAGCAGCATTAACCTTTTCAACCCCAGTTAGCTGCCTGTGTGCTGATGTGCAATCTCCACTATCCAAGTGGACATAGAGTTAGAATAAAAAGTTGTCCGAACGAAGCGAGGACCGAGCCCGCAGCCCAGCGAGCGAAGCGAGCGGGCAAGAAGACACTGATTCTACTAACAAGGGGTATATCACTTTAAATGTATGCTATTCTGTCAATGTATGCTAGTTAGTTGGAACACCGGCTCTGCTGCAGACCCCCGAAATTGTTGACCACAGATTGTGAATTACTAGGGGAAGGGGCATCCCTTGCAGAAGAGGCACTCTTGCAAAAGCCCCTTCCCCTCCTTTCCAAGCCTCTTCCCCACCTCTATCACACTCCTCCGACACTCTCCCACACCACTATTCCACTCTTCCTTGTCTCTCCCCCGCCTCTCTGCTCTGTGAGGAGAAGCAGAGAGGCAAGCTGCAGTGTCATGACCCTGGGGTCGCCGCCAATTTTTTTTTTTAACAGAACCCGAAACTGAAGGAGAAGTCAGTTAAAGTGGACCTGAACTCAGAACCTCCTCTCTGCTCTAAAAGATACTCAACAGCATAATAACTATTAAACAAAAAATTTCTTTGTTACAGCTGATACAAATCATAAAATAAATCTGCACTGTTTATACTTCCCGATTCAGCGAAGCAGATACTGTATATTTTTTGCAGCCTGTGCTTTTAAATGAGCTTATCTGCCTTATCTGCCGTGGCAGTCATGGGACACGGGAGGAGATCAAATTACAACTTGTGAGTAGACACAAGTGAGGGGGAATTAAACAGGCTAAACTCTCTAAATACATACAGGGTGCATTTCTATATGTTTTCCTCCTGTCCTGTGCAAGAGTTCAGGTTCACTTTAAGGAGCTGCGGAGAGCGGCGGTAAGAGGCTCTACCGGCTCCCAGTATTGATAATGCCCCCAGTATTGGGCAGCCCCCTTAAAGAGACACTGAAGCGAAAAAAAATATATGATATAATGAATTGGTTGTGTACTATGAATAATTACTAGAAGATTAGCAGCAAAGAAAATATTCTCATATTTTTATTTTCAGGTATACAGTGTTTTTTCTAACATTGCATCATTCTCTAATATGTGCAGATTACACAACACTCAGCATTCAAAATGATTCTTTCAGAGCAGTCTGTGAACTAATGACCTCTCCTCTGGCAGAGGAAAAGTAAAAAAATTAACTAACAGTTGAGAAAATAAAAGTCAGAAAACAGCCCTCTCCACGACTTTGAAAGTCGTAGAGCTTAATGGCTTTTTTTGTATAGAGATAACAACTGGAGTTTCTTAAATCTTCCTGTACTGGAAACAATTAGACTGATGTATCTGATCTTAATGTTTTATTTCTTAGCTGTACTACACATACAAATCATAATATCATAATTTTTTTTCGCTTCAGTGTCTCTTTAAGTCCTGTCCATCACTAGAGGACATTGAGACCGTGGGACAGACCGCACTGAAGATGGTTCCCGATGGCGCTGACTGGTGAGTGAAGCATGCTCCTCTCACAACTCTGCATATGGCCGGGTGGGGGGCGGCCTTCCCTCAGGGCTGTTTGCTCAGAGGCTGGTGTCTTTCTTCAGTGCCAGGAATATATAATATTTACCAACCATTTCCCCACATGACTGCCTTCCTTATCATACCTTTTAAAAAAGAAAGATCAGTTTATACTTTCATGCTTCTTTTATGTGTTATACTATCTATGCTTCTGATCTTTGCAGTCACATGACCTCTGCAGACGCTTACTCTTCAGCCTGGACCATCCAGAAAGGCCTCAAACCATCCTGGAGTCTTGGCTGTCCAAGTCACAACCCTTCTAAAGATGCACTTCAGGGTCTGCATCAGAAACTTGTACTGCCCCACTTCTAGGACAAGAATAGTGGCTTTAACCATTTGAGGACTCAGCCTTTACCCCCCCTTAAGGACCAGCGCTGATTACAGAGATCTGTGCTGGGTGGGCTCTACAGCCTCCAGCACAGATCAAATATTAGCCAGAGCGACCAGATCGCCCCCCTTTTTTCCCCACTAGGGGGATGATGTGCTGGGGGGGTCTGATAGCTCCTGCCTGCGTGTGGCTGGCGGGGGGGGGGGCACCTCAAAGCCCCCTCCACCACAGGATTCCCCCTCTCCTCCCTCTCTTCCCCGGAGATCGGAGGCTGCACAGGAGCGGATCTGTCCTGTGCAGCCTCTAACAGGCTCCTGCCTGTCATGTGACAGCGATCCCCGGCCGCTGATTGGCCGGGGATTGCTGATCTGGTACAACGCTGCTACTGTTAGCAGCGTTGTACAAATGTAAACAAAGCGGATTATTTCCGCTTGTGTTTACATTTAGCCTGCGAGCCGCGATCGGCGGCCCGCAGGCTATTCACGGAGCCCCCCGCCGTGAATTGACAGGAAGCAGCTGCTCTCGCGAGCGGCTGCTTCCTGATTAATTAGCCTGCAGCCGGCGACGCAGATCTGCGTCGCTGGTCCTGCAACTACCACTTTGCCAACGCGCGTTATGAGTGCGCGGTCAGCAAGTGGTTAAACAACCTCTAAAGATATGAACTGTGACCCTGCAAAAAAATAAATTGTTTTTGTATTGCCTTTTGGATTTATCTGAGGTGTACCAAAGTACAGACTGGAAAGGACAGTGGATGTCTGTGGATCAGAGGACTGAGCCTATTGGATAAAAACTTTCAGGATATGCACTGTGGGAAAAAGAGAGCACATTATCGAATATATAACTTTTCTTGTGACCAGTGTTGGGTTATTTTAGTGTGGGATCCACATCATATCTACTTTCTGTGATTGGTACCATATTGCAAAGGCCACAAACCCTTTATATTACATAAAATCCCTCCAGGATCCTCCGCTACCCATGAAAGATGAAAATTGTGAATTAGAAAATCTACTGACCACAAATAAGAAAAAAGTCTGCATGTATTTATTATTGCCCCTTATATCTGTAGATGTATTGAGCTTACCAAGCAAATTTTTGGCACAAGATTGCTTTTAGATAGAAAAAAGTTTATTTACTGGGCACATCCCGTGAAGATGCCCCATCACCAGTGCTGTTTGGCAGGGACATGCTGTTAAAAGAAGCCACTGAAATCTGAAAAGAGGAAAGGGCCATGGGGGAAGACAACAGGGTAGGAGGGGGAGCTGGGAAAAAGAGATAAGATTACCTGCAGTCAAGCTAATCTAAATTGCCTGGAGCTTGCTTCTCTGCTCACTACAGAAGTCAGCTGTCCGCACCTGTATCACTGGCTTCTGCAATAGCAGACTGCCCTGCATTATTGATTAATTACTCTGATCAGGATAAATAATCAATCGTCTAGGGCACTCTGGTATTCCAGCAGCCAGTGCACATGGCTACTAATGACAGGCATCTCCTGAAGCACTAAACACATCCTGCCACCTCTCACTGCTAACGTCCCAGCTGCAGCACAGCAATCATTCTCTCTACTCATCCTGCTGCTCTGCACATTCACTCACTGCAGGCTGTGTGTAGAGAGTGAGGAGACACATTGCCTACGGGACAGGAAGGGGGAGGGGTGCTACATCTAGTGCAGGAAGTAGTACAGGCCCATGCACTGCTTGCTGCTATTTTCCCGGATGTTGCTCAAACTATGAGAAAAGGTCCCAGGTGGAAGAACACAGTGACTGAGCACCACAGCGGCACCCCTAGCCATGGCTACACCCGTTGCTGTGAACACCGGCAGCCCTATGGTAGGTACGCCACTGCCCTAAGGATAGCTTGTTCCTTCCCAACTTGGTATGGCCTCCTACCTGAAATTACCAGATTTTTGTGTACCAAGTGCCAAATACAGAATAACAACAACAGCATTTATTTACTGACTGGGTGGCAAGCTGGAAGAGTCTTCACCTCTCCAGCGGTGTCCAGGAATGTCTACATGACCTGCAGAATTCCATGGTGGTGGACCATGGTGAGGACAGTGGATGGTCACAGTGGACTTCAATTCTGGTCTTTATTGGTGTTCGTTGTAACATTTATTTTTTTTTCAGGGTTTGTTTTTGTTGGTCAGAAGGTACCTGGAAACAGTTATGGAGATTGCGGGGGGGGGGGGACTCAGAAGAAAAGGTTCTGGCATTAGGACTGTTCAGACTAGGGTATCAAGTAAGAAAGTTATCAATAAGCTACTGTTTCCCATAGTCTCCCAAACCATGACGTGCATACTAGGCATTCCTCAGTGTAACTGTGTTGTGCATGGGAACATACTTCATGTTCATGTGGGAAAAGAGGTTTATGAACTATTTATATCTTGGTCTGTTGATTTAAAGATTATTTTCTGCATAGAAGAAATGAGAAATATGGGAAAGATTTCACAATCACATTCCCTGGAAATAATTCTCATTTTAGAATTCTCTTATCATAGACAAAGTAGTGACAAATAAAGACAGAAAGCTCAGTTTTATTACAGAAGCATGATCAATAAGTTTTATATCTCCCGGGAGCATCAAATTGCGTAACCTTACTGCTGAATGTGACTATTTCTCAAGAGTCTTCTCCGGTGAATCACAAGCCATATAAATAATATATTTTGAAACAGGATGTGTACCACTTATAAGATAATTCCTATATAATAGATTGGATTTGAATTACATTATATTTCTTAAAGTAAATATTTAAATGAGCATTAAAGTGGAACTCTAGCCAACAGATTTTGTCTTTGGACGTATAGAACTAGGCCTTTATGAGAAACAGATTTTTTTAGATAACAGGGGAGAGATGGCACCGCCTCGTAAAACCAGGCCCCATTTGAAATGACTACCAAAAGAGGCGTGCAGAGTTCCCTATAGGCAAATAACGTACCATGTGTTCAAAACAGATGCTAAACTATGCACTAGAGCTCTAACGTCTGAATAAAAACGGTATGCAAACATGAAATATCAAATGGGCGCAGCTAGCTATAAAGTAAACTTATATTTTTTAGACAACAGGGAGAGATGGCAGCGCTTCCCAAGACAGGCTGCATCTGAATGTTTACCAGCATAGGTGTGCAGAGCCTAATTATAGGCAGGATACACATCTTGAATTCAAAACAGATGCACCAAATTAACATTAATGGAGAATGTTAGCTTCCAAAAACAGTTTGCATGCAGAGTGTTCCATACTGGACCCTTCCACCGCGATGAGGTCATCCTTCAAGGAAGGGACACTAACCTCTAACTAATTACCAAACAAGCATAGTGTGAACCTGGGAGCAGCTGGCCATAAAATGGTTTACACATTTTTTAGACAACAGGGGAGAGATGGCTGTGCATCCCACAATCAGGCCCCATCTGGAATGACTACCAACAGAGGTAAGCAGAGCCCCCTACAGGCAAATACACACCTTGTATTTAAAACAGATGCTAAACTAGGATTCTAAGTTCTATAAACGCTGTCACTGTTCACTAGTGGCGCACGTGTGCCAGGGGTCAAGCATAATATCATGCATGACCCCTGGTGCTCATGCGCTGCTAGTGTGCAGGGACAGTGTGCATGGAGTTTGGAGTATGGAGGACCCCTGTGTGTATGGAAGACCCCCTGTGTATCCTGCAACAGAAGAAGAGCGGGCTGCCAGAAGCCAGGAGGAGAGCATTGCGGAGGGTGAAGAAGAGGAGAGCACAAGAAGCAGGACCCGGAGCCAGGGGGAGAGGATCACAGCAGCAGGATCAGGTATAGTATCAAAGTGAAAGTGTACTGCAGTATAGTGTTAAGTGTTATAGTGTATCGTGTATATATAGTGTATAATGTTAGTTAAAGGGAACCTAAACTGAGAAGGATATGGATTTTTCCTTTTAAAATAATACCAGTTGCCTGACTCTCCTGCTGATCCTGTGTTGCCAATACTTTCAGCCACAGCCCCTGAACAAACATACAGATCAGGTACTCTGACTGAAGTCAGACTGGATTAGCTGCATGCTTGTTTCAGGTGTGGGATTCAGCCACTACTGCAACCAAAGAGATCAGCAGAACTGCCAGGCAAATTGTATTGTTTAAAAGGAAACATCCATATCCCTCTCAGTTAAGGTTCCCTTTAAGTGCAGTGAAGTGTAGTTTAGTTAATTGTAGTGTAGTGTAGTGTGGTTTTAGTGTAGTTAAGTGTAGTTTAGTGCAGTGTAGCTTAGTTGGTAAGGCAGCAGGGAGTGTAACTGGAATTCGGATTAGTGTACAGGGGATTAGTGTAGAGAAGCTGGGCAGTGTAGTGTAGACAGAGTAGCTTAGAGTCAGTTGTTTGGGGGTAAAAGGTCTATATTCTATAAGCATACCTCCCAACTTTTTGAGATGAGAAACCGGGACACTTAAGCCACACCCCCTGACACACCCCCAACCACACACCCTGACACACCCCTAGTCAAAAAAAAAAATATATATATATCTGACTGGTGGGGAGAAGGGTGAGGGTGCCCATGGCCCTGGGTGTGGAGGTGAAAAAAGGATCGAGGCGCCAGCCGGCGGCTTTGGGGTGTGGGATGCGGTCTGGGATAATAGTGTCCCTCCCTCCCTCCGAATGTGCCCCTGTAACGATTGTGGAATTCTCTCCGTGATCAGCGCACAAGACATGCGCTGACACTGCGGAAATCCTCCACAAGCGTGTGATTTGAGGGAACCCAGCAAAAGGTGCAATGCACCTGTAGAGGGAAATTCCTGTCGGCAGGTGGAGCTGTGGAGTGCAGAGGAACGGCTCCTCTGCCCTGCCACAGATGCAAGACAGGAATTGCACGAAGGGAAGAAACGCAGGGCAAGATAGCCCTGAATGAGATTGAGCAAAGGGACAGATTGTATGTGTGTGCACCAAACTAGTCGCCAACCCGCGACGGTGCATACACAACAGCAGATCTGCAGTATGAACGCAATCGCGAGAGAGGCGATTGCCAGAGGTGACACAAGGCTACAGCAAGGCAGAGCATGAGAGTAGCAAAGGCACAGCAAACCATACAATGAGAAGATAAGGAAAATAACCAACGCCAGCTAAACGCGAACACCGCACTCATTCGCAACAGTGCACGCGTTTATGCGCGGTCTCCGCGTGATAAGCACAACAGAGACAAGCACGCCTAACTAACTAACCACCGACAGACAAACATGAAACAGAGGACGCGAGCGCTTGCTTAACGGTTACCTCACCGAGCCTCCAGCAAGCATTCGTAGCAGACAAGACAGATACACGAAAACAGGAATAAGTGAGAGATAGGATCCACAGCACTAGCGCAAGAGGCTAGTGCGATCCAGGAAGACAGAACAGAAGGATCCACAGCACTAGCGCAAGGCGAGTGCGATCCAAGTACAGCAAGAGAGTAGCAGACCAGAAGGATCCACAGCACTAGCGCAAGGCGAGTGCGATCCAAGTATAGAAAGAGAGATGGAGATCAGACAGATCGACAGCACTAGCACAGGGCGAGTGCGATCCTGGCAAGACAGATCAGATGAGATAGCTGGTAGCAACCGCTGCTCCAGCTATACTCCAAGAACAAAGATCAGAACGACTTCCTGTCGACCACCGCTGGGACAGGACAATCGCAACAGACAAACAAAACAGATATGCAATCCTAACTGCACTAGGGAACCTGCCTAGTGCAGTCCCAGGAATTACACTAAGCTAATCTTTAAACAAGGAGCAAGGCTGACACTCCAAGAGTGTTTCACAGGACTAACCCTTATGACCAGCCCAGGACACTGGGAAACATAGCTCTTTATACTGCCAGTCATGCAAATTCCTCAGCAGCAGAACAGACCAGAAACTTGTAATGGAAAGATAGGTCTCTCTTCCAGAGACCTGCAGCCCACAGACTAGAGGAATGGTTAAACAGCTGTCTGCCAGTGCATCCAGCTGAGCGGATCATTACAGTACCCCCTCCTCTAGGGTCGGATTCCAGACGAGCCTCTAAACTGATATTTGCAAAAGACTCTAACTGAAGACTCATGAAGGTCGTGGCAGCCCGACAAGGCCCAATTCCAGAGTCAGCCCACCCGAAACCGACCTCATCGGAAGGAGAAGCCACCGAAACATGCCCATCAGTCCAACAAGTCTCAGTGTAACACCCATCAGGACTGTGAATACCAGAGAAGAAGCCATCGACACCCACCGAGCCATGCCCACCACCTTCCAGGGACCGTCCTAAAATACCAAACCTGCCACAATACCCATTCGAAGTGTACCTTTCACTTTGAAGCTCCGCAGAGATCCCAGGAGGGCAGAACGATCACCAGGCTCACATGGAGAACTATCAAGAACCCCTATGGAACCAATGACAATTCCGGATTCAGAATTACCAGGACAAGCATCAAGAACAGGGCCTTCAGGGACCACCTCTGGGTATGCAGGCAGGCAGGCAACATCAGAACAGGTTTCCACCGAGGAAGCATCTGAGCAGGCTGGCAACCGAGACACACTTGGGCTTTCTGGGTCACAGAACACATCGGGGTACATTAGCCCAAGGGGAACCTCAGGACACGTCGAGGAACTGCCAACCTCAGAGTCTGTCACGACAAGACCAAAACCAGAACCGGGCAGAGAATCATCACGAGCAGTGGTCACAAGCACTGGACTTTCAAAAGAAGGCTTGGACTCAAACCTAGAAATCTCTGTGACAATAATATCATCATTGACTACATATGAGTGAAGCTCCACCAGAGCTGCAAAGGTAGTCAGCACAACAGCAATGCCTACTGAAGTGGGCAACACCTCAGAAGGACTTGGGGGGCAGGAGACATCTCCTACAAGTTCTGCACCCTTTGGGAGGAACTCGGAGGTCTCCAGGACATCAGACAAGACCTCAGAAACATCATTTTCCAAGTTTTCTGAGAAGGATTCTGAACTATCCATGTTACAGGGCAAAACTGGAACTTTATTTTGTGGACAGGGTAGATGTCCCAGGGAAGGTTCCACCATAAACTGAGACTGAATTTCATCATCATGAGCGGAATGTACAGGAATATTTACTGGAACATACACTGACTCCCTAACTTTAATCTCACTGCACCCAGAATTCTGCGTAGCAGTCAAACTAGCTTGCAACTTCAAAACTGCAGAAAAACAGGTCAGTATAGTAGCAATACCTAGACGAGGCTCTAGGGACACTGCAGGAGACTCTAAACAAAGGCATATTAACTCATCCAGAGTACAGGGTGCAGAATCAGCATTTTCCTCAGAACAAGAAAGGGATTCACAAATGTCAGTGCGAGTGGAGATCATGTTTTCATTCAAGGTACAGGGCAGATTCAGAGAAAGCTTCTCTGGGCAAAGCAAAGAAGCTTCAGCATCAGATTCGCAAAACCGAAGCGCTGTCTCACTCTTAGATTCGGCTAACAATGTCAAATTCGAGGAGTCAGAACGCAAAACTTGCGAATAACAAATTCGCTTTAGGTTGTGAAACTGACGCTTCCATAGCGAAAACCTCCGCGATCTACGGGGCAGACTGTAAGGCGTTCAGGACAGAAACACTGGAGCAACTGTCACCAGGCAACGGGCCCTTACAGGTGTGAACAGGGTGAGACAAAGACGCATTTGCAGTAAAAATAGCGACAACATCAGGAAAAACTTTATTAGACACATTAATTTTACTTTTGATGCTGCATAATCTAATCTGATCAGCATTTCGCACAGCAGGAAAAAAACTCATAGAAACAGCCTGGCAGGGGAATTCTAAGCTTACGAGAAAACACATGACTCAGAAATCTACGAGGGTTATGTCTCAGATTCTCGTGTCTGGCATACTCATCAGCCCACACAAACAGATCCCCTTGAAAAAGATTGTAAGCAATCTGACCACTCCAAGTGGAAATATTGGTGGCCTGAAATTCAGGATTTGCCAAGAATCTGAAACATTCTGATATGAACTCATCTCTGGTTTCAGAGTCCAATATCTTAAACCTCTTAAAGACACAGGACCCATAATTGACCAAATCGTACAAATCGGAAATTCCCTCTAAACTGGGAATTTCGGTTTGGCTGGTCATACTGTAACGATTGTGGAATTCTCTCCGTGATCAGCGCACAAGACGTGCGCTGACACTGCAGAAATCCTCCACAAGCGTGTAATTTGAGGGAACCCAGCAAAAGGTGCAATGCACCTGTAGAGGGAAATTCCTGTCGGCAGGTGGAGCTGTGGAGTGCAGAGGAATGGCTCCTCTGCCCTGCCACAGACGCAAGACAGGAATTGCACGAAGGGAAGAAACGCAGGGCAAGATAGCCCTGAATGAGATTGAGCAAAGGGACAGATTGTATGTGTGTGCACCAAACTAGCCACCAACCCGCGACGGTGCATACACAACAGCAGATATGAAGTAGGAACGCAATCGCGAGAGAGGCGATTGCCAGAGGTGACACAAGGCTACAGCAAGGCAGAGCACGAGAGTAGCAAAGGCACAGCAAATCAAAAAATGAGAAGATAAGGAAAATAACAAACGCTAGCTAAACGCGAACACCGCACTCATTCGCAACAGTGCACGCGTTTATGCGCGGTCTCCGCGTGATAAGCACAACAGAGACAAGCACGCCTAACTAACCACCGACAGACAAACATGAAACAGAGGACACGAGCACTTGCTTAACGGTTACCTCACTGAGCCTCCAGCAAGCGTTCGTAGCAGACAAGACAGATACACGAAAACAGGAATAAGTGAGAGATAGGATCCACAGCACTAGCGCAAGAGGCTAGTGCGATCCAGGAAGACAGAACAGAAGGATCCACAGCACTAGCGCAAGGCGAGTGCGATCCAAGTATAGAAAGAGAGATGGAGATCAGACGGATCCACAGCACTAGCGCAAGGCGAGTGCGATCCTGGCAAGACAGATCAGATGAGATAGCTGGTAGCAACCGCTGCTCCAGCTATACTCCAAGAACAAAGATCAGAACGACTTCCTGTCGACCACCGCTGGGACAGGACAATCGCAACAGACAAACAAAACAGATATGCAATCCTAACTGCACTAGGGAACCTGCCTAGTGCAGTCTCAGAAATTACTCTAAGCTAATCTTTAAACAAGGAGCAAGGCTGACACTCCAAGAGTGTTTCACAGGACTAACCCTTATGACCAGCCCAGAACTCTGGGAAACATAGCTCTTTATACTGCCAGTCATCAAAGGAGGCAGGTAGGGGATTTGCATAACGAGTGTATGCAAATTCCTCAGCAGCAGAACAGACCAGAAACTTGTAATGGAAAGACAGGTCTCTCTTCCAGAGACCTGCAGCCCACAGACTAGAGGAATGGTCAAACAGCTGTCTGCCAGTGCATCCAGCTGAGCGGATCATTACAGCCCCCCACAGTGTCCCCCTGTATGCAGAGATACGAGTGCAGCAGAGCGGGCAGTCTTACCATTCTTCGTCGCGTACGGGCATCTCGTCTTCTCCGCTTCCTGCTTCCTGTGACGTCACAGGAAGTAGATGGAAGCAAGAGATGCCCGGTATGCGAGGAAGATGGTAAGACTGCCGCTCTGCTGCGCTCGTATCTCTGCATACAGGGGGACACTGTGGGGGGCACATTCGGAGGGAGGGAGGGACACTATTATCCCAGACCGCATCCCACACACCAAAGCCGCCGGCTGGCGCCTCAATCCTTTTTTTACCTCCGCTGCCTGCTGGCCTGCCGGGACACAAGGGGGGGTATCCCGGGACAGCGGGAACCCTCCCCCAACCCGTGACAGTCCCGGCGAAAACGGGACGGTTGGGGCCCCTGTCTATAAGACACCCCTGCACTACAGACACACCTAGATTTGGTTATTTTTTCCTGATTTTTGCCCTCTAAACCTAGGTGCCACTTATACTGTATGCTGAAGCGCCTTATATTCCGAAAAAGACGATAATCATCGCCACTCCCGCGCCTCACTACCCATTAGGATTTGTAATGTGCTGTTTATTCAGGATTCACTACTCTCCTTCACAAACTCTTTGGCCTTGATTCACTAACCGGCACTAAGCCGGTTAGTGTGCCTTATCACTTAGTGAGCACAAACTACAGCGCTAACCTTATCTGAGGTTAGTGTGCCTTATATGAGGTTAGTGTGACTTATCTGAATTAGTGTGCCTTATCTGAGTTAGTGTGCTTTATCTGAATTAGTGTGCTTTATCTGAGTTAGTGTGCCTTATCTGAGTTAGTGTGCCTTATCTGAGGTTAGTGTGCCTTATCTGAGGTTAGTGTGCCTTATCTGAGTTAGTGTACCTTATCTGAGGTTAGTGTGCCTTATCTGAACTTAGTGCCCCTTAAGTAGCTTTGTGCACACTAAAAGATGCACAAAGCTACATCGCGCACTGCACAGCGCACAGCACGCACAGCGTAATGCGTCAATCTTTGCGTGCGGTGCGCCGATACTGTCGCATCCGCTATACGATACGACGCTAACAGTGCACTGATGCGCCGTTTAGGTTGCATCCTATGCGACCTTAAGGTTGCACCATTTACAGTATAGCGGGTGCGATGTTATCGTGCAGTGCGCGATGTAGCTTTGAGCATCTTTTAAGCCTCATGTACACGCGTAGATGAGGCGGCGATGTGGCTTATCAATCGAGCCGCTGATGCGGCTCGATTGATAAGATCCGACAGGACGGATCTTGCTACCGCCGATTCCCTGCTCGTTCCCCGTGAGGGGACAATGGCAGGGAATCGAGCGGAAGATAAGCGGCGCGGCGACGAGCAGGGACTAACGGGTATCGAATCTGGCGCACACACGGGCAAGCGGGGACGCGGCGGGGACGCGGAAGAGGCGATCCGGCGGCTAATTGAGCTGCCGGATCGCCGCCTCATCTACGCGTGTAGATGAGGCTTTAGTGTGCGCAAAGCTACTTAAGGGGCACTAAGTTCAGATAAGGCACACTAACCTCAGATAAGGCACACTAACTCAGATAAGGCACACTAACCTCAGATAAGGCACACTAACTCAGATAAGGCACACTAACCGACTTTGCACCGGTTAGTGAATCAAGCCCTTTATCTTCTATCCCTGATCTCCTTATGGTGCTTTTTTACTATTCTGGCTTTCGCCCCAGCACTACATATCTTCTCTTTCTTGGAATTCCATAGAGACAGTTGGCCTCAATTTAGACACATCCTGTCAAATGGCATCCTTCCTGGCTTTCCTTGATATGCACCCAGATGGTAAATCCATACTAGGAAACACAGGTTGCAATACAAGCAAATTCAAAGTTTTATAGCAACTTGCATCTCTACCAAAGGATTAGAAGGCATCTCTCTTCTTTTGAGGATTTGTGTGTGGTAAGTACTAGGACATCCTACCAGATCTTTCCGATCTTATTGGGATTTTCTCCTAGCACCAATTGATATGTTCACAGTGTGAAACTGGTTTAAAGTGTACCAGAGATGGAATAAAGTACAGATTTGATACGTACCCGGGGCTTCCTCCAGCCCCATAAGCCTATCTGAGACCCTTGCCGTCCTCCCACGGTCTGCCATTCAGCTGCAATCTGCCCAAGTAACTGGTTCAGTCACATCAGTCGGGGTCTTGCACAGAAGACCCCAACTGACGTGACTGAACAAGTTACCGGGGCTGATTGCGGCTGAACGGCAGACTGTGGGAGGACGGTGGGGGACTCCGCCGTGCTTATGGGGCTGGAGGAATTCCCGGGTAAATATCAAATCTGCAGTTTATCAAATCTCATCTCTGGTTTCCGGCAGCCCCAGGACCGCCTGACGCCAATTGGCGTAAAGTCCTGGGGCTCTATTTTGCATGAGATCGCGCGCATGGTGCGCGCGCATCTCATGCACGGAGGGCGGAGCTCCGCCCCGCCTTCAGTCTCCGAGCGGCAATAGCCGCTCGGGAGACTGTTAGACGGCGATCACGCCGTCTATTTACTTGGTGCAGCGCTGCGATGAGCAGCAGCGCTGTACTGGGGAGAGCCGTGTGACACGGCTGTCCCCATGGGGGACAAGAGAGCGATCGGCTCTCATAGGCAGAAGCCTATGACAGCTGATCGCCATAATTGGCCGGCTGTGGGGAGGGAGGGAGGAAGGGAGGGAATACATTTAAAGAAACAGGGGTTTTTAGAAAAAAAAAAACAATAATATTTATTTAAAGAAAAATAAACATGGGGGGAGCGATCAGATCCCACCAACAGAGAGCTCTGTTGGTGGGGAGGAAAGGGGGGGGGAAATCACTTGTGTGCTGAGTTGTGCGGCCCTGCAGCTTGGCCTTAAAGCTGCAGTGGCCAATTTTGCTAAAAATGGCCTGGTCACTAGGGGGGTTTAGCCCTGCAGTCCTCAAGTGGTTAAATAAGTCCTCCCAGCTTGTGAATGGGAAAAGGTCTTGGTTGAATTATGCGGTGGTTTGGCCCATAAGCCAAACACAGCCCAAAAAGCTTTCTTCAGTGGCTCCTAAACTGCCCATGTCGTTTAAATACTTGTAACCTACTGACCATTGCTGCTCTGCCTTCCCCATTGCTGTCCTGTACTGTAGCACTACAAAAAAGTCCCAATTGAGTTGGAGGAAGTGAGGAGGCAGAAGGTGTGTGTGTGTGTGTGTGTGTGTGTGTGTGTGTGTGTGTGTGTGTGTGTGTGTGTGTGTGTGTGTGTGTGTGTGTGTGTGTGTGTGTGTGTGTGTGTGTGTGTGTGTGTGTGTATGTGAGAGAAAGAGGTGAACAGGGGGGAGACGGAGAGGAGAAAGTACAGAAGGTGACAGAAGGAGGCAAAAAGGGGCATGGGGGAGAGGAGGCACCAGATGGGGAGGAAAAGGCACAGAGGGAGGACACGAAGATTGGAGGAGACACAGATGGGGAGGAGGGAGCACCGAAGGACAGAAGAAGGCACAGTGAGACAGAAAGAGGCACAGGGGGGCAGGAGGGTGCACAGAAGTAAAGGTGACACAATAGACAGGAGCACAGGGTTACAAGTGTGGGCAGAGACAGGACATGAGGGGAATATAAGTAGCAGAGGAGGAGCCACACAGGGGGCATATATAGACAGGAGAGACACATAGGGGGTACAGAAGGAGAGGAGGAGGCACAGGGATATTGAAGAAGGCACAGATGGAGAGGAGGGATCATTATAAGACAGGAGAGGGAACAGAGGGAGCACAGGGTGACAGGAGAATGACAAAGGGAAACTGGTGACACAGAGGGAGTCACAGTGGAGTCACTGAACCTACAATTTGCATCATATCAAAATTACTGGCATTTTATTGACCAAACTGTAGCTGAAACTAGGGTTTCAGCTACAGTATGCACCAGCTCATCACCACATTCATTGCTTCCCTCAGCTGGCTTCCTTGGATTGCTTGTCTCAGTCATGCTGCCTGGCTACTTTTAATTGGTTTTATAACAGTGTTCTGTGTGGGGATATTTAATGGCTGTTAATTAGTTAGTAAAATTGGTGTGTTAATAAGACAGCCTGTGAATTATTCCTGACATTTCTAATTTGGTTTGTCGACTGAGAGAGAACCAGAAAGATCCTCTCACAGTAGCCCTCACTGTTGCAAGGGTATTGACAATAAGCGCTGACTGTAATGGTCATAGATGGAGGGAGATCTCCCCAGCACATCACAAAGAATGAACACTGGTGGTGGGTCAAATTGTACCTCTGTCCACTCAAAAACTTAAAAAATGATAGAATTTAACTATAAGAAGTAAACATGGAGAGAGAGGACAGAGCCAGCACTGCAGTTAGGGTTCTTTAATTGGTAAAAGTTAAGCACTCACAGTTGTATGGTAGCCAGGTGTCAGAGCAGGTTGAGTGGGCGCCAGGTCTGAGGTTCCCTGCGGACGACCGTTTCGCGCTGCACGCGCTTGTTCACCGCTGTGGGAAGGTTGGGGGCGGGCTGCCTCAACGCGGGTTACATACCCGCGCCACGGCGGCACTTCCGCCTTCATCCGCTAGCCACGCCCCCATTACTGTGTCATGCCATGACGCTCACTCGTCCTGCGGACAGGACGGAAAGCGTCCATGTTCCCCAGCAACAGAGTGTACGCCCACAGGCACGCCCAGCCGCGTCACCCGGTGTCCAGCCAACCAGTCCCGGGATGCGCATAGATGGCTGCCGTTGGTAAACAACAGGACATGTGCGCGTTGTGTAAAGTGCGTACTGTATTAGAGGCACATATATGAACAAAGTGGCGCGAGGCTGGAAAGGCACGGGCAGCGGAGACAGGGGCAGGAGCGCCTGCAAGCGCAACACGGAGTGTCTGGGTGAGAGAGCATAACATAAAAACAAATACCTAAAGGTATATGTACAGTAAGGAACAGGCCCTTAAAGAGAGGAGAGAGAGAGGCGAAAAGGGAGGCAGAGCAGTATAGCAAACCGCTAACCAATCGTTGAGGGAGGAAGAACGTGCAAAGAGGGAAGGGGAAGAAAAGGCCTTCTGGCGTGATTGACATGTTCCTCCTCCCACTCCTCCACAAATTGCCTGTCCTCCCTGTACTCCGAGGGTTCTCGGTAGTGCCTGAATCCTCGGGCTGCGATCTTGTCGTCTTCGTATCTCTGCAGTGTGGCTGCCGTCCAAAAAAGTTTCACCTCTCTCTCTCTCTCCCTCCAGAGCTTCAGCTCCAGAACCCTGGCGCCCACTGATTTGTTATGGGAGGTAGTGGCAGAACTAAGGTTGGAGAAAAAGCCTTCCAAGTCTGCTCTCCCTTCTGCTATGACATCTAAGCCTTCAGCCCCAGAGGCCGCCGTTTCTGGACTCGCCTCTTCTGTAAGCATCACGAGGGTGCTCGGAGTAGATACAATGTCTATGCAAGCAAGGAAAGAAAAGTTCCAGCACTCAGCGGGAGATGCAACAGGAGGCCGGGCTGGGCTATACTATAAGACAGACTGTGTGGGTGAAGGTCCCTCTAAACTGCGTGCTCCGGCAGAAAAAAAGCAATGCACTTGTAAACATGGAGAGAGAGGACAGAGCCAGCACTGCAGTTAGGGTTCTTTAATTGGTAAAAGTTAAGCACTCACAGTTGTATGGTAGCCAGGTGTCAGAGCAGGTTGAGTGGGCGCCAGGTCTGAGGTTCCCTGCGGACGACCGTTTCGCGCTGCACGCGCTTGTTCACCGCTGTGGGAAGGTTGGGGGCGGGCTGCCTCAACGCGGGTTACATACCCGCGCCACGGCGGCACTTCCGCCTTCATCCGCTAGCCTCAGGTTCTTTGCCCTAGAAAGTATATCCTTTACACACCGAGGAGGGGACAGGGAGCGAACCCTACTACAACATGAAGCTCGGTGGATTATACAAACCAATGCCCTTGGCCCTCTTGGATTGAACGATAAAAATGAGTTGGCGTGCTTCCTGGAGAAATGACTTAAAATGAATTCTTGTCTCTGATCTCCACTTGTGCCCTGACTTCGATACACCTGCGGAATCCTGTCCCTTGGTTCTGCCCTCTACCATATTTTGCTGGCTCCTTCCTCTTCTCCCCTTTTCTTCCCCTTCCCTCTTTGCACGTTCTTCCTCCCTCAACGATTGGTTAGCGGTTTGCTATACTGCTCTGCCTCCCTTTTCGCCTCTCTCTCTCCTCTCTTTAAGGGCCTGTTCCTTACTGTACATATACCTTTAGGTATTTGTTTTTATGTTATGCTCTCTCACCCAGACACTCCGTGTTGCGCTTGCAGGCGCTCCTGCCCCTGTCTCCGCTGCCCGTGCCTTTCCAGCCTCGCGCCACTTTGTTCATATATGTGCCTCTAATACAGTACGCACTTTACACAACGCGCACATGTCCTGTTGTTTACCAACGGCAGCCATCTATGCGCATCCCGGGACTGGTTGGCTGGACACCGGGTGACGCGGCTGGGCGTGCCTGTGGGCGTACACTCTGTTGCTGGGGAACATGGACGCTTTCCGTCCTGTCCGCAGGACGAGTGAGCGTCATGGCATGACACAGTAATGGGGGCGTGGCTAGCGGATGAAGGCGGAAGTGCCGCCGTGGCGCGGGTATGTAACCCGCGTTGAGGCAGCCCGCCCCCAACCTTCCCACAGCGGTGAACAAGCGCGTGCAGCGCGAAACGGTCGTCCGCAGGGAACCTCAGACCTGGCGCCCACTCAACCTGCTCTGACACCTGGCTACCATACAACTGTGAGTGCTTAACTTTTACCAATTAAAGAACCCTAACTGCAGTGCTGGCTCTGTCCTCTCTCTCCATGTTTACAAGTGCATTGCTTTTTTTCTGCCGGAGCACGCAGTTTAGAGGGACCTTCACCCACACAGTCTGTCTTATAGTATAGCCCAGCCCGGCCTCCTGTTGCATCTCCCGCTGAGTGCTGGAACTTTTCTTTCCTTGCTTGCATTAACTATAAGAAGGTTCCCATGAAATATGATACTTAATTTCGGCAAGAACAATTCTTCAAAGTTGAACTCATGTTGTCAGATGGTGATCAACGTTATCTGTGTGCATATATACATCACTGATCCCTGAGTTCTTCAAGAGCAGCACATGTCCCTCAGCTTCCTGTGATGTTGTAAGTAACATCTTGTCAACAAATTCTAAGTGTCTCAGCTGGATAGGTGGGAAATTCGGTCTTCCTGATGGTTTGTCGGGTCACATCTGTCACCTGTGACTATGGAAGTCTTAAAGATAACTAGAAATATGCCAAAGGATTCAGTATATTGAGAGGATCAGATGTTTTCATAGTTTGTTTTTTTTTAACCTACAATCTTTACAAGGAACGTAGATTGATTATTTTACCCATTTCTCATAATTTGTTGAAAGTTTAGAAGCTGATGTTCTTATTATTAAATCTTTTCAATTGTTTGGGTAAAATTTTTATTTTACAAATAATTCAAAGTACCTCTATGCCACTCGATTTTTGCAAAGTGTGTTGGGTTTTCTAATAAGCTAGACTAAAAGTTGAGTGCTGCATACAAGTCAACTTGTAGATGAAACGGATGGACCCCTCTGGTTGACATTTCTAGCAACCTGCAGGAGTGGTGTATTTTCCCTGCATGATTAGGTCTACAGGATGGTAGGAATCTGTTCTTAAACTATAAGCTGCTTTATGAAGCTATTAAGGCTGAGCAGGGGCGTAGCAATAGGGGTTGCAGAGGTAGCGACCGCATCGGGGCCCCGAAGGGCCATCCCTCAACTCCAGTATTAGCTCTCTTGGTCCTGTGCTCATAATAATCACTTCTGTAGATACTTTGAATAGTGGTAATCATTAACAAGCTGGTCCCCATCCCCTTCTTGCCCCTCTGACACTGTAGTTGATGTTGGCAGGTTTTGGTGCGCTGTATCAATTGTTATGTATAAAGTGCTTGGGGGGCCCCATTGTAAAACATGCATTGGGGCCCACAGCTGCTTAGCTACGCTACTGAGGCTGAGGCTTTTATTTTTAGACTTGCAGCCTACTGGCTGCAAATGTTAAATATGAAATCTAAATCCTCTATAATAATCACTAACTGTCCCTGCGTCAGCCTTCCTGTCCCTGGCTGTGAGTCCGTGGGTTTTTTGTACATGCCGCTCGTGCGCAGTACAGACCGTTAGGACAGGATGATGAGCCAGGGAGCAGGGCAGACGGGTGTGCGCATAGACCTAGAGCCTGTTTTTAAACGTGCTTAGGTCAACTAGTAGTATATAATTAACGTTTTAAACTTATGTTCTTTAGTACTAAAGGTCCCTACATGACTCGATTTTCCTATATGATCGACAATTTGATTCGATCGTTATAGTGGATCGGGGGTGAATCGATTATGTTCCAGTCTGCTCAATGGCCTGAAATCTGGTCGAATCGACCAATATACATATACAGATGAAAATATCTGTTGTAATGATTGTAAAGGAATTGGCTACTGTTCACATGATTTTGATCAACAGAGTATCGATATTTGGTTTCAGTGCATGGAGGCACAATATCTTTCAGATTGATTAGTGAAGGAGAATTGCTTAGGATTTTGCTTGTAGTGTGTGGGCCACTAGTCAATCAATTTTCGATCAACCACAGTGTAGTTGATCACTCAGTAAACTCGATCATTTAATGGCTCGATGGAAAATCAAGTAATGTATGGGTACCTTTACACACTACATAAATAAATACGCATAACAAAAGACCGACGTCACCAGAAGTCTTTTTTTGTTTTGCTATTTGCATAGAACAGGGAAGGGTTACAAACACTGACAGTTTGTTAGTGCTATCTGTGTTAGCATTGAGCTTTCCTAGCACTCTCTACCAAACATTTAGTAAAGGTTGCCATATTCGGGCGACTTGGCGGCCGATTGACCATACAATTCAATTATTACAATCGAATCGGTTGAAAATCGTTGCTGCCAAGAGCATGCCGGAACCCCCGGCGCTGTTCCTCCCATGCATGAATACTTTACCTCAGCTGTCAGTGTCAGCTGTTCGCTCCATGCTCTGTCCACATACACGTGGTTGCCGGCCTATATGTGGGCACGTGTGTGACATTACAAGTGTACAGTATGTGGACAGAGCACAGAGCCAGTGGCGGACACCAACAGGTAAAGTATTCACGCACATTTCACACTAGGTGGGACCGCACCAGGGGTTCGATCAGATTCAATCAGAGAGAGATCTGTCTCTTGGTCGATCTGCCGTTACATGGTCTGATGTATGGGCACCTTAAGTTTTCTCCAGAAGTGACACTGACAGCAAAAAAAATAAAATAAAAATCTTACAGTAGAAGTAGTACAAGAAGTTGCTGGAAGAAAACGTACCTGTGTGTGTGTGTTTGTATGTGTCACTGTTGAGGATATGTCTACTTATTTAAATCCCCCATGTCACAAAAGCCAACCCAGACAAAAATAAAATGTGGCAAAGCTTCTCATCTTTTCTAGCACTTTTTTAATATAATTTTTATTTCAAAACAATAAGGTAAGAGGCACAACAATTGTGACAAAAACAACAGAAACAATACCATGTGGTAGTAATTACCTCAGGACATCTTGACAGTTATCCCAAATATCATTTTTTAAACATGACTTGCGAATATGATAAGATTAATCATTGCTGTCTTGTATAGCCAACATAACATAAACAAAACAGCCTAAACATAGGTAGCACATTAAGTAACAGAAAATCTATTTCTAACACATGAGTTGCAGCAGTATTAGAATAAAGCTATGAAATGAGCTTTGTAGACAAAAAGTAATCATATACTAAAGTGAGATCAAGCAGATAAAACCTCAGAGGCACTGACCTGGAGTACACCAGAAGGTATAACATGGAACCTGAGGCTATCAGGGGTCAGAGTATATAATGGTTTTATACTCCAAAGAGAACTCCAGCCACATTGACCACTTTATATAACATTTCTCAAAATTATCCATTCTACTCCTAATGACTGTTTGCTCTTCCGCATCCATAATAAGGTTGATCCAAATAAAACAATACCGCACAGAGGGAGGCTCAGAGTCCTGCCACCTACACAGGATCAGGCTCTTGACTGCATGTAGCAAATGGGGAACAACTGATTTCTTGCAGTAAATACAGAAAAGAGGTAGAAGAGCATGGCTTGTGGACTTCACTGAATGGTAATTCCCAGTACACACCATGCAATTTCCTGTCAGATAGGCGGGTTGAATTGATCATTTCCGATAGGTCCGATTTGATTTCCGTTTCAGTTTTTCAGCATGTTTCAGTTTTTGACTGTCCTCCAGCAAAAGACCCAGCTCCATCTCCCATTCCACAACATAAAAGCAGAGAGAAATAAGAAAAGGGGATACATGCCAGTGACTGAAAGCCAGATAACTAGAGATTAAGATGTTGGGGGCCCTGAGGTGCCTCTTAGTCTAATGGCAATCAGTGTGTGACGGCTGGGGTGGGATGGATGGAGAGGCGCACTTTGGTGGCTCAGCCTCGGGTGCTGGAGGACCTTGTCCCGGCTCTGAATAAAAGGGTGCACTTTTTTTATTATTATTATTATTTAGTATTTATATAGCGCCGACATATTACGCAGCGCTGTACAGTGTGTATATATATATCTTGTCCCTCAAAGGAGCTCACAATCTAATCCCTACCATTGCCATATGTCTATATTATGTAGTGTAAGTACAGTGGTCTAGGGCCAATTTTAGGGGGAGCCAATTAACTTATCCGTATGTTTTTGGAATGTGGGAGGAAACCGGAGTGCCCGGAGGAAACCCACACAGACACGGAGAGAACATACAAACTCTTACTACACTACTCTTACACACTTACACTTACTACACTCCCACAATTTTCTCCATTAATCATTTAATAAAATAGAGAAATTATGTGTTTGGGGGTTTCTGACTGTATGAAGAGAGTTTCAAACTCTATTAATTCAGTATAAGACCATATATCTTTGTGAGAATTAAAGTAGTGGGACAGCTGCATATGTATTTTATGTATCCAATGGGAACCTGCCAAATTCAGCTTTAAGGGTAGCCCATGTTTTAAGTACTGCTCCCTCAAAGAAGTGTCCCATGCAGGGTCATCCACAAGGCAACCTAGGCAGGTACCAGGTGACCCAACTACCACTTTCTCTGACCCTTTTCCCATCTTAGACCACCAAAAAGATCACAAGGGGGAACCAAAGTTACTACCTTGCTTAGGGCCCCATTTCATCTTTATCCATCTCGGACTCTCAGCCTTCCAGAGCCTAAAAACTGTTTGTCAAGATCAGGAGAAAAGAAAAGGGAATCCATGCAGAGGAACGAGGGGTGGGATCCTTGGTGACCATCTATGAATACATCTTAATACATCTTAATAAACCCAGCCAATTTTCCCTGAGTGGAGAGGATTTCTATTGGCTTGTTTGAGTCCAATGGGGGGCTCCAGCAGTATGCTTATGCCGGGGCCTTGATTGGTATTGTAGCAAAGGTCCCCAGTGGCAGGAAAAGCCGTGACCCAAGCGGTGGCGATACGGTAATACTGCGTTAAGCTGCCTAGCTTTCATTACACCAGTTGGCATCCATTTCCCATTCCAGTGTCTGGAAAATGGTACCGGTTGAGCCGTAGCATTATGCTCCCACTCTGCTCCCATTGCGCTCCAGTTCTGATACACTTTAAATATCAAGTGTACATGGATCCTATGCTTAACATTGGATCTGTTTACACATCCGTTTCTGCCCCCCTGAACCATATAGTTTTACAGGCTAGTGGGAATGTGGCCTTACCCTGTAATGCTGATTAGCACTTCAAATAAAAATGGGTGCATTACCTGATAATGTAGTTATGGATTTAAATGACATATTAATCGTCTGATATTGTAGAGTATATGCATTTTGCTAACCTTTCACAACTTAAAGAGGACCTCCAGAGTAAAATCCAGCAGCCTGCAATTAAAAGAAAGTTATATAAGCCTTTGTCCCGCGATGCCGTCCCGAAGTCCGTGCATCGCCCGACTTCCAGCGCCTGGCCCTGTCTCCTCTCCCCCCTAGAGAAAACCGCCAAGCTGTTTACTGGCCCTGCCTCCTCTCTCTCCTCGGAGAGAAATGCCAAGCTATTTACAGTAGTAGATTGCTTGGCTTTTTCCTCTGCGGAGAGAGAGGAGGCGGGGCCAGGTGCCGGAAGTCGGGTGATGCAGGGACTTTGGGACGGCATTGCGGGACAAGGCTTCTCGGGTAAATATAACTTTATCTTACTTAAAGGCTGCAGGATTTTCTTATTTACTCTGGAGGTCCACTTTAAGCACAAATTAGTCTTTTTGGTGTAAAAGGCTTGCAGTCTAGATAAGGGGCATTCAGTGCCCTGCGCTGACTGGTTCCTCATTATACAGGGATGAATATGTATGCCTGTCCTGGGTACCACATGCAGCGGTATTTATCCCGCACACACTCAGATGCATTGAATATTGTTGATCATTTGAGCAGTTTCATTGTGCCTAGGCGGTAACTTCTGGGCCTTTCTGCTGGCAGTCAACAGAAAGCTGCGTGTGTCCAAGTCTGCACTGTACAAACAGAGATTTATCCACTGTACCACGAGTGACAAAGCAGCTATCATCCTTGTATGTCTGGGCCTTGTTCTTTGCACTGTCTCTGATAAGCACCCACTATTCTCCCAGCTGAGCTTTTCCTTTTCCTGCCAGAGAATCCCTGCAGCTGTCTCAGAATAACATTCATTTCCTTCCTGAATATAAGTCTAGAGTGGCTGGCCTCGACAATATAACACTGAGAGGGAAGACTGCAGCAGACAGCACATACGTCTAGAGCTGGCACTGCCCCAATCACTAATGAACTGGCACTGATTTCCTGATGAAAGAGATGGAGAAACAGGACGTGTGCACACACAATGTCACAGTGTCATGGCCCGTGGACCAAAGACAATAACATATGCACCGTTGACAAGGACAAGGGTCCTTTGAAAGTGGAGAAAGAAAAGGCAATGCTTACACAAGAAAAATAGAAAAAAAAATAACAAGGTTTACTTACAGACAAGATTGTGATCTGTGAGCGTTCCTAATGGTTTCCTACAGTAAATGCAGAAAAAGAAATGCTTAATATTGAAGAAAGATTTAGGCAGGGGCGTAGTCATAGCAGCCATAGCAACTGCTATAGGGCCCTGGAGCAGAGGGGGCCCGGTGTGTACTTAATGTATTTACCATTAACTTTCTTGTGTTTCTCCACCCTCTGACTTTGACTCACTGCCCCATGAACTATGTACAGTGTTGATCGGATGAGAATGTAAATAGTCCAATTAACTGATATCCATAGGGTAGGAGCAGGTGGCATTGCTTAAGAGTGCCTACATCTAAGGGCCCCGTGAAAGATTTGCTATGGGCTCCATGATCTCTAGCTACGTCACTGGATTTAGGGCAACACATCGTGGTCCAGTTCAGAATTTCACAGCCCATTTAGTGGTAATCTCGAATTCTCGATACATTGGGAGAAAGTTAATGATGGTCGAACTGGAAAGCTCAATGTACAGATGTTGTCATTTCCATTCACAATAAATAATTTATTTCTAATCGGAAGCTTACCTGAAATCAGATGCCAGGACAAGGGGAATGAGCTGTACTGGGTGGCCACGCTACTAGACCCTCGGTATATGTCGGACATGCAGAACAAGCTGACAATTATGCTTTACAAGACAAGAGACAAGACAAATAACATTTATATCGCGCTTTTCTCCTGGCGGACTCAAAGTGCAAGAGCTGCAGCCACTAGGGCGCGCTCTATAGGCAATAGCAGTGTTAGGGAAACTTGCCTAAGGTTTCCTACTAAATAGGTGCTGGCTTACTGAACAGGCAGAGCCGAGATTCGAACACTGGTCTCCTGTGTCAGAGGCAGAGCCCTTAACCATTACACCATCCAGCCACTTCCACACAATCCAGCCACTTTATAGTGCGTTTAAGGGTGATGTCACAGCACACCGGAATAAAGGTACCACTGCCAGTAATCCTTCCCCATGTCCACGCAGGCAAGGACAGGACGCTGTAGAGATCTCCTGGCCTTAAGTGTGGATGTAGACACTGTGAGCAGGGATGCTCATCCGGATTCTGATTCCAGATTTTTTTAAAAATCCGGCTAGCTATCTGCGCATATTTGGACCGCATAACGCGGATATCCACGGATATTGCGGATATCCGGATCCGAAATACTGTAACTAAGGAGATGACGTCCTGGAGCCAATCAGAGGGCTCCTAGCAGAAGCTCTAGCAACCAATCACAGAGGGGAACCCCGGCCAGCCCCACCTGACCTCATTGAGCATATCAGAGGGCGGTTCCGTGATTAACCCCTTCACTACTATCACTACACTATTGTTAAATTTTAATTAGCTTGATTGATGTCATAGTGTGACAGTCAGAGTGTGTGCTCCAGTGCTGCTGGGCCTAGTAGCAAGGGTTGTACACAGTGATTAGCTGTTCAGTGATTAACCCCTTCACTACTATCACTACACTATTGTTAAATTTTAATTAGCTTGATTGATGTCATAGTGTGACAGTCAGAGTGTGTGCTCCAGTGCTACTGGGCCTAGTAGCAAGGGTTGTACACAGTGATTAGCTGTTCAGTGATTAACCCCTTCACTACTATCACTACACTATTGTTAAATCGTTAATTAGCTTGATTGATGTCATTGTATGACAGTCAGAGTGTGTGCTCCACTGCTGCTGGCCTAGCAGTGATAAACCAAAAGCTGTTCAGTGATTAACCCCTTCACTATCACTACACTATTGTTAAATCATTAATTAGCTTGATGTCATTTGTGTGACAGTCAGGCAGCTGCTATGTGTGTGTGCTGTGCACAGACCAGGCCAGCTGCTGCCTGCTGGCCAGCTATTAGCCTTAGGTATAGTTTAGGGATTAGGGGATAGGATTACTGTGTTATTGTGTAGTTAGTACTGTAGTACTGCAGTCAGTGCTAGTAGTTGTTAGCGTAGTAGTACTACTGTGTTAGCTTTCTACAGAACTGCTGTGCTGTGAGCAGTGCCAGTGTGACAGTTAATGTGCACTAGTGTCTTCTCCTCTGCTGTGTGACTGTCACTCGGCAGCACTTGGCACATGTCACGTGGCACTTGGCACATGTCACTTGGCACTTGGCACATGTCATGTGGCACTTGGAACATGTCATTTGGCATGTGGCACTTTCCATGTTCCAGTGCCACGTGGCAAGTGCCAAGTGACACGTGCCAAGTGCCTATTCATGTCCGTCATGCTCCTGGCACACGTTACACCTGCTGCATTGCCCTGCTCCTGCTGCCTGTGCAGCTCCCACCGCCAGGCCAGGGTGCCAAAGGCCACTGATACCACCTATATTTAACCCAAAACACAATTGCTGCGTAATTTTTTAGAGGTGTCTTGGCTGAAAACTGTCATGGCCCAGTTGTGCAGTTGGACTTTGGACACAATTTGGGATGCACAACCGCTGTCTGGAACCTAGGCCTAATGTTGACAGCCATTTTTTTTTTGGGGGGGGGGGGATTTTAAGTCCCCACATCATCAATTAGCATTCCCCTTTAAAAAATAATTATGCTACATGCCTCATTTACCCTAAAAAACGTGTTTAAAGCAATTTAAAGGGCACTTCCGGTTTTTCTATCCGGATATCCGAATCCACCCGGATAGTCCGGATAATGCGTTTGGATATCTGCATGAACGCGGATATCTGAAAGTTTGGATTCGGATATCCGATCCAGATCCAGATATCTGGGTATCCGGATCCGGATCAATTCGGATTTTGAAAAGAGGTATCCGAGCACCCCTGACCGTGAGCAGCGATGAACCCCTGGACTACTGGGTGCGCAGGCTTGACCTGTGGCCAGAGCTGTCACAATTTGCCATCCAACTTCTGTCTTGCCCTGCCTCAAGCGTCCTGTCAGTTTGCATGGACCCACAATGTAAGTGATTTGTATTTACTATATGAAGAGTGTGAAATAAAGTTGTAACCCCCTATTACTGAAATCTACTAAGCCTGGTCTATAGTTTGTCCTTTGGTGGTGGACACTGTATACCTATTGAGCACTGTCTGCAGGCTGCAGCAGCAGGAGTAGGTGATACATCAGCGCTGAGGATTACAATTACAGTCTTCTACAGTTCCATTTTGGATTGGAATTAACCTCCAGCAGCTAATTTATTTTTGTGGAGCGCTCGATAACCCCTTTTTGCAGCGGATATAATATGAATTGGCCCAAATGACCTGTTAGTTTCCAAATTCGGTTTCTCTTGTGCAAAGATCCAATCTGGTTCGGCCCTCAGTAATTCCGTGGAGCAGAAAAAAAAATGAAAAACAAGGTCTAATTTTGAGCTCATCTCCACTCCACACATGAACACCAGGTGATTGTAAATATAATTTTGCCTTCTTAAAATAGAAGGTATTTGCAAGAATTAATCTCTGAGTTAGAAATAGTGGTTTCCTATGACCATAAAAATACTTTATAAAAAAAAAAAAAAGTATGTATTAATATTTACAACCTAGCTCCTTATTTAAATAATTTTATTTCCAGATACCATCCCACACACAATCTCCATTGTTCTAACAACATTCTTTTGTCTACCTTTCTGGTCACTTCTTCTTACTCCTGCTTACAAGACTTCTCTCGATACCAACCCTCCTCTGGAATTCCCTCCCTCAATACCTCTGCCACTCACCGACACTTACCCTTTTTAGGTGCAACCTAAAAACTCACCTCGCAGAAGGTGAACAGAGGCGCCAAAAGGATAAAAATATGCTAAAATTGTTAAAATTGCTGAGGAGGCAGTGGTGGACTCACCTCCCCCAAGCAGACATGAAGCTGTCAATATTTCATCAGAATAAATGTATTCACATACTCTAAAATACAAAGCAACGCCTTTCGCAGGTATATTCCTGCTTCCTCAGGCAATAATGAGAAGGAGTATCACACTATAAAGACAGAGACAAAAGGAGCCATCAGACTAATTTATGTGTTCTTTTTATAAAGTTTACATGTATAATTAAACCAAAAAAAATGTTGGCTATGGACTTATCTTTGTTGGGGCTGTGTTCAGGTACTGCAAAAATACATATTAGGTTTGTGGAATGAGGTATGGTTTTTCTCCAAATTCCAATACATACTACACTATATTGGGCTCTCGGTTTTCTTTCTTTTAAAAACTCACCTATACCCTCTGACTTCAGACACTTCGGGCACTGACCACCATTTTATCATCGTATACACAGCTTCCCTTTACCAATAGACTGTAAGGGTGATTGGCCAGGGCTCTCTTCCTTTTTGCCTCACAATGCTGTGTAATGTGTGTGCATATCTTTCACACCATGTAAAAAAATGTAACCGATTTGTTCACTGCATCAGGTGTAATCCAACATTGTCTTGTATTGCTGCTTTTTTTTTTCAACTGTTTTTTTTTTTCAATTTTCTTTAAACATCAAGCAACATCAGATGTACAACAGTTATAGGTAAAGAACATTAGCCAGAAATCAACAATAGCAAAACACAAAACAATATACACATGATCGCCCAAATGCAAATACGTCAGAAAGGGAGTATGAACTATCAAGGAATATCTGAGGCCGCCCAGACGGTCCAGGGTTCCCAAATCACATCAAACTCTGAGGTAGTCTCACATATAGTTGAAGTAATTATCTCCAAAACATATTTGTAATGGATTCTATTAACCAATAAAGGCCCAGAAGGGGGGGGGGGGGGGGGACTCCCAAGTTTTAGCAAGCAATGCCTTTGCAGCTTTGCAAAACTGCCCCAAAGGATTATTCTGATGTTTGGAGAGTTGATGATGAGGCCTATGAAACAAAGCAGACCAAGGATCAGGTCGAATCTGCTTTCCTAACACTTCAGATATCAGCGAGAGACCCCCCCCCTCCCCCCCTCTCCAAAGCCAGCTACCAGGGAGCATGACCACCAGCAATGAGCTTGATCAGCAGAGGATGCACATCCACAAAAACATACATCAGATGAGAGTAATCCCCATTTGGCCAGCTGGACTGGTGTCCTAAACCAGTCAAACAATATTCCGTAGTTGAATTCTTTAGTTAATGTATTCCTAGCCGAGCTAGCCATGGCAGAAAAGATGGCCTCCCATTGCTTTGCATCACAAAAAGTGTTCAGTCTATCTTGCCACTTCAACATGGCCTTAGAAAATGTGTCATGTTTGGAATACCAAAATTCATAATATAAAGAAGAAATCAACTCCTCAGGGAGCGGGTAAGACAAAAACATTTTCTCCAAACGGGATCTAACTAAGCGTAGTCTATGCGAACAACGAGATTGCAAAAAATGTCTAACCTGTAAGTACCTGAACGCTTCTGAGTCTGGTAAATCAAATTTCTCCTGTAGTTGCGGCCAAGAAAAGGGGAGGCCATTCCTTAATAAGTCGCCTATAGAATTTATACCTCTAGATTTCCAAGCGCCCCATGCCAAGCCACAAACTGTATTGCTAACTGCTTTATTGTTATACCTGGTATTCTGTTGCATAGCGCCACAGAAGATGCTGGTGCTATACACATCAGTAATAATAATATTCCCTGCAATAATCCATAACTACCTACTACGGCCGCGGCAATTTCAATCGCGAAAATAGCGAAAACTAAAAGGCGTAGGGCCACGGTTTATATATCATTGGAAAGAGGAGAAAGAGAGCTTTAAAATGATGTGCATCTTTCCATAGTTTCTGCACTGCTCGGAGTCCCTTTAAGTAGGGAAACAAGTGTTTATCTGGTGTTTGTGGGAAGGATAAGATCTTTGAAGAGCAAATTTCCTGGAGGCCCAGATGGTAAGCAGTCATTTTTGGGAGGATATGCCTCCAGAGATTCTGACTGACAGGTCATTTTCTATGTGGAATGTGTAGGTCATATGCCTATGAGAAGAGGTTGCCACAGACATTCAGGCAATCTATATTGATGATTGAAAGTATCTTATACAAGGAATGCAGTGTTAGAATTGGCTCATATAGATACTGTTATGTAAGAATACCATACCTAGTTCTATGTTATTTAAGCTTAGTGTTTGTCACTATTGTCCTGTTTGAATAACTGTTATTCTGTTAGGCTACGTCCACACTTATCCGTTCCAGAACGGATCGCTCCCCCTCCCTCACCTGGGCCCCTCCTTCCCCTTCCCTGCTCCCCCTCCCTCACCTGGGTCCCCCCTTCCCTGCTCCCCCTCCAGCTAGTTTAATTAATTAAATCGTATAAAATAAATGTATTAGAATGTATGAACCCAAGCAGTGAGCGGGGAACTTACTTCCTTGCATTCCACCGCTCGCTGTCACTTCCTGCAATGCTGCCCTCTGTACTTCATTGGGTGGCATTGCAGGAAGTGACGGCGAGCGGTGGGACACAAGGAAGTAAGTTCCCTGCTCGCCGCTTGGCTTTATACATTTTAACACAATGATTTTAAATGATTTAATTGATGAAACTAGCTGGAGGGGGAGCGGGGAAGGGAGGACCCAGGTGAGGGAGGGGGGGCAACCCCCCTCCACACTGTTGCCCCCACTGCCCCTCTAACTGCCTGCTACCCCCTCCAGCATGGCGGCCCTCCTCCCCTGGGACACAGAAAACAGATCCATTTCTGTGGCAAAAGATGCCTGTGTAGAGGGGTGTAAAAAACACAGAGAGCCAAATACAGTGTAGTAAATCTTAACAAATGATAAATGTTTAGAGTAAATGCAGTATACTCACAAAGCAGAGTCACCACAAAGGTAACCGCTGTAAAGGCAGGTGGGGAGATTAAACCTGTCCCCACTCAGGATTAAGAAGTCGCTTTCTGTAGATCAGGAAAGAAAGGGTAACACCCCTCCACCAAGGGTAGACTCAGATATTGTATGAAGGCAACAGAGGCGGCAAAATAATAAAATCCAATAAAAAAATTTAAAAGTATAAATAAAGAGGAGTTAGTGGTGGACTTACCTTCTCAAGCAGACAAACAAATTGTCGATTTCAACAGTGAAAAGTTTTATTTATACACTCCAATAAATTGTGCAACGCGTTTCACATAACCCTGCCTCATCAGGCAGTAAAAAACGGAGTATACAACAGCTGCAGATCAGTGTAACACTAAGGGCCCTTTTCCACTAGCGGCGTTTGCGATGCTGAATCGCAAAATCGCAAACTGCTAGTGATTTTGAAATCGCTACGGTTTGCTTTTTAACATAGGAATCGCGGTAGGTAATTTCCACTACCGCGATTCGTTTTTGACTCAAACGTGATCGCACCGCGGAGCGATCTTTGCCGCGATTTTGCTATGCAGTGCATTGCATAGCAAAATCGTGAACGCGATCGCCGGGAAGTTTCCTGCACTTGCGATTCAGCAATCGCTAGCGTTTAGCACGAACGCTAGTGATTGCTAGTGGAAAAGGCCCCTAAGGCCCCATTTACACTTAATCAGTTGCTCTCAGTTATAACTGAAAGGACAACTGATTTTCAAAGTAATGCCCATGTTTTCCTATGGCACCTTTCACACTTACCGCGTTTTAATTGAAATATTTTTCACAATGCACTGCTATGGAGAAGAAAAAAAAACGTGTACCAACCGTTTAAGTGTAAACGGGGCCTAAGCGCCTTTGTGTAGAGGGGGATCTGTTTTCGCATTAATTTTCACTACAGCTCCATGTATTCGACTCCATGTGCGGTCTGTGAAAATCTTGCAAATCTGGACTGTCCATTCAGGTTTTCAAAACGGATCGCCCTGAATGCAGACAAATCCGTTTTTTAAGTGAAGACTGCAGCTATTTTTAACATTGGTATCCGTGGCTCCGGTTTTGATCCGGGCTAAAAACTGGAGCCACAGATTTTAGAACAAGTGTGAACCTACTCTAAATGTATTTTTTCAAATACTGTGCAATATGTTCTTATAAAAGAGATGAGATGTGCATGAAGACATTGTTTGTGAGGACATTCTGAGGAGTTCTAGTACATAATTGTCTGAGGCTGATGATTTACAGAGATCAATCTAACAATTCACTAACTCTCAGAGTGGCTCCCTGAGACAGTTTAGGGCAGATATTGTGGAGATTCCAAATTACCTAGCTGTGTGTTTTTAAGATGTGGGTTAGTCAGTGGCGTAGCTAAGGAGCTGAGGGCCCTGATGCAAGTTTGACAATGGGGCCCCCAAGCACTCTATACATAACAATTGATACGGTACACCAAAACCTGCCAATGGCTACTACAGTGTCAAAGGTGCAAGAAGGGAATGGGTAGCAGATTGTTAATGATTAACACAATTCAAAGTATCTATAAGGGCCCTTTTCCACCAGCGCGTTTGCGCTGGCTGAATCGCAAAGACGCAAACCGCCAGCGATTTTACAATCGCTACGGTTTGCTTTTTAACATAGGAATCGCGGTAGGTCATTTCCATTACCGCGATTCATTTTTGACAGGAACGCGAACGCGCGGCGGAGCGATATTTGCCGCGATTTTGCTATGCAGTGCATAGCATAGCAAAATCGCGGCCGCGAACATCGGGGAATCGCCGGTAATTGCGATTCAGCAATCGCTAGCGTTCAGCGTGAACGCTAGCGATTGCTAGTGGAAAAGGGCCTTAAAAGTGATTATTCCGAGCACAGGACCAATAGAGAGCTAACACTGCAGTTGAGGGAGGGCACCTCTGGCCCAAGGGGTCGCAACCTCTGCATCTCCTGTTGCTACGCCCCTGGGGTTAGTGGCCTGGCTAGTATTTGAACCTGTGATACTAGCACTACTAAGTATCCTTAAAACCAAGCTCTCTGCAGCAATGCTGTGCTACAAAGATAAGGAATTACATACCCAGTGTTTCTTTCCTTCCTTCCCTTCCCCTTTGCTCAGCTTGTGGAGCCCTCAGAGTGACACAGGCTGAGGGCTGGAATGACTTGTCCACACAGAAGCAGCTTGCTAGCAAAGAAGGACAGAAGTGTTCCAGCCAGTTACACCTGTAGTTAACTTTTCTTCCATGATAGTACCATCACTTAGACAATATCCTCTACTCAAAAGACTGAGTTGTTTGTGATGTTTGCAATTGGTTCCTGTGATTGCTGAAGTATTAAGCCTTAATTGTATCACATAAATTAGACAAAAAAATATTTAAAGGAAACCAGAGACGTACAAGGCTAAAGATTTGATACTTACCTGGGGCTTCCACCCGCCCCATAATCACGTCTGAGTGTCACGCCTTAATCCCGCGGTTTGCCGATCAGCCCTGGTAACTGGCTCAGTTGCGTCAGTCCGGGTCTACTGCGCATGAGGTCAGCACATGCGCAGAAAACCCAGAGTAGACCCGGCTGAACCTGTTACCGGGGCTGATCGCAGTTGAACAGCAGACCTCGGGAGGACGGCGTGGGACTCAGACGTGTTTATGGGGCGGGAGGAAGCCCCAGGTAAATATCAAATCTTTAGCATTGTATGTCTCTGGTACACTTTAAAGCTGGCCATACTCGCATCAGTTCTGATCGCTTTGATTGAATCTGCCAGTAAACTATTGCTCATGTCAGCAGCTTTTCTACTTATTCATAATGGTTGCTTCTATTTTCTAGCAGTAGTGATATTAGTTAACAGAGCTTAAACTGTCTTTGGTTATGTTTTGTAATATTCTTGGTACTGTATTCTCCATTATTGAGCTACCTTCTTATCCGCTTTCAAAGTTTGATGGTACAGCATGTCAGAAGACTGACATGCCTTGTTGTATGTGATGATTACCCAACATGTAACTCACCTATAGATCTATAAGACTGTGTTGGTACTGTTGTACTGTGTTGTATTGTTTGACTTAAAAACTCAATAAAAACTATTGAAATTAAACTATTGCTCATATACAATCGATTTTGACTTTCAACTGATTCGTGCTGTTTATCGATCTTTGAAAGTCTGATCTGACAACATAAAAACTCTGTGGGATGGGGGCAGGACAGGAGTGGTGGGGGATTGATGGCCCATAGTGTTGCCCTGCATTTAGCAGTACAGAGCAATCAGCTTCATTGAAGCTTAAAGGGGCACTATAGCGAAACATTTTAAAGAGACTCTGTAACTTTAAAAAGATCCCCTGGGGGGTACTCACCTCGGGTGGGGGAAGCCTCCGGATCCTAATGAGGCTTCCCCTGCCGTCCTGCGTCCCACGGGGGTCTCGCTGCAGCCCTCTGAACAGCCGGCGACAGGCCCGACTGTAATTTCAATATTTACCTTTGCTGGCTCCAGCGGGGGCGCTGTGGCTGCATTCGGCTCGGAAATAGATGGAAATACCCGATCTCCGTCGGGTCCGCTCTACTGCGCAGGCGCCGGAGACTTGCGCCTGCGCAGTAGAGCGGACCCGACGGCGATCGGGTATTTCCGCCTACTTCGGAGCCGACAGCCATCAGAGCGCCTGCGCAGGAGCCAGGAAGGTAAATATTACGTCACGGCTGTACGGAGGGCTGCAGCGAGACCCCCGAGGGACGCAGGACGGCGTGGGAAGCCTCATTAGGATCCGGGGGCTTCCCCCACCTGAGGTGAGTACCCCCCAGGGGACGTTTTGCCATTACAGTTCCTCTTTAAAATTTAAAATATGTGCAAACATAGACAAAGAAGAAGTACGTTTTTTTCCAGAGTAAAATGAGCCATAAATTACTTTTCTCCTATGTTGCTGTCACTTACAGTAGGTAGTAGATATCTGGCAGAAGCGACAGCATTTGGACTAGTCCATCTCTATATAGGGGATTCTCAGCAAGGCTTTTATTCTTTATAAAGATATTCCCTAAAAAGGATTTAAACAATGATGCTAGCCAGCTTCCCTGCTCGCTACACAGTTGTTTGGCAGTTGGACAGAGCAACTGCCATTCACTAAGTGCTTTTGAAAATAAATAAAACCCTAAGAATCCCCAATGAAGAGATGGACTAGTCCAAAACCTGTCGCTTCAGTCAGATTTCTACTGCCTACTGTAAGTGACAACAACATAGGAGAAAAGTAATTTATGGCTTATTTTACTCTGGAAAAAATGTACTTCCCTTTTGTACATGTTCGCACATATTTTAAATTTTTTCGCCATAGTGCCCCTTTAATGGATTTCTGGTGAAACCTAGCAAAATTAAGCTTGCTGTGATAGCAGTCAATAACTACCAAATCTAATTCTAATGGAATAATGATAAATCGGCTAGGCATATTTGATGTGTGTATGCGGTAGTAGGGAGGAGCAAGTGAAATTGACAAGATTGGTCTTGCAGTGAATCAGCCCCAATCTTGTTTAGCAAGATTTTCGCAAACCCAACTGTGAAGGCAACAATGAGAAAGTACCCAGGGCAATCATATAGTTTTACATGTAAGCAATCTTAAACAGTCGATCTTACATCAATCATGAACCGCCATTTTACTAATGTTAGCATGATTATTTTACGATTGACAAAAGAGAACTGTCATTGCCAATCAATATTTTAGTTGATTTCAGCCCTTAAAGGACAACTGTAGTGAGAGAAATATTTATTTCCATTTAAGCAATACTAGTTGCCTGGCAGACCTGCTGATCCTTGGCCGCTAATACTTTTAGCCATAGACCCTGAACAAGCATGCAGAATATCAGGTGTTTTTGACATTATTGTCAGATCTGACAAGATTGGCTGCATGCTTGTTTTTGGTGTGATTCAGATACTACTGCAGCCAAATAGACCAGCAGAGCTGCCGGGCAACTGGTATTGTTTAAAATAAATATGGCAGCCACCATATTCTGCTCACTACAGTTGTCCTTTTCAGAGTCAATATGGACTTGATTGTTTAAGTGTGGGGTTCTTGTTACTTATATATGATCTTTGGTGCACTGTTACATCCTCACTTTACCTACAGATATACCCTTCAAAACTCCACGCACACACAATATCACCACACATTCCTGGGACCTCTTAGCCACAGAACAACACTGCGCCTCCCATTACCCATAGCTAGAAAAGATTATTTCAGCTCACTTCTGTAGATTTAGCAAAGGTTTAGCTCCGGAGCACCAAGATGCTTATTTTGGGCGTGTGCTCATGGATCGCCTATGACTTCAGCTACACAGTGTGGATGAACTCAGGCAATATGGTAGTGGGAGGGTAGTGTTAAACATGGAGAGGGATGTTAGTGTTAGGTGTGGAGATAGGACTATCTTTAGTGTTAGGTGTATACAGGTATTCTAGGGAGAGGTGATTAGAGTTAGGGGTGTAGATATGAATAGTGTTAGGCGCATAGATAACCATATCCTATGTGAGGAGAAGGTGGAGGGTTAGTGTTAGGAGATAGGGAAACAAATAGTTGAATATTCATAATAGAAAATTACCAGCATTTTAACTATGTGCAATATCTTGCTGGCAGCTACACTACACTACTGTACACTGACAGCTACACTAAATGTATGTCACCATGGTGCATCCCAGAAACCCTTACCCAGTACTTTAATATAATTCAGTCCCACCCACCTTGGCACAGGAAAAGAAAGTAGAGGCACACCTCATCTCCAATCAGTGATGAAGAAAAGTTTTGATTGTTGCATGTGCCATGGTCCCAGCTCTCAGTTCAGTTGTCCTTTAATATCAATAGAAAGATGTGATTATCGATTGCAATTAAAAAAAATTCTATAGTGTGTAGCTACCTTTACCAAGATTGATTTATTATTGACAAAAGAACATTTACTTTAATTTTATGATCGATTAGACGTTTTGTCTAATTGAGTCTCCATTATAATGCTAGTTTCGTAAGACTGATTGGAAGTTTGACAAAAATCTTGTGAATTTACAAATCTTGCGAACCTACAAGTAACAATATCACTTGTTAATGGTTAGTGCTCCCATGCACTGGCCGGGCACTTGCTAGGACTCAGTACCGGTGGTGAAGAGGTGGCCCCCTCAGTCATATCTGAGTGTGGCTGTGGCTGTGGCCATGCTCAGATGCGAATGGTATTTGCTGACTGTGTAATGCCACTACATGTCAAAATTTGACCAGTGGTAGCATAACTTAATGGCAAACAAATGCGATTCACTTTTTTCGTAGATGTCAGTAAACAATGTCCTTTGTCAATAAATTCTTGATCTTTGGCAGTAAAAAAAATAAATAAATAAAAAATTGAAAGGCTGGCAAAACTGGTCTCATGGAGATCAGGAAGGTACCAAAAGGTGGACCCTTTTTGGGTTGCTTGATCGGTAATCTGAAACTGCTGACGAGTGGAGCAGGGTAAAGTGTGTATTAGGCCCCGTTTACACTAAATCAGTTGGTACGCGTTTTTTTTTCTTCTCCATAGCAGTGCATTGTGAAAAATGTCTCAGTTAAAACGTGTTAAGTGTGAAAGGTGTCATAGAAAACATGAGCATTACTTTGAAAATCAGTTGACCTTTCAGTTATAACTGAGAGCAACTGATTAAGTGTAAACGGGGCCTAACCTCTCAGTAGGATCAGCCATACTATGCCAGGGAAAAAAAACACATATATAAGTAGATAAATACTTGAGCTACTTGCATAACACATGTATTATACTGTCCACGTTTTGATTTCAGTGAATGTTATATAGTAAATTACGAGAATTCTGTTCCTGGTGGGGGCCATGTCTTTTGCCCACAGTTAAGGCTAACTCGTGATGTCATTTCTGCCCTTTATTTTTTTTTTCTTGTCTCCTCCAATCGCTGAGTCGCCTCAGCCTTGCCTGTAAACACAAATGAGTAGGGGATTAGGTTTCAGATAAGCAGCTGGCAGGGAAATAAAGGGAAGAGGAGGAATAGATTATAGATAAAAAGAACCCCCAGCATGCAATTCTTTGGCACCGACTACTAAAGAGCCAGTGCTCCTTAAGGAGAACCTGTACTGAGTAAAAATATTTAAAATAAACACATGAGGTAACTTCAAATGAACATTGCATTGTTACCTTGCCATCAGTTCCTCTCAGAAGCTCACCATTTTCTTCTGACAATAATCCCTTCCAGTTCTGACAATATTTTGTCAGATTTGAAATATATCAGTTGCTGTCAGTAAAATATCAGTTGCTGTCAGTTATAGCTGAGAGGAAAACTGATGTACCAGGTAATGTCCATGTTTCCCTATGGCTCAAGTGGGCAATGTTACAGTTTAACTGTGTGCTGACCAGAATGCTCTTATGGGTAATGGCCATTTTCAAAATGGAGGACGGAAAATTCCCTTGATCACAGTGAACAAACAGGACGTGGAACAGGAGAAAGACACTGAGGAGTAGACTACATGGAAGGTAAGTATGAATTGTGTATGCTTATTTTGACTTTTAATTTTTAGTTCAGGTTTTCTTTAAGTATGTGATAACGCCAAACCATAACAGCAGAAAAAGTTTTGAATGCAGGAAAAGCATCTTTATCACTTAATACACTCAGACCAGTTGCTGTTGAAATTTAATTTTTATGGTGACGATACCGCTTTAAAGAGAACCTGAACTGAAAATAAAAAGTAAAAATAACCATACACAGGTCATACTTACCTCCTGTGTAGTCTACTTCTCAATCTCTTTCTCCTCTCCTGCGTCCCATTTGTCCACTGTGATTGTAAGGCTTGGTGGTGTATTCTCCACAGTCAGCATGCAACGCATGAGCTGGCGTGGAGGAGGTACACACACTAGCACAAGGAAACAGGCTATCCCTAGTATAGTGGAGGGGAGGACTGACTCCAATAGGAGATTGTGGCGCACAGAGCCGGTGCAGATCTGACAGCCACAAACAATGCTTTCGTTATAACGTCTCAGCGCAAAGTAGCGCTGAGCGCATAAACCAGAACTGAGGAGATCAGGACAGGTAGACAGAATGAACGCTTGCTAGCTAGCGGCTACTTAGCGACAGCAAGCGTCCAAAACCAGACAGACTGGAATGAGGCAGCCAATGCGATGCGGCGATGGCGTGCCTCACAAAGACAGGACAGGATAGTCAGAAAATAGCAGGATTAAGATAGATGAACGTAACACAGATAAATATACAATAAGTATGTTTTCCTAGCGTATTACAATTACAGCTATCAATGAAACTATTTGTAACTTCTGACTAACATATGTATATATCGGCAATGAACCGATATATGACATAAGCAGGAACGCTGACTAGGACTGGAGTAATACAGGGAACAGGACTCAGAAGGATTCGCTATCTCTTCGCAGAGATGAACGCAATCCACAAACGGTAACAGAACAGGATTCAGAAGGATTCGTTATCTCTTCGCAGAGATGAACGCAATCCACAAACAGTAACAGGACAGGATTCAGAAGGATTCGTTATCTCTTCGCAGAGATGAACGCAATCCACAAACAGAACCAGAAGCAGGGTAACTACCTCAGCACGGGTGGTCACGGTACGCGCAACCTACCAAAACGTGCTGGAAAGCTGACTAACTGCACACAGGATATAAACAGTTCATGTACGTATACATCAGCGACACTGATGTATTAACGTAACACAAATACAAGGAAAATAATAAACGTGCTGGTATGCATATATATTGGCAATGAACCAATATATGATGCAAAGACCAGCAAAGTATCTTTATAACAAGAAACACGATCGGGGGCTAAAGCGACAGCAAGGCAGGCTTAAGCTGAAGCTATGAAAAACCCAAGGAAACCCTGCAGGAAGCAGATCTTTATACTGAGGTCATCCAATGGGAGCAGACATGCAGATTCCCACACAGGTGAATGATAATCAGTCACAAGCTGACAGCAGGGAAAGACAGACAAAGCTATGCAACTTGCATGGAAATAGATCAGAACTGCCTGAGCTGCAGCACTAATACTTCCAGTAATAGCTGCTGCAGCAGCGATCATTACAGTACCCCCGCCTTTAAAAGCGGATTCCAGACGCTTTTCAAAACCGAAATTCCCAACAAAACAGTCTGACTGATAATTCATGATGACCGGGACAGCCCGGCAAGACCGAATTCCAGAATCAGTCCCCACAAGACTGGACCCATCAGAACCAGAACCTACAGAACCACGCCCATCAGTACCACAAGCCCCAGTGTGACACCCATCAGAACCATGATTTCCAGAAGAAAGCCCTCCGAAATTCCCTGAGCGATACCCACCGCCTTCCAGGAACCGTTCAGAAACGCCAAAGCCTTTGCAATGCCCACCGGTACTGTCTTTACCAACACAAAACCCACTGTTGAACCAGTCCAAGGTACCAGGACAGGTTTTCTCAGAGACCTCCCAGAACACCTTGAAGCTCCAAAGAGATCCCCATATGTCAGAACGCCCCTTAGGCTCACATGGAGAACTATCAAGAACCCCTATGGAACCTAGGGCAATTCCCGAGTCAGGGCCACAAGGACAAACATCAATATCAGGGCTTTCAGGGACCAGAACCATCTCTGGGCATGCAGGCAGACTGGCAACATCAGAACGTGTTCCCACTAAGGAAGCATCAGAGCACGCTAACACCTTAGACACACTTGGGCATTCTGGCACACAAAGAACATCTGGGCACACCGGCACAAGAGAAACCTCTGGGCATGTCAAGGAACTGTGAGCCTCAGGGTCAGCCAAGACAGGACCAAAACCAGGACTGGCCAAAAAAAAATCATCATGACTAAACTTCGCAACCACTGGACTTTTACACGAGAATGCTGGATCAGACTTAGATGTCGCTGATTCCAGCAAAGTCAGTAACAAATCAGATTCAGGGGCACCAACAAAACAGGACAAATCTTCTGATGTATGCACTGAACCAGATAGGGACTCCACAACTACCTCTGGACTGGACAGAGACTCATTTAATACACTGGATTGGAGCTCATGAGGCGCTGCAGAACAAGTCAGTATTGCAGCAGCCCCCACTGGACTAGGCAAAACTGAGGAATTCCCTGGACAGGAAGGGGACTCTGGAACCTCTGCCACAGCGGCCAGAGAACTAGAATCTTTCAGGATACAGGGCTGGGTTTCAGGAACACTCATCGGACCGGACTGAAATTCTGAGATTTCTATTATTTTGACCAGAGAATCAGAATTATCCATGTTACAGGGCAAGACTTCTGAAACATTCAGAGGACAGGGCTGGAGTTCCTCGGCTGTTACAACACTGGAGAGGGACTCAACAACATTGGTTAAATCAGACTGTGTACAGGGCAAGGTATCTGACACACTTGCTGACGAGGACAATATTTTAATGACTTCTGCTTTGCTGGGCAGAAATTCATCAAGTTTTATTAGAGCAGACTGTAATTCCAAAACAGCTGCTAGACAAGTGAATATTACTGCAACACCAACTGAGGTAAGCAGTGCTTCAGCCTCCTCTGCTAGAGGGTTTAAAGTATCCAAAATACTGGGTGAAGCATAAGACTCTGCGACCACAGCTTCACTGGACAGGATCACTGAACAGTCCATATTGCAGGGCAAAACCATGGAAGCACCTGCTGGACAGCATAATGATTCTGTGACCTGAGTTTCATTGGAGAGATTTACTGCACAATTCATGGTACAGGGCAAATTTATTGGAAAATTTTCTGAACAAGGTAATAATTCTGCGATTTCAGGTTCACATAGCAGATGCTCTGAGCTATTCACGAAACTAGAGCGAGGTGTAGAAACAGGAAGATCAAGACACAATGTTTGCGCATCTGCTGGATCAGACAGGAGTTGAACTTTATTAACACAGGTAATTTCTGCAGAAGTGTTTGCAGAGACAGGCAAGATTTTTCTGGTGTCTGTTTCACTAAACAAAGAGTCATGAGTACTGGCTAGGCTGGACTCGGAAGTCAGCAGGACCTCTGGATTCTCTGCTGAGAAATTTGCGCAGGGCAAGGTTAAGAATGTATCAGTGGCTTCTGTTTTACTGGGAAGTAACACTGAGTTATCCATGGTACAGGGTGGAATTGCAGGAACTTCAATTTCACACAAAAAGAGCTCCGAATCACCTGCTGAATCAGCCAAAGGTGCTGAAGCAGGCGGGTCAGAACGCCAAATTTGCGAATTCGGAGTCACAAAAAAATCATCCAAAATCAGTTCCCACACATCAATCAATGGAGCCACAAAGTCATACTCACACACACCAGTTTTTATTAGGTTATAGGCAGACTTAATGCATGCATTCAATACCAATTCACTTTTTGCACTGTAAAATTGACAAAATGAACTTGAATCATTCTTCCATTCATTGACCGGAGCTTCCATCTCTCCTTTCTCAAATGGAGGATTCCAAGCATACTTAACAGGCAGATCATGGTTTGCAGATATGATTGTGGCAGGCACATGTATAGGGTTAATTAGCAGGTGATTGGCAGATTCCTTATTCTTAAGAATCTCCAATACCTGTAGCAAGTGTTGAACTGTAGTGTATGCAAACTTCCCTTGGTTCACAAATAAGTTGATTTGTTCAATACTCTGTAATATCTCATCATAATCATACTCAGACAATTCTTTTAAACAAAAATCTTTATTTTCCCTAGCCAGGGAGGAAAGTTCATTAGTAGTTTCATAAGTCCATTTAACTCCCCTGAAAGACAATTGCATTTCATTATCTGTTAATGGCAGAATCTCATTATAGGTCTCAGTCGCTAAGGATAACGATTCTGCAGATTGGACACGTTTCTTAGAACGTTTGCGTTTTGCCTTTGACCTTGCGGTTTTTGGTGATTTATTCAAAGCTGCAGGAAAATTATCAGTAACACTTTCTGCTTGCTGCTCATTCTTGCAAGCAATTGAAGGAGCAGCTGATTGGCCTGCTGCCAGGAGTTCATTAAGAGGAAAAGGCAATGGATCTATGCGCAACCAGTTATGGATCACAAACGCTAGAAATTCCAGTGGTCTCTCTTTCAAATCGGAATGATTGAGAACATCAAATGCCCACTGGAATAATTCCCCTTTAAACAAAATATAACTTAGTTGGAGTGCCCAGGTTGAAACAGGAGTCGCTTGGAGATCAGGATTGGTCAGGAACCTGGCACATTCAGAGAAAAACTCATTTTCTGTTTCAGAGCTAAGTTCTTCAAATTTCTTAAAGGAACAGGAACCATAATTAACAGTCTCATACTTTCTGGGAATCCCCCCCACAATGGGGATTGGTAATGGGGTTTTCATAATGTAAGGCTTGGTGGTGTATTCTCCACAGTCAGCATGCAACGCATGAGCTGGCGTGGAGGAGGTACACACACTAGCACAAGGAAACAGGCTATCCCTAGTATAGTGGAGGGGAGGACTGACTCCAATAGGAGATTGTGGCGCACAGAGCCGGTGCAGATCTGACAGCCACAAACAATGCTTTCGTTATAACGTCTCAGCGCAAAGTAGCGCTGAGCGCATAAACCAGAACTGAGGAGATCAGGACAGGTAGACAGAATGAACGCTTGCTAGCTAGCGGCTACTTAGCGACAGCAAGCGTCCAAAACCAGACAGACTGGAATGAGGCAGCCAATGCGATGCGGCGATGGCGTGCCTCACAAAGACAGGACAGGATAGTCAGAAAATAGCAGGATTAAGATAGATGAACGTAACACAGATAAATATACAATAAGTATGTTTTCCTAGCGTATTACAATTACAGCTATCAATGAAACTATTTGTAACTTCTGACTAACATATGTATATATCGGCAATGAACCGATATATGACATAAGCAGGAACGCTGACTAGGACTGGAGTAATACAGGGAACAGGACTCAGAAGGATTCGCTATCTCTTCGCAGAGATGAACGCAATCCACAAACGGTAACAGAACAGGATTTAGAAGGATTCGTTATCTCTTCGCAGAGATGAACGCAATCCACAAACAGTAACAGGACAGGATTCAGAAGGATTCGTTATCTCTTCGCAGAGATGAACGCAATCCACAAACAGAACCAGAAGCAGGGTAACTACCTCAGCACGGGTGGTCACGGTACGCGCAACCTACCAAAACGTGCTGGAAAGCTGACTAACTGCACACAGGATATAAACAGTTCATGTACGTATACATCAGCGACACTGATGTATTAACGTAACACAAATACAAGGAAAATAATAAACGTGCTGGTATGCATATATATTGGCAATGAACCAATATATGATGCAAAGACCAGCAAAGTATCTTTATAACAAGAAACACGATCGGGGGCTAAAGCGACAGCAAGGCAGGCTTAAGCTGAAGCTATGAAAAACCCAAGGAAACCCTGCAGGAAGCAGATCTTTATACTGAGGTCATCCAATGGGAGCAGACATGCAGATTCCCACACAGGTGAATGATAATCAGTCACAAGCTGACAGCAGGGAAAGACAGACAAAGCTATGCAACTTGCATGGAAATAGATCAGAACTGCCTGAGCTGCAGCACTAATACTTCCAGTAATAGCTGCTGCAGCAGCGATCATTACAGTGATCAATGGAATTCTCCGTCCTTCATTTTAAAAATAGCCATTACCCCCTAACAGCTTCCTGGTCAGCACACTGTTAAAGAGTAACTGTTGGGCATAAAATCAAAAATCAATTCTTTATTTTTATCTGGTAAACAAGTTTCAAGGGTGCTAACCAGGCGATCCAAAAGTTAAAATCACTATTACTTTTCTTGTTGATTAATTATCATTCCCCAGTTGACATGACTCTTATTTGGTACACAGAAAATTTGGTACACAAAAGAGAAGTTGCAGGGCATGCTGTGTTGTCTTTTTTTGCTTCTCTACTTCCCCTCAGACTTAACTAATGCAGCCTGATTGGCTGAAGTCTTTTTCTTTCCTGTTTTCCCCTCCCACACCTCTGTTCCTCTCTGATTGGCCAAAATGTCTCAGGCTAAAACAATGCACTTTCTATAGTGCAGGGCAGGCAAATCAGGCAGAGGAGACTAAGGGCGGATATTACATCAGGGCTGGCTTCAAAATAGCCACAGTAAATATGGAAACTGTCTAGAACAGGATTCTCTACTTTTCCTTTATAACATTCACAGGAATCATAATGTTATGTAAGTAGAGCAAGTATTTATTTACTTATATATGTGGGGTTTTTTTCTGAGATAGTATGGCTGACAGCTCCTCTTTAAATTGTCATATTGCCCACTTGAGCCATAGGGAAACATGGACATTACCTTGCACATTCAGTTGTAACTGACAGCTGCTGATATATAACTGACAGTAACTGGTATATTTCAGTTCTGACAAAATATTGTCAGAACTGGAAGGGATCACTGTAAGAAGAAAATGGTGAGCTTCTGAGAGGAACTGACTGTGAGGTTAGTATGTATTATTCATTTGCAGCAACGTCATGTGTTTATTTTAAATAATTTTCCCTCGCTTCAGGTTCCCTTTAAAGTATTGGAGATAGTGGATCAGCAGGGAAGTCAGGCAATCAGCATTGTGTAAAAGGAACTAAATATGGTTGTCTCCATATCCCTCTCACCACAGGGTCACTTTAAGTGATGGTAATTATGGATGGTAATCAAATCACTGATCACTACTTTTTGAATTTGTTGATCCTAAAGGGCCAAGGTGATTTTTAAAAGTAGCTTACAAACAAGTGTCAATCTATTTGCTGAATACCACTATAATACGGTACATGCACTTTTCATTGATTCAGGAAATACTTCTACTATTATTTATACTAAGATTATTTTTGACTTTTGCATTCTACTTCATGGTGATGTGCTCTCCCGTATACAAGGACTAAACTATGAGCCTGCCTGAATGTGAAGAAAGAGCTGGAGAAAGATGTATTCTCTCTAGGAGGAGTAAATTGAACATCTGGTAACCAGTGTTACAGAAAATGAGACATCCATGGCATTCAGTTATGTTATGGGTCACTGTGTAAAATGGTCATCAATAGGAGTGTTCCTTTCACCTGCATGTTTGTACATGGCAAAAAAAATGGTGGAATAAGCAATGAGTGTTGGGCAAATCATTTTTCATCTTTTTAACTTCATTACAAATTAATTTAAGTAATGAATGAGCAAAACAGGAGGAAATTGTTACAGATGTAACAGATTAAACATGATACCTTCATTGTGTAGTTACATAGTTTAATTGAAATAAAAGACATTGGTCTATCAAGTTCAGCCAAAAAAAGAAATCAGGTGCATTTGTGCCCTTCACCCTAGAGCCCTTTTACACTTCATGCGTTGGTGTGCATGAGTGTGCGTTAGTATGCGTTGGTACACGTTTTTTTTCTCCATACCAGTGCAGTGTGAAAAAGTTTTCAGTTAAAACGTATATAGTGGTAGCTGAGCCATAGGAAAACATGGGCATTACTTTGAAAATCAGTTTTCTTTCAGTTATAACTGAGAGCAACTGATTAAAGGGATTAAGCATTAAAGGGACCCTGAGCATTAATTAAAAAATGAAATCGGGACTTACCTGGGGCTTCTTCCAGCCCCCTGTAGCCCGCAAGGTCTCTCAGCGTCCTCTAGGTCCCCTCCGTGGTTCTGCTGGCAGCTCCGGGAGGTGTGTGATTTTGGCAAAAGTCGCACATGCGCAGTAGAGAGACTCGTCCGTCCATCTCCTGTGGTGTCATCACGCATGTCGCCCTAAGGGTCCTGCGCATGCGCGGTGCAAGAAAGACAGTACCGCGCATTCTCAGGACCCTTAGGGCGAGGAGCATGATAAGGCAACTGGTGATGGACAGCCAGGTCCCTGTACTGCGCATGCACGACTTTTGTCAAAATCACGCACCTCCCGGAGCCGCCAGCAGGACCACGGAGGGTAACCAGAGGACACTGAGGGACCTCGCGGGCTATGGGGGGCTGGAGGAATCCCCAGGTAAGTCCCAATTTCATTTTTTAATCACTGCTCAGGGTCCGTTTAAGTGTAAAACGGGCCTTACATATACCAGTTGATCCAAGAGAGGGAAAAAAACCCTTTCAAGGCTCAGCCAATTAACCTTGAGGCAGGGACCATAGTTAGTAGAATTGTTTGTGTTGTGCCCCAGAGTGGAAAACGCATGCAAATTCACATATGATGAAAGTATATGGGCTGCACAAAAATCAAAATTTTTGGGAATTTGCAATTTTCTGTACATTTTAATTGCACATCAGTTTCCTATTTCCTGCATAGAAAATCAAAAATGTATGCGATTCGTACTGTATGTGTTTGTAATGTATTTTTGAAAAGAAAAGGGGAAAAAAAATCTAATAATGCATTTTTTCATTATTTAGATGTGAATGTAAAAAACAAAAAAAATGACAGAAAACTGTTGCTTTTCTGCACAGACAAGTGTGCTCCCAGCCTCTAAGGGGGAAAAAAATCCTTCTTTTAACTCCAGGTGACAATCAGATAATATCCCTGGATCAACTCTGCTGGAAATGTGAGGATGAATTTTTAAAGTGAAATATACTGAGGCTCGGAATAGAAGAAGAAACATGCAATATTTTCCGAGCCAGGGTCGGCCTTAGGTTTCACAGCGCCCTGAGTGAAACCTGATTTTGATGCCCCCCCCAATTCATCCTCTTCGCTCACACACATGTAGGCAGATTATTTTTTTGCCAGGCTTCTCTGTAATACAGTATACTGTCTGTGCAGACTTGCAGTCACAGTGCCAGTGTTGCTGGGAACAGGAGATGAGGAGAAGATGGCCAGGAGTCAGGACTTGGAAAGGAGTGACAACTCTCTCACTCGCCACACGTGCTGCGTGCTTCTCCGGGGCAGCCTGCATCTCCCACTGTCACTGAAGCAGGCTGAGCCATGATCCAATTGGCAATCACATTTGCGAGGGGTGGAGGTACTGGCCCCCACACTCCGCAAGAGGCAGTGCCACAGCAGCAGTTTCCTTTCCTGCTCTTCTCCTCCATCACCCCCAGCGGCACCAGGGCGGAGCTACCACGGAAGGCGGACCGGCCGGAGCCCACATGCCGCGGCGCAGCCAGGTAGATATGCGGTCAGAATGGCAGGGGCGCCCCCCTGGAAGCCGGCGCCCTGAGCGACCGCTCTGGTCGCTCAGGTTAAAGGCCGGCCATGTTCCGAGCCGTACTAATTAATGCAGCAATGATATATTTTTGTGTTAGGAAGCCTAGAATGGAAGCGACATATATTGACCATATTTAAAAAAAAATGTGACGGAGCTATAGATAAATATGTACTTTGGCTTCATGGCTTCTGTAACTCAGTAGGCACAGGGTAGATCTTCAGGATGAGACAATCATCTACTCCTATACTCTTAATTCCACACATTACAACAAACACATTAGTAGATGATGTTAGAAAGAGGGAAAAGACAACCGTGAGACTATTTTACTAAGAAAGCCAACTGCTAGAGCTTGCTTTATTAAACCAGCCATGACATATAATGTCACCATGCTGTGCATGTAGTTTGTAAAGCACAAATCTCAATGCGCTATGAGAGAGGAATGTAGCATGAAATTATACTTTAATGTTCTTAGCAATATATGGGAGGCACAGGGTCACAGAGATCAGCCATCCCAAAGCAATGTGCTGAGCACATGGCTACTACATATGACTTGTGTTGTTACATCATGCAGTGTACAGCTATAGGCATACCTAAACTAGCTATGTTTTATGAACCCTTTTGCTCCTACCATTGCCTCTCTTGGTTAACAAGCCTGGACCAATGGGAAGACAAACAATAATCCACAATCACTATGAAAGACACCAAAATAAGGTTCCCAACCAGGTGCAGAGGTATAGATAATCAGCAGGAATCCAGGCCCCCAGGAATGGGATGTACAGGCACATACTTGGATGCATGTCTGACCACATCACATAGCTGGGCATAACCCAAAAAGGAGATATTGATCCATTTTGTCTGCTCAGCAAAAAAAGATAAATTAGAAATAAAATAAAATGGAATTGACCATATTTTGCCATTTCATGTACACCACATATTGAATAAGACACACTCTTGAAGCATTTACTTGCCAACAAGAAAGAAGCCAGGGGTGCTATGCAGTATCACTGTTGCCCTAGTGCACTGTTCACTTCACGCATGATCAAAAATGATGTAATTGAAATGCATGTCATGGATGTATTGCCATCAGTTAAACGTATACATTAGCATGCACAGTAATGCATATAAAAACATGTTAACATACAGGTAGTAAGCTAGAGGCGTCTGCTGGCCACAGGATTATGCCAGTTTGATGCAGGGAGTCCAGTGAGGTGAGGTACAACAAGCCTCACAAAAGTACCCAGTAGTATGCAACATCCACATAGGACTCGATTCTTGAAGGTGAATATTCAGTATATTGTATTGATGCATATGCGGTGATACAGCATATCTAACAGCACAACGTGTTGGGCCAAGCGCCCTTTGTTAAGTGCTTGACAAAGGTGGAGTCCTATGTGGATGTTGAATACTACAACATACAGGTAGTTCCAGGTTAACAAACGAGATCAGGACTGCCAGTTTGTTCTTAACCTGAATCTGTCCCTAAGTTGAAACACTGCTCCATCTCTGTCCTCTGTACCTCCCAGTGTTCATCTTTGTGTCACCTCTGTTCCGCCTTGCCTTCAGTGTCCTCCTCAGTCCCCCAACTATGTCACCCACTGTCCTCCTGTGCCCTCTGTGTACTGCATCACAATGTCATTTTACCGGATTAAAAAATATTTTTTCTTTGAATTTCTTTAAAAATTGAGTTTCTGAAAAACTACAAGGTTTTGTGATAAAAAAAACAAATGACAAATTTAAAAGTTCATAAGTTGGGGCTACCTCTACTCAGTAATGTGCATAATGTGAATGAAGCCTGAAAAGGTGTTTTCTATAGTTCTGTAGTTCAGCTTCAATATACTGTATCTGAGTGCATTATTCCAGTAATTCCAGTATACAAAAGCTCTACGTCAATACTGCAAACAATATTTAAAGCACCTCTCACCATACTTTCTAGCCTGAAATTTGGAGTGATTCAAAGGCCTGTGGCAAATGGTCACTAAACAGCAAAGACTTGTAGTTGGCACATGATCCATGTACACTGAAAATCTACACAGCGACACACACTGCTCAATAGCCTCAGTTTTTACCAAATCAAAATTTGACAGTAACTGAATGTAACTGTTTTCTGGCATGGAACACTGATGAATCTCATTTGCTAGCGCATAATCAGAGAATCGTTACAGTGTTAGGAGCTACATGAATGAATGTAATGCATAGTGGACTATATTTACTAAATCCCCCTCCCATGTGTACGGGATTTAGAATTGAGAAAATAAGATAAATAAAAAAAGATCCCTCTAACCTCACAAGATAGAATGGGTCACTATATCAAAGTCTGGTCTGGATGGCATGAATTAAAATAAACAGTCGCTTATACGCAAATAATGCAGTGATATGAATAAGGTGATATTTTTTCCATCACTAATTACAAGCCCATCATTTAAAAAATAAAGTAAGGTAAATATTTATTTTTCATTGTCAGGTTGTTTATTAATGTAAAAAATGTACTGGGGTACTATGGACGAGTGTGGGAAGGAAGGAGTTAATTTTAATGTAAGTGTGGGTATTTGTATTAAAGAGGAGCTGTCAGCCATACTATCTCAGAAAAAAAACAAATATGTAAGTAGATAAATACTTGCTCTACTTACATAACATAAGTATTGCACTGTCCACATTTTGATTTTAGTGATTTTTCTATAGTAAAAAAAGTGAAAATCCTTCTTAGCATTTCCCATTTTAACTGTGGCTATTTTGAAGCCAGCCCTGATGTCATTTCCTCCCTTACTCTCCTCTGCCTGATTTGCCCGCCCTTCACTATAGAAAGTGAATTGTCTCCGCACGAGAAATATTGGCCAATCAGAGAGGAACAGAGGTGTGCGAGGGAAAAACAGGAGGGAAAGAGACTTCAGCCAATCAAACTGCATTAGTTAAGTCTGAGGTGAAGTAGAGAAGCAAAAAAGGACAACCCAGCATGCCATGCAACTTGCTTTTTGTGTTCCAAATTGTGTGTGTACCAAATAAGAGTCAGGTAAACTGGGGAATGATCATTTATCAACAAGAAAAGTAATAGTGGTTTTAGCTTTTGCATTGCCTGGTTAGCATCCTTATTAGGAAGTAATGCATGGACACGTTACTCCGTAAGTAAGATGATGCAGGCATCTCATTGATGCTGGCAACCATTGACACAGGAACTCATTCTTTAATCTCCCCTCTAACGATCGGCGCTGAGAACGAGCGCGAGAGAGAGCCTGGAGTAAAGTGGTAAAGTGGTGTTTTGCAGGGACGTAGATACTTGGCCGGGGAAGGTAAAGTGGTTAAAGCTCTATTCAATGGGTCCATCCCTTTTTTCCCTTTTCTGACCCCCATACTATTATCCCTATTCCATCCTATGAATGTGCCTCTTCCATAATATAACACATAGGTCACAGTTTTAAATTGTTTTTTGTTTCTGCGAATTCAATTGCGAATTCAGGTCTTTAGGGTGCCCTTGGTGTACATCAATGCATTTGTACTCAGCATAGTATGAACAACAACAACCTTATGGTGTAAAACATTTGGATCTGCACAATACAGTAGACTGTACCTATCACCTGTTTTTTTACTGTTTTGAAAGTTGTACACATTTCCTGAATTTTCAAAAGGACATAAATATGTTTGTTACTCTAAAAAATTATAATATCATGCAAAAGTCCATGTATTTTAGTAATTCAACTTAAAAGGCAAAACTAATATATAGAATATTTTTAAGGGGTTCTCATTTACTTTAAGTTGATTTACTGTAATAAATGGACTTTTGCACACTATTTAATTTTTTTCCAGATACCAACCCTACTGCAACCTTAACTTCCAAGTGGGGTGTACTGTTTCTATGGAGAGGGGAGGAGAGAAAATGGTTTGACGCACAATGAAAACACAAAGGTATCAAATACAAGTTAGGTTTTACTTTTTCTGCCCCTCATTTCAGGATGGAAATGACATACATGTCTGCAGAGTTTTGGAAGAGGGTTGAAGGATACTGCAAGCAGTCAGAATGCCACTTGATCTACCATGAAGCAGGCATTTGTCCCAAAGCACAAAGATCTCCTCCTCACCCTACGAGATCCTAGACAAAGGTCCGACCTAGCAGAAGATCTCACCTAAACAGTGATTTTAGGAATGAAGGGGATTAGGTTTCTAAATCTCAGCTGACTGGAAGAATAGTAAACTACCCCATTCATCAAATTGCCTAATTTACAACAATGGCAACCAAATCCTGCTTGGCCTCCAAATGGAAAGAGCCCAAAATAAAGAACAACATCCCAGTAATCAGACACAAGATATTGATTTTTGAAAGAGGATTACCATAATCTCATATACTCCACTTCCCATCAATCCAATACATGGAGAATCATGGTTTACATTTATAAATAAATTAACTGAATGGATAAATCAGTAAATAAATCACCATGCCAATGGTGTCCATGTAGCAGAGTCCAAAGGTAGTTCCAAGTGTGTAAATGAACAGGAATGAGATTTCTGTCAATTTTCACTTTAATGATAGTTATTTTGTGTATACATATATAAAAGATATAACAGTAAACAGGAGAATGTGATTACATTTTCTACCAAGCTCTTAATGACTGTGGACAATATCAGGAGAGGTGCCAAAGCGTGGCTAGAAAACAGAAGGATGTGAAACACGTTGAACTGCTCTTATGTGGTTATTTATGTATTTTCACAATGAGCTGCCATTAGTCAGAAAGGGCTCTTAGCAATTTCTCAGGGTGTTTTCTTCCTTCTCATTTGGCCTGGATATGAATGACGTTGATTCTGGCTTCAACACACAGATTTACTGATAAGTTTATTTAGCTATCTATTCATTAGGGTTAGGGTTTCCAGTAACATTCGCCAAGTGGTGTATTTTTACACGCTACAAAATGCTTTGAACACATGCGCTGGAAACAAGGTGGGCACAGAGAGGCAGATCATGTTTTAAGGGTATAACAACAGTAAATTTGCTAGTGTGGAGCAGTGACAATATGAGATAAATATGAGATAAATGGGTAAAAGAAATGGTGCGTACACACGCACTACATCCGGCAACAACGGGTCTTTCAGACCCTCCCGCTGGGCGGACGTTCAGCCGACAGTAGTGCGAGTGTACATGCTGTGGGCAGTGGGTAGACACGCACTACTGTAGGCTGAACGTCCGCCCAGCGGGAAGGTCCGGCGGACTTGTCGTTGCCGGCGGTAGTGCGTGTGTACGCACCTTTAGACTCCAGAATAGGTGGTATACCTCTATCCTCTGCCAGCAGTGTTCATCTAGCTAAATGGTACCTTTATTTTACTCAGGACAGTAAAGCTGCATATGAGTAGCTTTACCAGAAAGGTTCCTAGTCATTTTGGTGTCATAGGTAGGACAACTCACTGTTAGCATAAGGCCAACCAACTTCAAAGGCCCATACTCCGAGCTCCTGATCACATGACTCGCATTAGTCATGTGATAGGGAGCTGATTAATGGCAACAGAGTGTACTGTGATGCACAGAGGAGACCCGCAGCACTGGAAGCAAGTAATATAACACGCGTTGCTCTGCATGGCGGGAGTAGGTGGCGGGGATGTTTGTTTACTGGCTGCATGCCTGGTCCCTTTTGGGGGCCGGGGCCATGGACTTAGAGGGCCCCATGCAATCTTTTTTTGCAAGGGGCCCCATACATGGTAGGTCAGGTGCAGTATGGGTGTTTACTATTCAGTTATTTTTTGTGAGCACTAGCCTGCCTTTGCCTCTAGCAGCATAAAGATTATAGTCCACATCTATTGATCTCTTATTGAATATGCATATTTTTGTATGTAACGCATGCAGATTGTTGCGCATGATACTCAGTTACCTACTGTGATATAGGCAGACAGGGCAGGTGCTTCTCACTATAATGTGCGCTACTAATTAATGTTATATCACCTGGGTAATTTCGAGGGGTTAATGTAACAGCCATGATCTCATGCACTTCAGGCTTCACTTAGGAATTTGTCTATATGGTAGTCTATAAGAATTTTGCAAAACAAGTAATGACAATAGTCAATTAATATTGTGATTTTCCTTAAAGGTGGGGCTGCCCTCTTATACTCTGCTTCTCATCATCATACCAAGATTTCCTACAAGTGTGCTATATTGGTCTACATCGGTGGAAAGCATACTATTTCAACAAATTATTGATTTCTCCCCAATCATAAATAAATAAACTAGTAGGGATTGATGTACCATAGTAAGCCACCTCCTTGCTATCTCTGTAATGCATGACGCAGTACAAAACTATGCAGCTGACAGTGCACAATCCTGTTACCGCAAACTGAATATGAGTAAAATGGAAATCTTCTATCCATCATATCTGTCTATTTCACTCTCTGCAATGTCAAGACTCAGGGGCCCATACACAATTCACTTTTTCACCGGAGTTTTCTCCTAGGTGATATTTTCACATCTTATCAATAAAATGCATTTTAAACCGCAAGCCAGCAATAAAATATTCAAAAATAAATTTGATAGTACTTTTCCACCAACTTTAGGGTACTTTTTCAATTGGAAAATTCCTAAAAAGTTATTATTCAGAGAAGATGAAAATTATCTCCTAGGAGATAATGTTTCTGAGGTGAAAAAGTAAATTGCACTTAGGCCCTGGGCCCGTATGTAATGAAGTTATGCTCCTGAGTTTTCTCCTAGTAGATATTTTTTAATTGACTCTTTAACCACTTGAGGTCCGTGGGCTTTACCCCCCCTTAAGGACCAGGCACTTTTTTTCCATTCAGACCACTGCAGCTTTCACGGTTTATTGCTCGCTCATACAACCTACCACCTAAATGAATTTTGGCTCCTTTTCTTGTCACTAATAAAGCTTTCTTTTGGTGCTATTTGATTTTTATTATATTCATCAAAAAAGACATGAATTTTGTAAAAAAATGATTTTTTTTAACGTTCTGTGCTGGCATTTTTCAAATAAAGTAAAATTTCTGTATACATGCAGCACGAAAAATGTGGACAAACATGTTTTTGATTAAAAAAAAACCCATTCAGCCCATATTTATTGGTTTGGGTAAAAGTTATAGCGTTTACAAACTATGGTGCAGAAAGTGAATTTTCCCATTTTCCAGCATCTCTGACTTTTCTGACCACCTGACATGTTTCATGAGGGGCTAGAATTCCAGGATAGTATAAATACCCCCCAAATGACCCCATTTTGGAAAGAAGACATCCCAAAGTATTCACTGAGAGGCATAGTGAGTTCATAGAAGATATTATTTTTTGTCAAAAGTAAGCGGAAAATGACACTTTGTGACAAAAAAAAAAAGTTTCCATTTCTTCTAACTTGCGACAAGAAAAAAAAGGAAATCTGCCACGGACTCACCATGCCCCTCTCTGAATACCTTGAAGTGTCTACTTTACAAAATGGGGTCATTTGTGGGGTGTGTTTGCTGTCCTGACATTTTGGGGGGTGCTAAATTGTAAGCACCCCTGTAAAGGCTAAAGGTGCTCATTGGACTTTGGGCCCCTTAGCGCAGTTAGGCTGCAAAAAAGTGCCACACGTGTTATTGCCGTACTCAGGAGAAGTAGTATAATGTGTTTTGGGGTGTATTTTTACACATACCCATGCTGGGTGGGAGAAATATCTCTATAAATGACAATTGTTTGTTTTTTTTTACACACAATTGTCCATTTACAGAGATATTTCTCCCACTCAGCATGGGTATGTGTAAAAATACACCCCAAAACACATTATACTACTTCTCCTGAGTACGGCGATACCACATGTGTGGCACTGTTTTGCACCCTAACTGCGCTAAGGGGCCCAGAGTCCAATGAGTACCTTTAGGATTTCACAGGTCATTTTTGTTTCAAGACTACTCCTCACGTTTAGGGCCCCTAAAATGCCAGGGCAGTATAGGAACCCCACTAATGACCCCATTTTAGAAAGAAGACACCCCAAGGTATTCTGTTAGGAGTATGGTGAGTTCATAGAAGATTTTATTTTTTTGTCATTTTAAGGGCCCTAAACCGTGAGGAGTAGTCTTGAAACCAAATGTCGCAAAATGACCTGTGAAATCCTAAAGGTACTCATTGGACTTTGGGCCCCTTAGCGTACTTAGGGTGTAAAAAAGTGCCACACATGTGGTACCGCCGTACTCAGGAGAAGTAGTATAATGTGTTTTGGGGTGTATTTTTACACATACCCATGCTGAGGGTGGGAGAAATATCTCTGTAAATGACAATTGTTTGATTTTTTTTACACACAATTGTCCATTTACAGAGAGATTTCTCCCACCCAGCATGGGTATGTGTAAAAATACACCCCCAAAACACATTATACTACTTTTCCTGAGTACGGCGGTACCACATGTGTGACACTTTTTTGCAGCCTAGGTGCGCTAAGGGGCCCAACGTCCTATTCACAGGTCATTTTGAGGCATTTGTTTTCTAGACTACTCCTCACGGTTTAGGGCCCCTAAAATGCCAGGGCAGTATAGGAACCCCACAAGTGACCCCATTTTAGAAAGAAGACACCCCAAGGTATTCCATTAGGTGTATGGCGAGTTCATAGAAGATTTTATTTTTTTGTCACAAGTTAGTGAAAAATGACACTTTGTGAAAAAAAAACAATAAAAATCAATTTCCGCTAGCTTTTGACAAAAAATAAAATCTTCTATGAACTTGTCATACACCTAACAGAATACCTTGGGGTGTCTTTTTTTCTAAAATGGGGTCACTTGTGGGGTTCCTATACTGCCCTGGCATTTTACAGGCCCAAAACCGTGAGTAGTCTGGAAACCAAATGTCTCAAAATGACTGTTCAGGGGTATAAGCATCTGCAAATTTTGATGACAGGTGGTCTATGAGGGGGCGAATTTTGTGGAACCGGTCATAAGCAGGGTGGCCTTTTAGATGACAGGTTGTATTGGGCCTGATCTGATGGATAGGAGTGCTAGGGGGGTGACAGCAGGTGATTGATGGGTGTCTCAGGGGGTGGTTAGAGGGGAAAATAGATGCAATCAATGCACTGGGGAGGTGATTGGAAGGGGGTCTGAGGGGGATCTGAGGGTTTGGCCGAGTGATCAGGAGCCCACACGGGGCAAATTAGGGCCTGATCTGATGGGTAGGTGTGCTAGGGGGTGACAGGAGGTGATTGATGGGTGTCTCAAGGTGTGATTAGAGGGGGGAATAGATGCAAGCAATGCACTGGCGATGTGATCAGGGCTGGGGTCTGAGGGCGTTCTGAGGGTGTGGGCGGGTGATTGCCCTAGGGGCAGATAGGGGTCTAATCTGATAGGTAGCAGTGACAGGGGGTGATTGATGGGTAATTAGTGGGTGTTTAGGGTAGAGAACAGATGTAAACACTGCACTTGGGAGGTGATCGGACGTCGGATCTGCGGGAGATCTATTGGTGTGGGTGGGTGATCAGATTGCCCACAAGGGGCAGGTTAGGGGCTGATTGATGGGTGGCATTGACAGGGGGTGATTGATGGGTGGCAGTGACAAGGGGTGATTGACAGGTGATCAGTGGGTTATTACAGGGAAGAACAGATGTAAATATTGCACTGGCGAATTGATAAGGGGGGTCTGAGGGCAATCTGAATGTGTAGGCGGGTGATTGGGTACCCGCAAGGGGCAGATTAGGGTCTGATCTGATGGGTAACAGTGACAGGTGGTGATATGGGGTGATTGATGGGTAATTAGTGGGTGTTTAGGGTAGAGAACAGATGTAAACACTGCACTTGGGAGGTGATCTGACGTCGGATCTGCGGGCGATCTATTGGTGTGGGTGATCAGATTGCCCGCAAGGGGCAGGTTAGGGGCTGATTGATGGGTGGCAGTGACAGGCGGTGATTGATGGGTGATTGATAGGTGACTGACAGGTGATCGGGGGATAGATGCATACAGTACACAAGGGGGGGGGGGGTGTCTGGGGAGAATCTGAGGGGTGGGGGGTGATCAGGAGGGAGCAAGGGGCAGTTTAGGGAATTTTAAAAAAATAGCGTTGACAGATAGTGACAGGGAGTGATTGATGGGTGATTAGGGGGTGCTTGGGTGCAAACAGTGGTCTGGGGGGTGGGCAGGGGGTGGGTCTGAGGGGTGCTGTGGGCGATCAGGGGGCAGGGGGGGGGAAATCAGTGTGCTTGGCTGCAGACTAGGGTGGCTGCAGCCTGCCCTGGTGGTCCCTCGGACTTTGTATGCGGCGATCCGGGTGCTAGTAACCCGCCCGCGCTTCCGAACGGCCGGCGGGTTACAGCGCGAGGGGGGCGGAGCCAGTCCCCGGCGGAGGATCGCGTCACGGATGATGCGATCGCTCCGCCCATGCCCCTACAAGGACCGCCGCCTCTGGGCATGAGCTGGTCCTTGCGGGATCCACTTTCCGGCTGCCCCTGTGCAGTGGGCGGTCGTTAAGTGGTTAATATAACTTTTCATCCCTTTGCAATTGAAAAAGTGAATATTAAAAAATGAAAACGTACTATTAAAATTGCTTTACCATAAGTATTTTCTTGCTTGCTAGTGATACAGGATTCAGTCTGATGAAGGCACAACAGCCAAAAGCTTACTATTATATATTTTTGCTATCCAATAAATGGCAACTGCTTGCTTTCCATGAAAATAACTCTCTTGAAGATTTGTTTGCTCATGATCATTGATTTCAATGCATATGAAAAAATATATATTTTTCACATGCATGCCCATCAGTTTTCGAACAAGTACGGATTTGTACTACATGATGGCAAAATAAAAGTGGGCATATCTGCCCATGGCAAATTTATTTATTTTCCTCACTGTTAGCTGTATGGCACTCTGTACAGTGCAATAGGAGATAATGGTGCTATATCTATAAAAAATAATACTAATTAGATTGTGAGCTCCTCTGAGGATATTACTGACACAAGTATGTACTCTGTAAGGGCCTATACACACTGAAAAACGCAAGCAAAATCGTTTTTTAAAATCGCAAGAGCATGTAGTTTTAAAAAAGCATCGTATGGGTTTTTAAAAAAGCATGCGCTTTTGCCTGCGTTTTTCTTGTAATTGCTGATTGGCTAAAGAATCCTTTGTTTTTTTTCTAGTTTACATTTCAACAGGAATCAGGAAATTGCAGTCTTCTGGGATACTGACTTCTGAAAAACGCAATGGAATCGCATTGCATTTTTTCATGCGTTTTTCAAGTGCTGCGCTTTAAAAAGCGCAGCAGGCACTGCGATTGCGTTTTTCTAAAAACGCATTGCACCAGTGTGTACAGGTCATCACGATTTTCATTATTTTTCAAAAGACCTTGCGATTTTAAAAACGCAGTGCAAGCGCAGCAATGTGTACAGGCCCTAAGGCTCTGCAGAAGATATCAATGCTATATATGCAATAATAATAATTATTATTAACATTATTATTATATGAGAGAATTAGATGTTGCAAGAGGTTTCTTTTCAGCTACATTTAGATATTACCAAATGTAAATGATAAATATATGCTCCAAAACTGGTTGAAAAAAAACAATGAAAAATGATGCCTTGGATGTATTTATGGTATGTACTGGCTGTATATGATGGGCCATGTGGTGTAAACCCAATCCGCTACCCTTCCTCCACTGATAAAGCTTGTCACTTAACACTCCCTGTAAGGCTGTTTATTTTCTTCTGTTTATTTTTACCTCTACATTATTTATTTTGAAGCTGGCTCTCAGTGTAGAATGGTGTTTAGGCAAATTAGTTCCCAGGAAAAGATTTTACACCCCCTTCTCTTCCAGCAGACACAGGAGTAATTGGCTTTAATATGTGTGTTGATGCTGCTCTAAGCACTATATGCACTGTCAGGTCAGCTAACAAGCTAACCACTTCTTCAGAAAGTGAATAACCCTGATGTATCCAGCTACAGTACCATTTATCTAAAATGACGAGTAAATTAAGCTAGAATACCAAGCATGGTAATATCTCAATATTAAAATGAAGAACAAATCCAACATTACAGGTAAAAAAAATGTCCAAGGATCTAAAGCTTGGCATACATATACTAAATGTGGAAAATGATTAATATCTACCTGATATGATACGAGTTATTTATTACCTTGCCTAACTGCCCCATTCAATATTAGATCACATCTCAGTTACGACTTGATCAGATATGCCCCTCCCTACCACAGTCACTTACAGCAATAGAAAGCTCTGGAGTCTTGCTGCTCCTGATACTATTACATCATCCCAACTGTTCAGACTGCAAGGAAGAAGGCACAGTGTGAATCTGTTGCAGAAGAATGCAGCCTATAGCACAAATGGCTTCCCACGCTGGAAAGGGACAGTGTCTGTCCTCACCAAATCTTTAAGTAATTCATTTGACATTAGCCAATAAAGTATCGTATTGACAAATAAAAAAGCTCTATCATTATATATCATTACAGTGGTGTTTCACAACTGAGAAAAAGTCTGGTACACTCTGACATCACTGACCTATACTAATATATTCTGATTCTGTTCAGTGACTGATCTAGCATTCCTTAGGCGTTAGGCCTAAATGTAGTTTACTGATTCCAACAATAGTTATGCCTGCACCTTATCCTTACAGCTTAAAGGGATACTGTAGGGGGGTCGAGAGAAAATGAGTTGAAGTATCCTGGGCTTCTAATGGTCCCCCGCAGACGTCCTGTGCCCGCGCAGCCACTCACCGATGCTCCGGCCCCGCCTCCGGTTCACTTCTGGAATTTCAGACTTTAAAGTCTGAAAACCACTGCACCTGCGTTGCCGTGTCCTCACTCCCGCTGATGGCACCAAAAGTGTATAGTACAAGCACAGTATGGTCTGTGCCTGCGCCGTGTGCTCCTGGTGACATCAGGGGAAGCGAGGACACGGCAACGCAGGCGCAGTGGTTTTCAGACATTAAAGTCTGAAATTCCAGAAGTGAACCGGAGGCGGGGCCGGAGCATTGGGGAGTGGCTGCACGGGCACAGGATGTCTGCGGGGGACCATTAGAAGCCACGGGTAAGTTCAACTCATTTTCCTCCGACCCCCTACAGTATCCCTTTAAGGGTCTTTTCAGAATATGTTCGTTGTGTGTTATTAGGCAATGCTCGCGGTTCTGATGTGGTGCATGCAAACATAATTCTATGAACTGTATGCTGCTCTGTATGCGTCGCATTGCATTGAAAATGTGCAATGCTTCTTTCCATCATTGTTGCGATCCTATTTTTCAGGATGCGCAACTGATATAGGCATTGATGCACTAAACAGGTAGTGCAGAGCACTAATGCCGGGGGAGCATTGCCTGTTGGCCTAACAGCACCATGGGCATTTCTGGGTTAACTCTTGTGTTGCTATGGTAACGCAGGAGACATTAATGGGTTAACGGGTGCGGTTCCCCTGGCATTAGTACCAGTAATATCACCATACACTGCATGCGTACAGCAACTTTACTGCATTATAGTGCACCAGGGCCATAGTGTGAAAGTAACCCCAAAACATCCTCATATTCATTGATGAGCAGCACTTTGCTTTTTCTTCAAATGAACGTACCAGAAGGGGTTAAATAAACTTCTTAAAAATTGACAGGTATCCAGACCTCCAGTCTTTTAGCACGGTCGGGCGTGCTCACAACTCTTCCTGTTTTTCCTCTCCTTTTCCCCTGTTGGATAAATGAAGTGACCCTACAAGCAGCAGAGGAACCTTGAATTACTGATTGGTGTTTTTTCAGAAGGGCTCCTCTGACCCTCTTAAGACAATGGCAGGAAACCGTTTAGAGACAGGCTGATGTTTTCTCCAAATGTATATATATTTTCTTTCAATCAGGTCTTTTTTTATCTTGAGTCCTCTTTCCTGGTTTCTTCACCACTGAATCACTACTGCCCTTCAGTCCTACATTTAAATGAAGGTTTCTGTTTTTATCTTGGCATCACAAAGGGATGTGTGTGATTGAGGAAAAAACAGTCATGTATTCAATTCAAACACTTCATTTATGAAAAAAGTTATTAACCTTCATCCGTTATCTCTACAATCTAAATTACAGACATAATAAAAGCCAGATGGGTTGGATGTTGCATCTTGCACAGCGAGTGTTTCCAGGAACACTATAAACAGCTTCTGCTCAAAGCGAGCACGGTTGGTAACGTTGAGTTCCTGTACAGTAAAATAGACTAATTGTGATAAAAACTGCAGTTCACCGATGTCTTGTATTTTAATGTGATAACTGGTAAAACAGTCCCTGCCATTACAATGCTGATTAATTAATACTCAACTGGGCATTTCAAAATGACAATATTGTTTTAAGCAATAAATAAGGAGATAACATGGACCCCAGCCCCAGAACAAGGTTCTCCAACATCAGAGGCAAAGAATCCAAAGTGCCCCCCCCCCCCCCCCAAATTATGCTATTGTACCAGTATATCTAGCTAGATGTGCCCCAAGTACTTCACAGCCCCTCTCCTCAGTATGGATAATAAGATGCTCCCCCAGTATTAGGTACCCTGCCTTCTAAGTATAGCTAGCCAGATGTGCCCCCAGCATTAGGTAGACCCCTTCCCAGTATAGTTAGCCAAATGTCCCTCCAGAATCCCCCCCCCCCACCACCACCACCCAGTATGGATTAGAAAATAAAAGAGAACTCTAGCTCATGCATGTCATGGGCTGTCAATTTCCTTGTACAAGTGGCAGATCACAATAATACAAAGCCCAGAATAAAGAGTAGAGAGAAGTATAAAAAACATTTTAACCCTAACTATAGTAGAAGCAGTAGAGTGTTGTACCGTGTTAGCCATCAGTAAAAGCAAGGACTTTTGAATCAGGATAATACCATTTATTGGCTAACTTCGAGATGAAAAAACAGTGAGCTTTCGGCTTATAAAAAGCCTTCGTTGGACTGGTTCCTGACAAAAAACGAAAAACACAGCTTATATACACTGACATACAGAGGAGAAACATTCTTTAGCAGACATAAATGTAATTAGATGCCTTAACTGTTAAAGGGAACCTTAACTGGACGGGGGGTAAAGAGTTTTACTTACCTGGGGCTATTACCAGCCCCCTGCAGCAGTCCTGTGCCCTCGGCGCCGCTCTGGAATCCTCTGGTCCCCCGCTGTCACTTAGTTTCGTTTTTGACGACTCACCAGTCGCCGGACGCCATGCGTATTATTGGACGCATTCACCAATGCAATTAGCGCTATTGCGGACCGCAACGCGTACAAAAATACGCGTTGCCACATATCTACGCGTGCGGAATGCGGCAACGCATATTTTTGTACGCGTTGCGGTCCGCAATAGCGCTAATTGCATTGGTGAATGCGTCCAATAATACGCATGGCGGCCGGCGACTGGTGAGTCGTCAAAAACGAAACTAAGTGACAGCGGGGGACCAGAGGATTCCAGAGCGGCGCCGAGAGCACAGGACTGCTGCAGGGGGCTGGTAATAGCCCCAGGTAAGTAAAACTCTTTACCCCCCGTCCAGTTAAGGTTCCCTTTAAGCTTCATACACATGGGCTACCGTTGTTGATGCTGCTAGCACACAGGAGACGTGTGCGCAACAGCTCAGGACAGCACCGCCTGAGCGACAGCTGTCTACACGTCTCTGCCCAACAGGCAGAGGCGCAGCGGAAGCTGTCGCCGAAAGTTTTGTCCCCCGCTGGAAGCTCCCTTCTGGCTGTGGGTAGCTTTCGCTAGTCTGTACATACACACGCAGTACGTGTGGTGGACTAGCAACAGTTACGGAGACAGAAGTTGCCGGCGATTGAATTTTTCAATCGCACGGCAACTGCTGTCTCCGGCGACAGTTTGAGGTTCGCCGCATTCACACGGGGCAACTGTCGCCCAGACATGCGCGTGCCACGTGTTTGTGGCGACAGTTGTGCCCCGTGTGTATGAGCCATTACTCAGGAGGCTTTCCCAGGCATCCTGGCTGAATTGATAAGATCAACAGTTCCCTCAACATAACATAAAGTAGACTCTGGTGATGAGGAGACATCGTAAATCCCGAGTTCAAATTGTAACTGGGCTGGTTACATGCACAGAATTGTGGCATTTAAAACCAGCACGTGAAAGCAAATAAAATGAATAGTGAGTGACAGTGAACACCATCTTACACAGCATATGGCACAAAAAATGAATGAAAAGATAGAAAAATTAAAAGAATTGTGGCATTTAAAACCCATTGTACCAGCACAAGACGTTAGAGTCCTTGTTTAAACCATCTTCTACAGTTTTAAACCAATATATAAACTTTGTTTCTTGTGTTAGTCTCATGTTTTCCAATTTTAAGCCACCCATTAATAAAGTGACGCGAAAATCGCTTAACCACTTCACCCCCCCCAGTGCTAAATTTCTCCGTCCCTCTGCGCACCGCTTCACCCCCAGGGACGGAGAAAGGCGCACTTGTTTATTTACTTGCTGGGAGTGGGCGGGGAACTCTCGCGCACACTCCAGCCAGCCCGCACAGCAGGTGACTAATTGGATGTTAGGAACGAGCGTTCCTAAATCCAATTAGCCTCGCCGATTGCGAGTAGAATGAAGATGGCTTTAAACAGAAGCCGTCTTCATTCAAAACAATGTAACGTAAACAAATGTGCAGCGCGCGATCGCGCGCCCCCGCGACCCGCGCGCGCGCACACACCCCGGCTCTGCAGTACAATGATTGGTTATGGGGACTCTCCAGTCCCCAATAACCAATCATAGTACATAAATACTACAATGGAGGCAGCGCTGAAAGGTAAAAATAGCGCTGGTGTTTCAGGGGTAAAACCCCTCAGTTGTGAAATGGTTAAACTGTGTCCAGGTAAACAAAGTTTGTTGGTATTGAGAGATCAGTATATTTTGTAACATCCTCTTTTCTGCCGTTAATAGTGAATCTGTGGTGTGTCATGTGATCACGCAGGTTGTCTTGTTTCTCCCACATAAATTCTTTTGGGGCATTTTGCGCACATGATCAGGTATACCACATTAGATGAGTCGCAGGAAAAGGTGCCTTGTACTTTGTATTCCTGTTGTGTACCTGGTATTAGTATCCTGTCTGTGGAATTAATGTGTTTACAGGTCCCACAGCTTTTCCCTTGGCAGGGGAATGTTCCATTCTGTTCTGGCCTATTTAAAGGGAAGGTTCAGGGACACTAAAGAAAAAATAAAAATCGAAATCCACTTACCCGGGGCCTTCTCCAGCCCGTGGCAGGCAGGAGGTGCCCTCGGCGCCGCTCCGCAGGCTCCCGGTGGTCTCCTGTGGCTGACCCGACCTGGCCAGGCCGGCGGCCAGGTCGGGCTTCTTCTGCACTCCATTATGCGTGTCACGCCGGCACGCTGACGTCATCGGACGTCCTCCGGGCTGTACTGCGCAGGCTCAGAACTACTTATCCCAGGTAAGTGGATTTCGTTTTTTTTTTTTTTTTTTTTAGTGTTCCTGAACCTTCCCTTTAACCACTTAAGCCCGAAGGGTTGAAATTTTTTTACATCTGAGCAACTTTCACCTCCCATTCATTTGCCAATAACTTTATCACTACTCATCACAATTAATTGATCTATATCTTGTTTTTTCCGCCACCAATTAGGCTTTCTGTGGGTGGTATATTTTGCTAAGAGCCACTTTACTGTAAATGCATTTTAACAGGAAGAATAAGAAAAAAATGGAAAAAATTCATTATTTCTCAGTTTTCAGCCATTATAGTTTTAAAATAATACATGCCTCCATAATAAAAACTCACATATTGTATTTGCCCATATGCCCCGGGTATTTCACCGTTTAAATTATGTCCCTATCACAATGTATGGCGACAATATTTTATTTGGAAATAAAGGTGCATTTTTTCCGGTTTGCGTCCATCACTGTTTAGAAGCCCATAATTTATTAAATCATATTGATATACTCCTTTGACATGCATATTTAAAAAGTTCAGACCCTTAGGTAACTATTTATGTTTTTTTTTTTTTTTTATTATTGTAATTTTATTTTATTTTTTTATTTAAACTTGTATGTGGGTATTTTTTGGTGTGGGAGGTAAACAGGGGTTTTTTTAATATATTTATATGTTTACTTGTAAAACTTTTTATTTTAGGTGTAATTTGCTATTTGGCCACAAGATGGCCAGAATCAAAAAGTCCTGGGAGCGATCGATCTCGCTCTCAGGCAGAAGAAAGGAGACCAGAGCTCAGAAAAGCCGCAGCATCTGAAGAGACGCTGTCGGCTTTTCTCCGGGGGGGTCCGATCAGCGAAAGGGATTTATAATCCCTTTCACTGATCCGTGGGCTAGCGGCCAGCAGCGGGGGACACGCACGGGGGGGGGGGGCCGCGGGAGCGCGCGCGACCCGCGGGAGTGCGCGCAGCCCAACTGGACGAGAAATCTCGTCCAGTTGGGCTTAAGTGGTTAAGGCACTCCTCACTATCATTTGCTTACAATTGGGTGGTTGTCAGAACGCTAGGAGAGGAGGTTCAGGGAATATCTTTTTCAGTCTCTGATCCTTGTGTAGAACAGGATGAAGTTCTTTTGCAATCTTTCTTAAGATTTCCAGGCATGGGTTGTAGGTGACTACCAGTGGAACACGGCTCTCTTCCTGGTTCTGCTTGTACTCCAGGAGCTGAGTCCTAGGGATGTTGTTAGCTTTCTTTATTTGGGTCTCAGCCATTAGAGGATTGTATCCCTGTTTAATGAAATTCTTCTTCAGGTCACCCAGGTGTTTGTCTCTGTCATCCCTGTCAGAACAGATCCGATTGCATCTTATTGCCTGGCTGTAAATTATGGAATTCTTTATATGTTTGGGGTGGATCTGTCATACCTGAGGTATATAGGATGATCTGTCGGTTTGCGGTACATGGATGTTTGTAGGCTGTTCTCTCTGATGTATATGGTGGCGTCAAAAAAGTTAATCTCCCTGTGAGAGTAGCTCAGTTTCAGTTTGATTGTGGGATGGAAGGCATTGAAGTTCCTGTGAAATTGGATAAGATCCTCCTCACTTGCAGACCTGATGATCAAGATATCGTCTATAAAACGGAAGTAGGCCATGGGTCAACATTACCCGCTCCGGCCGGCGCGTGTCCCCTGGTCTCCGCTGTCCCTTCTCCGTGCTCGGCTCCTCCAGCTTCACTGAACATCCTGTCCCGGCAGGAAGTTTAAACAGTAGAGCGCCCTCTACTGTTTAAACTTCCCCGGCAGGAAGTTCAGTGAAGTTGGAGGAGCCGAGCACGGAGAAGGGACAGCGGAGACCGGGGGACACGCGCAGGCCGGAGCAGGTAATGTATGCGGGGGAAGGGGGCGACGGCAGCTTCACAGGCTGTGATCAGTTTCATGCTGAAATCGATTCACAATCTGTTTGCAGTAAAGGCAGCCATACGATCCATCTCTGATCAGATTCGATCAGAGAAGGATCTATCTGTTGGTCGGATCTGATGGCTATCTTAAGATGGTGTTCACTGTCACTCGATATTCATTTTATTTGCCTTCATGTGCTGGTTTTAAATGCGACAATTCTCTTTAGCTTAGAATTAATGGTGCATGTAACCAGCCCAGTTACAATTTGAACTCGGAATTTAGGATGTCTCCCCATCACCAGAGTTTACTTTATGTTATGTTGAGGGAACTGTTGATCTTATCAATTCAGCCAAGATGCCTGGGAAAGCCTAAAGGTAGCCATACACTGGTCGATTTGCCATCAGATTCGACCAACAGACAGATCCCTATCTGATCGAATCTGATCAGAGAGGGATCGTATGGCTACCTTTACTGCAAACAGATTGTGAACCGATTTCAGCCTGAAACCGTTCACAATCTGTGGTGGTGGTGGTGCTGCCGCCGCTTCCCCCCATCCCGCATACATTACCTGCTCCGCCAGCACGACTCCCGGGTCTCCGCTCTTCTTCTCCGTCTCCGATCTGGTCTGCTCTGGTCTCCGGCATGCTTCCCTTCTTCCTGTCTGGGGGAAGTTTAAACAGTAGAGCGCCCTCTACTGTTTAAACTTCCTGCCGGGACAGGAAGAAGGGAAGCATGCCGGAGACCAGACCAGAGCGGAGACGGAGAAGAAGAGCGGAGACCCGGGAGTCGCGCCGGCGGAGCAGGTAATGTATGAGGCTCTATTGCGTCGGTCGTCGGGCACTCGAACGCCGCTAGCGATGCACTCTTTACCCGCGGGCAATCGACGGTTATTTTCCGCACAGCACGATCGACGGGATCGGACGGAATGGATCAAAATTCGGCGTGCTGCTGGAACGATTGGCAGCAGATTCGATCCCAGTGATCGAATCTGCTGTCGAAACGGCGGCAAATCGGGCCAGTGTATGGCCAGCTTAACAGTTAAGGCATCTAATTAAATTTATGTCTGCTAAAGAATGTTTCTCCTCTGTATGTCAGTGTATACAAGCTGTGTTTTTCAGTTTGTGTCAGGAACTAGTCCGACTAAGGCTTTTTATAAGCTGAAAGCTCACTGTTTTTTCATCTCTAAGTTAGCCAATAAATGGTATCACCCTGATTCAAAACTCCTTGCTAACCCTAACTATAATAATCTTAAAGCTATCCCTCATCAACCCCATACCTTAAAACTAAACCTTCTAATTGACTCCAGACACTAACTTTTTTTAATAATTGCCTAACCCTAACTTGCACTTACTTTTGTCATGTTTGATTGCCACTTTAGTTTCAGCTCTAGCACCCAGTTCAGGAACCCTTTGCTGATATCTAAACTGGCATCCAACAGCACACCTGAAGATATTTCAACATCAACATCATGTTCCCAAACTACCACGGCATAGCCAAAGCACTTGGTTAACAATCCACCATCACTGTCTACAACCATGTGTATTGGATTGATGAGGTCTCTGTGTCAATCCCAAAATGCAACAGCAGACTATTCTGTAAACCAGGAAATGTCTATAGATTATAAAAATATGAATTTGTTTAAATAATTCTTGCTCTCTTCAGGAGTGCTCCAGTGTGAAAAGACTGTAGACTGGGACGTTGCATTTTTTTTTTACAATGAAATGTTATTGTTAGATAAGTTTGCTCAAGTAAAGATAGATTCCCTAGCAAGCTCAATAACACTTCTTCATACAAATACAATCAGACCAAAAGTAATCAAAATCTGTAAAATATCAAAACATCAATCTAGCAAGCATCATAAACAATTACATTATATCCATAGTGAGTAGGCTATAATAATGTGTCTGTTGGTTAAAGTATCTCTAGACCATAGTAAGACAATATTTGAGCCTGTCCACTTCCTGTGCTCGGAAAGAGAGGCCAGAAAGAGGAGAAAGGAAATAACCCAAAAGAAAGAGGATAGAAGGAGGCATCTGTAAATGAGGCTCATATCAATCCAGCTCAGGGGGCAGTTGTGTGGCCACAAGTGTTTTGTACTAATCTAAATAAACAAACTCAACCCATACTGCCCATGCCATGATATATTGCTCAGTCTTATCCTGAGATAATAAGAACAATTCTTCCATATCCACTGTCATCCTCACTTTTCTAAGCAAGGCTTTGATGGACGGGGCCTCAGGCACTTTACAATGTGAGGAGACCAGCACCCTTGCAGCATTAATCAAACAGCTGACAACAGATTTTTTTATACAATTTCACAGACTTGGATGTGTCGTGGAGTAATAGGGTGAAGGGTGAAAACTTCACCTTAACAGAGCAACTGTGTTCTATGAGTCGTTGCACCTGTGACCAATAAGTTTAATCACGTGACATGTCCAAAAACTTTGCAAAATGGATCCATCAGTCGACCTGACAGCCCGACATCTCCAGCATGTTCCAGGCACTGATGGAAACATTTTGTGCATAACTTGAGAGTTACTGTACCCCTTGGTTAGGATCTATACCCTAGTTCTTGTGTGTTGACACTCAGAGACCCCTTATAATTCAAGGTGAATATCTTCTGCCACTGCTCAGGATCCATCGTGTTAGATAGGTCCCTCTGCCAGTCTTCCTGGTACTTACTACAGCCAACCAAGATGCCGTGAGCAGGATCTGATGGATCCTAGAGACCAGGTGTCTGTGAGGTCCTTCACCAACTATCAAGTTTTCAAATTCTGTTCTAGGATTGTACCAGGGGCGTAGCAATAGGGGTTGCAGAGGTAGCCACAGCATTGGGGCCCTTTGGCCAGAGGGGCCCCGAAGGGCCCTCCCTCAACTACAGTATTAGCTCTCTATTGGTGTTGTGCTCATATTAATCACTTCTATAGATACTTTGAATAGTGGTAATCATTAACAAACTGTTCCCCATCCCCTTCTTGCACCTCTGGGACTGTAGTTTCCATTGGCAGGTTTTGGTGCGCCATATCAATTGCTATGTATAGAGTGCTTGGGGGGGCCCCATTGTAAAACTTGCATTGAGGCCCACAACTCCTTAGCTACGCCACTGGTTTGTACCAAGTAAATTTACCTTTCAGGGAATTCAAGATATCTGGGAATATTGTCACTTAGTAGGTTGCACATCTTCTCTGAGTAGATTTATGTCTGCCATAGACTTGATTGTTCCTTATGAATCAGAATCATTTATTTCGCCAAGCATGACAGGGTCATGCCTGGAATTGGGTTTGGCACATGCAGAGCTCAGCAACAAAAGTCCTTCATGCTCATGGCATAAAGTCCTTCACTCTTGGGTACTCCCCTGTCTCCCAATTGTGGAGGAAAGGGATGTCAGAAGAATGCGGGAAAACTGGATTATTGTGCAGAGGGGTGAGTTTGCCTGGGAAGGATGACAGTTTATTTTAAGCAAGAAAACGATGCATACATTGTCCCGACACCACCATACTTGGGTTACCTCAGCTCCCCCTCACTCCCCCATGCAATCAGAGCAGCTTATAGTGGGAGCCATACACTCTGTGATTTCCTGCTTCACCAGTGCCTAAAGCTTAGTGGAAATTATGTTTGCCCATTTTGTATAGTTGGGAGGCCATATTATTTGCACAAATCTGGAAGCCACACTCCTCCCAGACGTTTAGGTAATGTTAGTATCCCAAGTTTAAGCCTATGGGGCTTGTTGCCCTAGATTAACCTATTAATTTGAGTCTGGGGATCTCTCAATTAAGAAGAGGGAAGCCCAATTGGCAGACATTGGCTGATGCAAACAAAATGGGGTAGAAAATTCATCTTCACTGAGGCCATTTTGCCAAACCAGCCGGGTCTAAGGAAAAATCAAGGGCTTGAGATTTGTTTAAATTGATTTTTAAGTTGGATATTTCTCCTGAAATCTTTGCATTAAGTTGGGTAGTGGTGTTAGTGGGTCTTGTAACTAAAAAAGGATGTCTGCGAAAGCTGCAACAACATGAAACGAGGTACCTTTTTGTAGACTCTTAATGGATTTATCTGCAGGTATTGTGTTCAGGAAAGGCTCCAGAGTTGAGAGAGTATGTAGATGGGGGAAGTGGGCATCCCTGCCCGGTACCATTTATTATCTGAAAGGCTCCAGACAGGCTTGTCTTGCTTGTACTCATGCAGAGGGATTTGTGTATAACAGAGGCCTATCCATTGCTGCATGGAAGAGCCCAGACCCAGGCTTGACAGGGTAGCACAGAAAAAGTCACATGCCACCCTGTCAAAAGCATTCTCTCTGTCTTTTGACAGCATAAAAGCTTTAAGAGAGCGTTTTCTAACATAGGCCATGTTATTAATTGATCTCACCATATTATCTTTTGCTTCCCTGCCTGGGTCAAAAATATTCTGCTCTGATGGCATATGATCTGGAATACAGGGGAGCAGTCTGTTAGCTAACATCTTAGCCAACATTTTGTCATCCAAATTCAGCAAAGAGATGCAATGATAGTTAGGACACCATTGGGGTTCCTTGCCAGGTTTTGGTATAACAAATATGAGGGCTTCAAAGAACTGAGGATAGGGGACTGTGGTGGGAGTTACAGAATTGAATGTCAAAACAAAAAGGGGCAAGAATTGGACCAAAAGACTTTGAGAGGACCGTCCATCTTGGCCATGGGCCTTGCCAGGCTATAGTAAGGGGAGACTCCAATTACTTCTTATTCGCTTTGAAGTGTTTTAACAGAGTATTTTGAGAGCAAGTCAGCTATTTTAGCACCACAAGCAAGGCTAGGTCGCTTATAAATTTGAGAAGCTTGAAGGCTGTAAAGGGAGTTATAGAATTTATGAAATTCTTCCACTATTTCTTACTCCGATTGCATAAGTTGTCTTTGTTTACGGTCTATGATGGAGGATTTATGAGAGCGTAGTGTCTGCTGACAAAGAGCTCTGGCAAGGTACTTGGGACGTGGCATTCTAACTTCAGGTTTGCCCAAAGTGCTAAAAGGTTAAATGATCTTTTCAAAGTAATTTTGGCTCTTATCACATGCTGGCTTTTGTTTTTCTAATCACACTGCACAAAAATACACAAGACCTTTCAAAGATCTTCTTGGAGCTGATAACCTGTATTCATAATGCAACCGTTATATCATGTGCAGGCTATCAGTGTGTGCTCTGCCAGTAATTGTTCTACCATGCAGGACGCAACTTCCTTACAGAGGATTTCCATCTGACAATAGATTTGTACTGATTATTCAAGGAAGGGTGTAAAGGTTCTAACATATATTAAGAAAATTTAGCTTACAAATATTTAACATAGGATACAATTTAGCCCATTGTAAACTGCATGTCTGGAGGAACTCTGCATAAAGATGCAATGGAATAAAGGCCTGTACACACTTACAAGAAAGATCCCAAGTTGCCACTAGTGTTGGAGTTTGAATTTGATATGGTGAATTTGAACACCAGAATACTCCCAACTACCGCTGTTTAGCAACTGAAAGAGTGGAGAGGGTCAGGAGTTCGCTGCCCTGCATGCCACGATGAACCAGACATGACTTCATGCTTCCTCCTTCAAACCAAGGAGGATGCATCAGAGCCACGTGAGGTGCAATGTGACACGCAGGTGAACTCCTCCTGACCCTGTCAGATTGTTCGGTGCTGAACAGTTGCAGTTGAGCAAATTCCGGTGTTTGAATTCACACTATACCAAATACGAATACCAACACCAGCTGTCACCACAGATATTAATATATAAAGTGCTGAAATCTTTCACAATACTTTACAGAGTCTTGTCACTTCAGCCTTCTAAACACACACGGCTTATTGCCCAGTGGATTCGGAACCCAATCCCTCGGGTAACACTGTAGGGCTGAGGCTGCACAGACGCATTGAAAGCCTGAAAGCTATCAACAGATCAACTCAGGAGTGCCGTCACGCAGTGTGGGGTAAGTAGGAAGAGCAATGCTCTAGGCCAGTGCTCGGCAAAATAGATCAACCTGTGCGCAGCGTCCGGTCGCTTGGAGAATACTACTGACATTCATTTGTAGATCAGATCCACCAGGGTGGATCTGAAGAGCCATCCTAGTGGATCTGATATGCAGATGAATGTTTGTTAAAAAAGGTGTGTATGAGATCTACAGATATCATAAACAATGAAAGCATTTTGCGGGAACTGATGTTTGCAGGAACGGATCTTTGGCATATGTACAGCATCTTTAGAAAGATCAAGGTCTTTCAAACCTCCCTCATAAACCTATGTGACAGATAGATTCCACAGTTTGCAATGACTTTTATCTGATGGGTGTACTCCGCTCAATAGAAAAGACTGTGTAGAGTATGGCTCTCATACTACATGGAAGGTGGTAAATTTGGTCTGCAATCTTTCATTTTCAAAACTTTTATCTCATGTGTGTAGTTTAAAGATTTAAGCGACTTTGAACGGGGGATGATGGTCAGCGCAAAAAGAGCTGGTGCTAGCATCTCTGAAACAACAACTCTTTTAGGATTTTCTCACCAAAAAGTATCTCAGGTGTTTAGAGTGGCAGTTAAAAATAATTTCAAGCCATAAGGACTATTCTGGTCAGAAAAGGCTGGTGAACGAGAGAGGTGAAAGGTGAATAGCACGCATAGTCCGCAGCAAGAAAAGGGCAAAAACATTACAAATTATAGTTGAATTCAATGCAGGTGCATCACATAGCATATCCCAATGTACAACAAGATCGACTGTAAAGGATGGGCTTTAGCAGCAGGAGCAGGGCCGGCCCGCTCATGAGGCGGGGTGAAACGTTTGCCTCAAGCGGCACTTCTTGGGGGGCGGCAACCGCCCGTCCATAGGTGCGGGGGGCCGGCCGCCGAGCTGGAGGGGTAGCGGGCAGGAAGGGGGTATTGGGCCTAGCGGTGGGGAGCGGGGTCGGACCCCCCCCCCCTCCCTTGCCTGGGTCCCCCAATCTGCGCTCCACCTCCAGCTTTAAACAGCTCCGTAGCTGCCGATAGTAAGAGGGACGGGCGGGGACCACTCAACTCTTCCGGTTCCAGCGTGCGCTCCACTGACGTCACTTCCTGCAACGCCGCCCACTTACAATTCAGTGGGCGGCGTTGCAGGAAGTGACGTCAGTGGAGCGCACGCTGGAACCCAGAAGAGGTGAGTGATCCCCGCCTGTCCCTCTTACTATCGGCAGCTACGGAGCTAGTTAAAGCTGCAGGTGGAGCGCAGATCGGGGGACCCAGGCGAGGGAGGGGGGGGTCCGACCCCCCTCCCCACCGCTAGGCCCAATACCCCCTTCCTGCCCGCTACCCCCTCCAGCTCGGCGCCCCCCCCCCCCACGGTTTGGGGGGGGGGGGGGTTGGGGCGGCAATTTTTTCTAAATTTGCCTCAGGTGGCAAAAAGTCTACGGCCGGCCCTGAGCAGGAGACCATCAAGAGTGCCTTTGGTATCACAGAAAAATAGGAAAAGATACCTATTGTGGGCCCAGGAACAACAAAATGTGTCACTTGAGAACTGGAAAAAAAGAAGCCTGGTCCAATTAATCTTGTTTCCTCCTCTATCATGCAGATGGAAGGATCAGAATGGCCCAAACAGCACAAATTAATGGAGCCCTCCTGCAAAATGAAAACTCTTCAGGCTGGTGGCGGTGTAATTATGGTGTGGCGAATGTTTTCCTGGGGTACACTGGGTAAATTCAGTGAACACAACTCTGAACAGCACAGCTTACCTTAACGAAATCCTGTAATAAAAAAATACCCCTCTAGGGGATACTTACCTCCGGAGGGGGTAGAGGGGGAAGCCTCTGGATCCTAACGAGGCTTCCCCCATCCTCCGTTGTCCGTCTGTTAAGTGCCCGGGTCCCCCGAAGTGTGGTGATGTAAATATTTACCTCTCCGCGAACCTGCACAGGCGTACTAGTGGCTTTTCATTCGGGTAAGGTGGAAATAGCTGAACCCGATGCATCCGCGCTACTGCGCAGGCGCAAGTTCTTTTGTGCGCCTGTGCAGTAGAGCGGATACGATCGGGCTTGGCTATTTCCGCCTAGCCCGAAGAAAGAGCCGCTTCTGCACCTGCGCTGGATCCCGGAGAGGTAAATAAATCATCCCTTGTTCAGCTTGTCGGGGGAGGATTGCAGGGGGAGCCAGCGCTGGATTTTCTGCAACTACAGGGATGGGGGAAGCATCATTGGGACCCTGAGGCTTCCCCCTCCCGAGGTAAGTACCCCCCAGGGAAGTTGTTTTTTTTATACAGAGTCTCTTCAACATAGTTGCTGATCATTTGCAATTGTTTATGGCTATAATGTTCCTTTAAAGGCAACCTAAACTGAGAAGGATAAGGATTTTTCCTTTTAAAATAATGCCAGTTCCCTGACTCTCCTGCTGATCCTGTGTCTCTAATACTTTTAGCCACAGCCCCTGAACAAGCATGCAGATCAGGTGCTCTGACTGAAGTCAGACTGGATTAGCTGCATGCTTGTTTCAGGTGTGTGATCCTGCCACTACTGAAGCCATAGAGATCAGCAGGATTACCAGGTAACTGGTATTGTTTAAAAGGAAACATCCATATACCTCTCAGTTTAGGTTCCCTTTAAGGAGATGGACACTTTCAGCAGGACAATGCACCTTGCCACCATGTTTGCTCAGTCTCAGATTGGTTTGATGAACATCAATCAGAGTTTATCCTGCTTCCATGGCCAGCTCTAGTCCCCTGACCTCAATCGTATTGAGCATTTGTGGTACGAAGTCAAAAGTACATATCAAATCTTGGGAACGGCACCATCCAACCTGACCCAACTTAGATCTGCCATTTTGTCAGCATGGGCCAACATTCCTCAGGAACGGTATCAGCATCTTGTTGAGTTTATGCCAAGAAGAATATCTGCTGTGATCAGAGCTAGGCAACTTTTTATTAGAGTATGTAATTTTTTGGGCCACTCAATGTATAATAGTTCTTTCTCATTAACCTGATATTAAAAAAGAGAAATGCCAGGAGAAAAATTGACACATATGGAAGGTGCACTACGGTGCATGCACATATCATTTTGAGATAAAATGCATTTTTGTGCACCCAAAAAGTTTTAATGGCACATCCTAAGCTAAAATTTACTATTTTAGGATACCTACTGCATAGGAGCATGATTATAGTCATAGCAGATGCCATATGACTGGAAGGTTGGTTGGCAGAGCATCTCTCAGAGGACCTTGGCTGTGCAGCTGAAGTCTGGGTGAGCTGTTCTGAGGATGGTGTAGATGTTTTGGGAAACCAGAATGTGCTGGGTTATACAGATCTGAGCCAGAGCCTGCATCTCCAGCAATCAGCTGGTCCTCTTTCACACAGGAGGCAGGAGGCGTTGAATTCACTACCTGTCAGTTGCTCACCTGCACCAGCTTGACAAGCATGCAATTTAGCCTCTTGTGTGAAATAGACCTGACACTCCAGAATATAAGCAAAGAACAGGTAAATAGAGATGGCCAGTGTCAGGCTAATAATTCCATCTTACATGGAGACAGGCACTAAATAAATCCTATAATGTAATAGAGGACAGAGGCGCCAAAAGGATAAAATCAGATACTAAAACGTCTAAAAATGCTTAGGAAGCAGTGGTGGATTTACCTCCTGCAATCAGACACAACAAGCTGTGTATTCAAAATAAAGCAGATTTATTGGTACACTCCAGGGGGTATTTGCAACGCGTTTCGCAGGCCAAAACCCGCTTCATCGGGCAATAGCTAGTAGGAGTACACAACAGCAATTTGTCCAGGTAACACCTGGTGCCTCATTCGGTGTTACCCAGACAAATTGCTGTTGTGTACTCCTACTAGCTATTGCCTAATGAAGCTGGTTTGTGCCTGAGAAACGCGTTGCAAATACCCCCTGGAGTGTACCAATAAATCTGCTTTATTTTGAATACACAGCTTGTTGTGTCTGCTTGCAGGAGGTAAGTCCACCACTGCCTCCTAAGCATTTCTAAACTTTTTAGTATCTGATTTTATCCTGTTGGCGCCTCTGTTCTCTATTACATTATACCTAATATCCATGCCTGGTGGAGGGGGATACCCCTTTTTTTCTTCCTGTCTACAGAGAGCAACTGCTTAACCCTGAGTGAGGACAGGATAATCTCCTCACCTGCTTATACAGTGGTTGCCTGGAGGTAACCCTGGTTTGTGAGTATAACTCTGTACTCGTTTCATAAAACCCATTTACCAGTACTTACTACACTATATTGGTTCTTTCTTTTTACTAAATAAATCCTATTTTTCCTCTTCTTAATATTTTCACCGCAATTATCATGTAATTCCCACTGATGCAATTCAATTTTTCCTCAAATGCATTGCATGGTAAATTTTTTCTTGTGTTTGAGTATGGGTTAACCTTCTTGGCGGTAACCCCGAACGTAGTTCGGGGCAAGCCGCCGGAGGGTGCCGCTCAGGCCCTGCTGGGCCGATTTGTTTAATTTTTTTTTGCTGGACGCAGCTAGCACTTTGCTAGCTGCGCCAGCACCCCGATCGCCGCCGCGCGCCCGATCGCCGCTATCCGGTGCGGCGCGCGCCCCCCCCCCCCCCAGACCCCGTGCGCTGCCTGGCCAATCAGTGCCAGGCAGCGCCGAGGGGTGGCCCGGGACTCCCAATGACGTCCCGACGTCAGTGACGTCGGTGATGTCATCCCGCCCGTCGCCATGGCGACGGGGGAAGCCCTCCAGGAAATCCCGTTCCTTGAACGGGATTTCCTGATCGGAGATCGCCGAAGGCGATCGAAGAGGGCGGGGGGATGCCGCTGAGCAGCGGCTATCATGTAGCGAGCCCTGGGCTCGCTACATGATATAGAAAAAAATAAATAAAAAAAAAACTGCCGCGCTGCCTCCTGGCGTATTTTTTTATACCGCCAGGAGGGTTAAAGGCAATGGGAGAACAAGAAAATCAAACAGCAAATACAGGTAGTCCCTGACTTACAAACGCCCAACTTATGAATGAGCCACCAATACGAACAACATGGATTCTGTGTTTCCATGGGAACAAGTCAAAAAATGTTCAAATTGGACTTGTAGTTTTTGAGAAAATCAAAATCTAAAAAACTCAAAGAAAAAATGGCTTTTAAACTTGTATAAGCAGGTACAGAGGCGACACAGAGGAGGGCACTGGAGGCACAGGGGGGCACAGAGGAGGTATAGGGGACACAGATGGCACAGTGTTCCGACTTAAGAACGGATTCAGGTTAAGAATGAACCTACAGTCCCTATTTTGTTCATTAACCGGGGACTACCTGTATAGTGTTGAATGAAATGAAATGTAATGTAATTACAGTATGAAACTGGACCAACCACATGAAAATTATGTTTAAATCCTGTGGTGTAAAATCCCAATTACATCTCAGTGTGCAAAAGTCACAATGGATGTTAAATGCGCAATGCAACACAAACTGTGAATCATACAATATGCTTCACTGCAACTGTACCACACAGCATGCCTCACATTATGCCAAGGAATTCCACCACAATGCACTGCTAATGCACCAATGTGAACACGATTCTAAAGACATTATTGTGTGCTGCAGCCAGGTATGATTTTATCCCCTGTGCGCGAATGAAAAGCAGCCTATTCATTTTAAAAGCAGTGATTCCGCTTCCAGATTTGTGTGCGGGTAAACAAGCCTTAATTAGTTGTTGGGGAACAACAGGCACGCACCCCAATGGATCAGGAAAGCAACGCCTACGTTAACCGATTGTTGCATCACAAAAAGTGGAGCATACAATCAATGAAAAGCTTTACCGTTACCGTTAATGCATGCATTTTGTGGTAAAGCACTGCTTGCAGTGCACAGCGGATTTACATCACAGCAGCCTGTAGGCAGAAATGTCCTGGCACCCTAGACTTCGCCCTCCCTCAACGTACAAACACCCGCCGAACCGCACCGCAAGTGTGCTGGCTGGCCCAGCTGTCACTTCTTCCTTACTTCCCTTGCCTTTCATAGGTAGCTACAGGGCCGGTTTAAGGGGCTCTGTGGCAAACTGTAGCGTTAGCCCCCGTCCACCCCTCCCCCCGCCATTACCCCTCTGCTCCCCGGGGCCCTGCAAGTATATTAGCAGCCATAATTACCTATTGGTCCCAGCAGGTGAGAAGATGGGCAGCGGCTGCACTCTGAGAAACACTGCCTCCCTCCCACTCTATGACCCGTGCGTCATGTGTAAACATGGGTCATACAGTGGGAGGCAGACAGCGTGTCTCAGAGTGCAGCCGCTGCCCGTCAGCTCACCTGCCGGGACCAATAGGTAATTATGGATGCTATTATACTTGCAGTGCCCCGGGGAGCAGTGCGAGCGGGGGGAGCAGGCAGAATGTAGCAGGGTCGGCGATGCGGGGGCCTCAGCAGTGGTCGAGGCCCCGGGGCAATTGCCCCCTTTGCCTCAATGGTAGCGCCAGCCCTGGGTAGCTACAGGTGCCCCTTAGTATTAGGTAGCCAGAGCTATCATCAATATTAAGTAGCTAGAGGTTCCCCCGACTGAAGAGAGATCTGGTCAATGGAATGCGGAGGTTGGATGAGAAACCTTTCATTTACACTAAGTTTGGGACTCTGCATAGGTAAGGAAGGAGGGAGGCACTTGAGTAGGGGAGTGAGCCGCCTTTTCATCATCAGGCGCCTGTAGGCACATGCCTACAGTGCCTTATGGTAAATCCGGCCCTGTTGCAGTGTGTTACGATGCCACGCATCGTTGTACCGCAACACATTTGTTGCACTGTGAACGTTGTGTAGGTGGTGCATTGCAGTGGGGCAAACTGCATTACAAAGCGTCTATTATGCTGCCTCGCAACGCACCACTGAGAGCGTAGCCTCATTGTTAGTATCGTCTCTGTACTTGAGTTCAGATACACTTTAATTGCTGTTATTGTGTAAGATTCAGACTGGTGTGGTAAATGTCAGTGGTTAAGAAAAGCAGTCCAGAAAATAATCATACTGGACTTGTCATTGCTGACTTGCTTGAGGGCGTGATGAAACGCACATTGCAAAGAAAAATAATCTGCAGAAAACCTCTGTCATTTTCCATGTATGATTTTTCTCTGCAACGCGTGTTTTACTGTGTGTCACCCACAGTCAGCTGACAGCAGCTCACTGTCGGCAAAAGGATTTGCATGCGGTGTGGGATACTATTGTGCAGGCAGCAATTTTTTTCCATCCATGTGGGAACCACATTAGGTGAGAACGAGCCCATTGGTTAAAATGTGTTGTCACATCTGGTGCAAACCCTGCCTCAAGGCTACTTCTCCACCAACTCTAGCAGACTTGATGTATTTAAGCTCCTTGTGATTACTGGGCATTGTACTTGTGGTAATATTATGTAAGATACATGCTTTTCTAACTTTACAACCCTCTAGCCTGAAGCACAAGGAATAAAGTACCGTATGTAATAATCACTAGTAAAATGCTTGTTAGAGGCTTGGAAGAAAAACATGAAGAGCACACACAGCTTTCAGGAAGTGCTCTCAACATTCTCACAACATTCTCTATGGGTTAGGATGCTTTGACATGACAACACAGCATGCCATATTGATATCAACACAAAGCAAAACAAAAGGAAGTAGAAGCACATGTGCCTTCAAGAAACATTTCACAGGCTTCAATAACACGTCAAACATGTCACATGCCTGCGTTTGAAACCAGTGGAGACACAGCTTCAGAGGGACCCTAAGGTGAGAAGAACATAAAGGTTGTCATATTGGTAACATGTTTTAAAAATAGCAGTAGAGTATTGTACCGTGTTAGCCATCAGTATATTTTAAAAATGCAACTTACTTGGCTTTTGTTCAGATCTAACGGCTTCAGTTTTGACTCTCAGTCTCACACCTGCAACAAACATACAGCAAACTGAGTCAGAACACATGTCGTGCATACAGATTCGTCATTAGGAACATATTAGGGTATGTACACACTTTCAAGCTAGATCTTCCGTCCAGGCCGATTGATCATTTTAATCGATTTCTGGCCAAAATCGATCAAAACTATGATTATGTGGACATGTTGTGACATCGATTTCTGGCAAATTTGATCACAGCGGTTGAATTTGCTGGGTAAATGCTGGGAAGAATGCTGCTGCAGGTTGCTAACAAACCAGCCTCGCCACTGTCACATTACACCGATCCTTCACTCACTGCACTGGCTACCAGTAAAACGGAGAATACTCTTCAAGATTGGACTGTTGACATTCAAATAACTGCACAATTTGGGCCCTGGATACATGAAGGCCTTGCTGAAGCTGCAACACACCTCTCTCAACCTCAGATCAGCAGGTTCCATAAACTTGGTCACCCCCAGAGTGCACCTCAAAACCTTTGGAGAGAGAGCTTTCTGTCATGCTGCCCCTACCCTTTGGAACTCCCTACCACACCCAGTAAAAACAGCCCTTCCCTGGAATTCAAATCCAGACTGAAAAGCCACCTGTTTAGCCTGGTATTTCAAGACTTATAGAATTCTTCCTTTGTACCACGATTTACCAATCAGCCAATTATTGGTCTGAGCCATGCTTATGTGCTTTGAGTCCTACGGGAGAAAAGCGCTTTACAAATGTTAGTTGTTGTAAAATCAATTAGTGTATGGGCTTCACACTCCGAAGTCTTTTTCTCTGTAAGTCCATTTTTATTTCCCCCAAAATGACATATTTAGTTAGGAAAAATGTTGCCCTATACGTGTATGCATTTTCAATTTAATGTTATTTCTGTTGCGGTGTGTTATCCGCTGTTTTGTACACTGAGTGACGCTAGTCTATAGAGATTCCTGTCGGGTCCCCAACACTAGACTGGCACCTGAAAGCTTATCTACACAATCTGTTTACATTAATCCAAATCTGTTGGCCCTCATACTACATGGGAGTGGTAAAATCGACAAATTATTGGCCAATCAAAATTGGTTGTGTCTAACAGGTTTTAGAGGCAAATGACAAGCATATACATATATCCCTGATGACTTCAGGAAGCAAAACAGGTCAGGAGGGGGAAACCGACAGTGTATATTGGCTATTGTACCACATATGAGTGGGAGGCAAGCTTACCAAACGGGTCCTTCAGTAACAGAATGTTCATTACTGAGCGTTCTATGCACAGAGCGAGATACTACTTGCTTGCCAGTTGGAAAAACCATTATTTACCACAATGTAACGAGGTTCAAAGGACCATGAACATGACATCACACTGTGGGAGGGGTTTCACCACAATATCAGCCACACAGACCCCTCTGATGATCTATTTGAGAAAATGTAAATATTTCTTGTGGGAAAGGGGGCATTAGCTACTAATTTGGGGGAAGTTCAATCCTCTTTAATGCTTAGACGATTTATTGAATAAAACAATGCTTGTTTTCGTCCACTGAGGTGTCCTTCCCTGCTTTTATATACCTCACACTTCAGGTCTAGGGTTGTAATGTTCATCCTTTCATTAGTATTATCTCCCACTGATATAAAATGTGTCTTGATTCTTCACTGGCTGCTTGCATGTTCCTGTCTGTGAGTCATTAAATAGTAAAGCAAGAATTAAGATGACAGACAGCCCCAGATGTTGCACTTCTAAACCCACAATACAATTTACTCTCACAGTCTGTCGCATGTATTAACCACTTCACAACGGAGGGGTTTTACCCCTGAAGCACCGGCACAATTTGTACATTGCAGCGCTGCTTCCATTCATTTTTTACTGTGATATGATTGGTTATTGGGGACTGGGGTCCCCATAACCAATCATTGCACTGCAGAGCGGGGGTGTGTGCGCGCGCGGGTCGCTGGGGCGCGCGATCGCGCGCTACACGTTTGTTTACATTCATTTGTTATCAATGGAGACTGCTTCTGTTTGAAGCAGCCTCCATTGTGTCCGCAATCGGCGCGTCTAATTGGATTTAGGAACGCTTGTTCCTAACATCCAATTAGTCACCTGCTGTGCTGGCTGGCTGGAGTGTGCGCGCGAGGTCCCCGCCCACTCCCAGCCAGTAAACAAATAAGTGCGCCTTTCTCCGTCCCTGGGGGTGAAGCAGTGCGCAGAGGGACGGAGAAATTTAGCACTGGGGGGTAAAGTGGTTAATATTCAATGTTCCCTAAGGATACTCTCACAGTGACAAATTGCATTGCACAATATACTTTAATTGTAAAGCAACCGCAATGCAATTATATTGTAATGGTATTTTTACATCAGTGTGTTAGGCGTGCAATGCGACCAATTCTGTTGGAATAACGTGAGACATGCTGTGAGTTACGGGGCAATGTGTGCGTTTACAGTTGCATGAAGCATATGCACTGTATGCTTTACCATGTGCGTCGCACTGCATGTTTAACCCATGACTTGGCCCCTCTTTTGTGATCCTTTTTTTTTTTTTTTTTTTTACAGAATATGCAGTGCAGCGCCCCAGCGTGTTATTAGCTTTATACAGCAGAGCCTTGCCCATTAGCACAATGAGGGCTGAGTATCCACCTTCTTAAGAGATGTCACATGTCTTGCATCCTTCTTGGAATAATAATTGTGCATGATAAAAGAAACATACCAAATCTAAGATAAATTAATTTATAAAATTCCAGCATGATAACTTCTGTTCTACTCATTCATCAAACTATCTCTTGAGAGGAAAGCATTTAAGTGGAGGTCTGAACTCCTTGCCTTGACAGTTACAGTAAGAAAAGCAATTCTTAGATCTTTCCTCACATATTGCTACTTGGATAAATGGGTAGCAACGAAGGTTCACTCAGGATGTCACATCATGTAAAAGTGCATGTCTGGTGACTGGATGCTTTCTCTGGTGACTGGATGCTTTCTCTGGTGACTGGATGCTTTCTTACTTAACCATGTCTCATATTCAAATGCTAAAAATAGCGTATTCTTGTAGAATAATCCTCTCCCTAGTTTGTCTACTGTCTGAAGATGTTATATGTACAGCATGTAGACAGTCAGCCATCTGCTTATAAGCAGCTCAACACAAGAAAACATCCCCCAGAAATGGCTTATTTATTTATTTATTTTACAACTTGTTAAGAGAGAGAGTGAGAGAGAAGCAAGCAGATGGTTTACTGGACAGTTTATAGAAAGTCAGGGTTTCAATTCCACTTCTAGTCACTGTGATGTCTTTTACCCCTGTCTCTTTCCTAGTGCGGAGCTCTTCAAATCTGCACCTAAGGCCTTGTGTGGAAGGTAATAAATATATCTTCTAACAAAGCCATCTGTTAACATGTTTCACCTTCTGCTAACTGGCAGTAAGCCCTGGGCAATGTGTAAGCACAACAGTGCATGCTCCATTGTGAGCAGCTGCAGCAGCACCAAATACAGGCAAAGCAAGCTGTGCAGTAATGCTTAGGATTAAGTTATTTGCATACCCTCATAGTCTGATGCATCCCAGACATGTTCCTATTTCTCAAGATTTTTTCATGACTACTTACTGTCATGCATGCATACAAGGAAGTAAAATCGGATGTACCTTGTATTTGGTAGGTGGGTCGGATACAGGATACCCTACACAAATTGAGAGGGATATGGAGGCTACAATATTTATTTCGGATATGGAGGGTACAATATTTATTTCCTTTTAAACAATACCAGTTGGCCGACATCCTGCTGATCTCTGTGGCTGCAGTAGTGTTTGATTCACACACCTGAAACAAGCATTCAGCTAATCCAGTCAGACTTCAGTCAGAAACACCTGATTGGAATGCTTATTCTGAGTCTATGGCTAAAAGTATTAGAGGCAGATGATCAGCAGGAAAGCCAGGCAATGTGCATCGTTTAAAATAAAATACAGTAATTATGTCAGAAACCATATCCCTCTCAGTTCACTTGTGCTTTAAGTTATGAAGGGCCAAAATACAAAGAAATAATTTTACAGTAGTTCAAAATAGACCTACAGGCTCTAAGCCAGTGGTCCTCAAACTAAGGCCTGCGGGCCGAATGCGGCCCCCTGAGGCTTTTTTACCGGCCCCACACACAAAATGTATTACTTATAGATGCGGTCAGCTACATCTTTAAATATTGGTGATCCATATATAGAACAGTGCTGGCACCACCCATCCACATGGAAGCCAGAAAGCAGTAATTCACTGATTTTCAATCAAATTCCACATCAGGTGACACTGCTGTCCAATTGGACTTCAGGTTGTCACCTGAGTATGCTTCACTGTCTGGCCTGCAAAGACATCATTTTATGTATACTCCGGCCCCCCAGTAGTCTGAAGTATGTTGACCCGGCCCTCGACCCAAAACGTTTGGGGACCCCTGCTCTAAGCACTGCAAAGTGTAGCCTATTTAAAACAGTAGGTTTTAATTTGAAAACATTTTAGATGTAATTTGGTTTACTTTAAAGAGAATCTGTAACTTTAAAAAGTGCCCCTGGGGGGTACTTACTTCGGGACGAGGAAGCCTCAGGATCCTATTGAAGCTTCCCCTATCCTGCTCCGTCCCACGGTGGTCTCGCTGGGCCCCTCCGAACAGCGAGCATGTGAATATTTACCTACCAGGCTCCAGCACAGGCGCGGTAGCGGCTCTCGGCTCGGAATCAGGCAGAAATAGCCGATCCCAATCGGGGATCCGATTGGGATTGGCTATTTCTGCCTGATCCCAAGCAGAGTGCCGCTACTGCGCCTACGCTGGAGCCGGGGAAGGTAAATATTGCAGGCGCCACAGCCTGACAGATTGTCAGCTGTGGCTTACGAGTGGCACAGCGAAACCACCGTGGGACGGAGGAGGACAGGGGTAGCCTCGTTAGGATCCAGAGGCTTACCCTTCCCGAGGTAAGTACCCCCCAAAGGCACTTTTTAAAGTTACAGAGTCTCTTTAACAATTCCTGGACATCCTGGTTTGCAATAACTAGTTCAGGCTTGTCTTGCACATGCGCAGATCGCTCCTGGCCACGGGCGCGTGATGAATGTCTTGCGCGGCCGGACTGGGCACCTGTGTAATAATAACTGACCCCAACCGACCAGGAAGTAGCTGCAGAGGACATTTGCACAAAGAAGGAGGTGGATGGAGGAGAACGAGGGGGGCGGTGGGCATGAGGACTACTTCATATACATGCCTACTCCCCCCATTTTTACTTTTCATTTCAGCTCTGATATCCTTTAATGCAAATTGTATGGAATATATCATAATTTTCTGTGCATAAATTTATGTGAACTACACATAAAGCATTTTAGGATTATTTTAACCACTTAAGGACCACAGGCTCCCCCCCCCCCCCCCCCCCAACACACACACACGCACACACACATGGACCAGGCTATTTTTTAATTCAGTGCTCTGCAGCTTATTCAGCTCGCTGCAGAGCCATACAACTGCGCACACAGATGGACACCCCCCCCCCCTTTTCTGCCCACCAACAGAACTTTCTGTTGGTGGGCTCTGATCGCTGCTGGCATGTTTATTTTTTTAATTAATTGATTTATTTTTTAATAAAAATGTGTATTTTTTTTCTATTTATAGCTCCCCCCGACAGCCAATCAGGGCGATCCTCTCTCACAGGCATCAGCCTATGAGAGGTGATCACGTTTGGAGCTTCTCCAGGGGACAGCCGAGTGACACGATGTCCCCAGTACAGCACTGTACAATGTAAATAGATGCTGACTAAAAGCCTGTTAGCGGCGAGCTCCGTCACTCAAACGGCGATGCACGTGCGATCGCCTGCAATCTCCGTCCCCACGGACCTGACACCAATCGGCATTACGTGGCCCTGGGGGAGCCACCTTGCAGCCGCTGATTGGCGTTAGGCGGTCGTAAGGTGGTTAATTACCTGGCTTGCTGGATTTGTTTGGCTGATTTCCTGTGTGATGTCATATGCAGCTTAGTTAGACAAAACACAGCATTGAGACAGTAATTCATGTAACAGGGTTTCGAACCAAGGACTGAGTACATATAGATGATTATATTTTTCAAAGATCTGACATTTTTCAATTCAAAATCTTTGTTGTATTGATTTTATGTAATATTCAAATTTTTGGAGATTTCAATTTTGGGGTTTTCATAAGCTGTAAGCTATAATCATCAAAATGATAACATATAAAACCTTAAAATTACTTGCTTTGCATGTAATGAGTCTATTTCATATATAAGTTTCACATTTTTGAATTACTGAAATAAATGAACTTTTGCACGATATTCTAATATTTCGAGCTTCACCTGTGTAGCGAGACAGACTGGATCGCTAATGAATGTAACAGGGCCTCTTAGTGGATACCGCCTCCAGTGGCACCCTGCCTCCTAGAATCATGCAGACACCAGTATCAATGCAATATATTTATTCCCCACAGACCAACGTAATCTAATGGGGTGAAGTAAGCAATAGAAAATATAGCACTAATCAAACACTTGTTAACTCAGCAAGATCATAACAGTAACAGTAATACGCTTCACACATTCAAAGTGCATAGAAAGTGTATGTCCAAGGTAGCCACCTCCTGCGCCCCTCTAGTGTCACTCTAAACAAGTGTACACTAGACTGGCACAGAACGCACCGCAGCAAAGGGACAAGCTTAATAAACTGCAATCAACACACGGTAGTAACCTCTTGCGCCCCTCCAGTGTCACTTTAAAGGAGTGCACACTACACTGGCGAAAGACGCACAACCATAGCAAAGAAACAAACTTAAGACAATGCAATCAGTAGCACAATCTTATTTAACTCCCTACTGGCCAGTGGGCTATAGTGCAGTTGCACTCGGGGTACCCCTTTAAGGAACGTTATGTGCACAGTTGGGCGCCTTGTGAAGAAGGTGCAGCAGCAAGAAGACTCCTGATGCACTCAGCAATAACAGCATAGATGCCAGTGATGTGAGAGGGGACAGGTTAACCAGGCTACAGTTCAGAATGGCAGGCTATGGCAAACAGTCCTGACATACACTGTCCACAGTTTGTTGTAAGAGGAGTGGTATGACTCCCAAACCTCTCAGCAAGGTTAATGCCCCTCTATCACTGCAAAGATGGTTCCTACCATGAGGTGCAGGGCCAGTCCCTGATAATGGTCACTCAGCAGGTGCAGAACTCACAGGCAGAAGTTTTGAGGAGATTGAGATTCACAAACTTTGTAATCCAGCTAAAATGGTTCCTTCTGAAGTCCACGCGGCTTGTACAATCCAGACTCCACCAACCTCACAGGTTCACACAGTTCTGGTCCGGCAGCTGTATCCTTTCACCAAGATCCAGCAGCAAGATTCAGCTCAGGGTGCAGCAAATCTGTGTCACAGGATCCCTTCTTCACACTCAGCAATCAAATGGAAGCCAGTCCTATGGATTTAGGCCTGAAGATCCAGTCCCAGTCACTCCAGACCTCACTCCCAGGCTCTAGGCACACCAGCCACACCTCAGCTCCCAGCAGCCTCTGCTCACTCCAGCCTCTCTTCCAGAATTCTCTGCAGTCTTAAAGGAACTATGCCCTCTAAAGGCAGCAGTACATAACATAACAATAACAGCACATTATATGGTGTGACATTCGCCCCCCACTTGAAAAGCTTGGGTCCTCCCAAGTACGGAAAGTTACACAACTTTTCTTTAATTCACAGACATAGACATACCTAAATGGTCTGGATATACTGACCATAACTAAATGGAACCCACCAACTAGCACTAGGTACTTTGGCTCCACAGGGATACAGGGTGCCACCTGAAAGACCTGAGTTCATGGTTTTGGGAACATGGGCGTTGATCTCTCGGTGTGAAGCACATACTCTCTCTTCACTGCAGTTCCCCAAAGAATCATAAGTTAATCTTTTAGGAGCTCTAATTTGTCGAGGCTCCCTTTTCTCCAATGGACTTTCTTGGACATTTTCTTCCTGAACTTCTTGTTCTATTATTGTATGACTTTCTGGTTCTTTATCCTTCAAAATATCCACTGGTAGCAATTCTTCCTCAACTTTGTCTGAAAGAAGAGTACCATCTGTATTACTTTCAGTCACCAGGTCTTCTAGATTGCCTGAAGCATTTTGTTCCAGACTACTCGATGGGACAAACTCGGGCGCTTCTATTCTGAGTTGGCTCTCCTCAGCATCTTTCTCCACTACATCTGGACTAGTCTGTGGCACACTCACATCTTCGGGCCTCAAATCTAAGCCATTCTCAAGAGGACCCCAAACAAATCTTCCTACTGGGGGTGCGTCCCATCCCCACTCTTCATCATCTTCTTCAGTGTTGTGGTCACACTCAGGTGATGCTGCCATGCTCCCCTTCTGTGTGGCTAACCGCTGTGACCTCCTCAACTGACGACCTTGATCATGCTCAGCTGCCACAGGATCAGGCATTCTCACTGCTTGTCCCAGTGGTAACAGGTTATTGCGGTGCCATGACTTCACTGGCCCACTTTGTCCTTCTGGCCGAATCCGATATACAGGAATACCTGGCAGTTGAGAACACACCTCATACACCTGCGAACTCCAGCGATCAGCAAGCTTGTGTTTTCCAGGGATCCCCAGATTTCTTAACAACACACGATCACCTGGCTTTAAATCATGAATCCGGATTCTTTGGTCGTACCTGGCCTTATTCTGCTGTCCCCGCCTTTCTGCAGCCTCTTGAGCTTTTTCATAAGCAGTCTTCAGGCTCTTTTGGAGACGCTTCACATACCCCTTGTAAGAGACTGTTGTTGTATCATCACAAGAAGTCCCAAAAACAGTGTCAATTGGCAACCGGGCCTCCCACCCAAACATCAGAAAGTATGGAGAAAATCCAGTGGCATCATTCTCAGTACTATTGTAGGCATGGACAACAGCAGCAATATGTTTGCTCCATTGAGCCTTCCTCTCACTGGGTAAGGTCCCCAACATATTTAACAATGTTCTGTTGAATCTCTCTGGTTGTGGATCTCCCTGAGGATGATAAGGTGTAGTTCTGGTCTTCTTTACACCCAACAAACTCAGCAACTCACGTATCAACTTGCTTTCAAAATCTCGACCCTGATCTGAGTGAATGCGTTGCGGGAGGCCATAATGTACGAAGTATCTCTCCACCAGTACCTTTGCTACTGTCATAGCCTTCTGGTCCCTAGTATGGAAGGCCTGGGCATACCTGGTATAATGGTCGGTGACCACCAAGACATTGGCAAACCCACCCTCATCAGGCTCGATACATAAGAAGTCAATGCACACTAAGTCCATTGGTCCTTGGCTTTGTAGATGTCCCAATGGTGCAGCTCGCACTGGCTGTGTCTTCCATTGTACGCACCTGGAGCAAGACCGGCAGTAATTCTCCACATCCTGTCTCATACCCGGCCAGTAAAAGCGATCCTGCAACAACTTCAGGGTGCGATCAACACCCAAATGCCCATGGTCATCATGAAGGGAGGAACAGACCATGTCCCTGTATTTTTCAGGTAGCAGTAACTGCCATTTCTCTGTGTTCTCAGCAGCTGGTGCTAACCGGTACACCAAACCATTCTTCATTTTCAGATGACTCCACTCTCTAAGCAATAATCCAACCAGTGGATGGTTGATATCTTTTAGGTGGTTTTGGTTATTCTCATGTAGAGCCTTTTTGACACCCCGGCACAGTGTATCTTCAGCTTGATCGTGATGCAGATCTGACAAACTCAGTGCAGGTAATGAAGTGCTTTTCAATGTCACCATATTGCAGTACCTCTGAGGAATTGCTTCATGTGATAGTCCTAGCTTTTCAGCAGCACAGATTGTCCGAATCTCGCATTGTAGACCTTGGCACATGGCTCTCACACCTGGGGCTGGAACCTCTAGCCACTCATCTTCAGGCTGCAACACATCATGAGGTCTTCTAGAAAGCCCATCTGCATCCTGATTGGCCATGCCTGGACGGTACTTGAGACTGAATCTGTAATTAGCAAGGGCCGCCAACCATCGATGTCCTGTAGCATCTAATTTAGCTGTGGTCAGCACATAGGTGAGAGGGTTGTTATCAGTCTGTACTTCAAACTCGGCTCCATATAGATACTCATGAAGCTTTTCTACCACAGTCCACTTCAGTGCCAGGAACTCAAGCTTGTGTGCTGGGTAATTCCACTCTGTTGGTGACAGACTCCTGCTCACAAAGGCTATCGGCTTCAGTCTACTCTCCTGCTCCTGGTACAAAACACCCCCTAGCCCATCTCTGCTGGCATCAATGTGTAAGACATACGGCTTCTGAGGGTCTGCATAAGCTAAAACAGGTGTGCTGGTTAGACAACTTTTAAGCTTCTCAAAGGCAGAGTCACACTCCTCTGTCCATTGCTCAATGACAGACTCTTTTCCTGCACGTTGCAGAACGTTATTCTTCTGATCTTGTTTAGACCCTGGAGCCTGCACCTTTTCTTTCACTTGGAGCAAATCATTGAGGGGTCTTGCGATCTGTGCAAAGCCTTTGACAAACCTTCGATAGTAAGAACAGAAACCCAAGTATGAACGGAGCTCAGAAACTGTTTTAGGTTTTGGCCAAGTTGTTAGTGCTTCAACCTTTGAAGGATCCGTTGCTACACCATCAGCCGACACTACATGTCCCAGGTACGTTACAGATGGAAGGCAGAATTGGCACTTTTCCAGCGACAACTTTAACCCTTCCTTCTTCAACCGGTCCAGCACCTTGATTAGCCGAGTCTCATGCTCTTCCAGGTCTCTTCCAAACACAATGACATCATCCAAATACACAAGCACCTCCAGCAGGTTCATATCTCCCATTGTATTTTCCATTAACCTCTGAAAGGTGGCTGGAGCACCCATGAGTCCCGGGGGCATCCTATTGAATTCGAAGAATCCTAAAGGACAAATGAAGGCAGTTCGCTCCTTGTCTTCAGGATGCATTGGAATCTGATGATATCCACTTTTAAGATCCAGCACACTAAACCACTTAGCTCCAGCCAAGCATTGCAATACATCTTCCACTCGTGGTGTGGTATACTGATCTGAAATAGTACGTCGATTCAAAGTTCTATAGTCTACACACATTCGAATAGTACCATTCTTCTTCCGCACCACTACAATTGGTGAAGCATAGGGACTTCGAGACTCTCTAATGATTCCAGTTCTTTTGAGTTCTTCCAGCTGTTTCCGTAAATCTTCAATGTCTCCAAGGGCTAGCCGCCTTGACCTTTCCTGGAATGGCCGGTCATCTTGAAGGCGAATACGGTGCTGTGTACTTTTTGCACATCCGACATCATATTCGTGTTGTGCAAAGATTTCACTTTGTCCTCGCAGAATGTTGAGCAATCGTTGTCTCCACTCTGAAGGCAAAAGGGAGTTTTGAGAAACTGAGATCTCCAATTTGTTCTCCAGCTCTTCTGCCTCTCCCCCCACTTGAAAAGGGGTCGTCACTCGGCTTGCTACAAACACCGTTCCCAGTTTTGCCCGAGGTCTTAACATGACTGGTTGTGGTAAGGTGTTTCTGATTCCTACAAGCACTCTGCCATTCTTGCGTTGCAAATCCTCTGCGGGGATAGTCTCAGGGATAATTTCCACCCCTAGCGGCAATCCAGATCCTTCCTCCCCTTCGATCAACAGCAACGGGACTGACTCCTCCCATGTCGTTCTCACTTCAGCTTTCAGACATACCACTTGTCCAGGCATCAACTGACAGTCTTCTCGCTGAGATAACCATACACTTCCAACCCCATGGGCTGGGGCCTCCCGCTCCACCAACAGTTGTTCCCATGCGGCTTGAAGCAAAGGGTGCAATGGACTAGGTGGCTGCCCATAACGGTCCATGATGGGCTCCAATACTCGTCTAACCAGGTGATTATTAGTTCCAAGGATCACTGAGTACCGTGAGGACCCTGGCGGTCGGGGGCAGACTACTGCTAGTGTATCCAGGACTTCTTGAGTTCCTGCCACTTTATATCCCAGCTGAATCTGAAGGTTCACATATCCATCATATGGTAGCTGTTTCTCACTGATTCCCCAGATCTCCAGCTTATCCAGTGCCTGTAAAGGACAATGAGCTAAATGCTTCTCATAAAAGTCTCTATACAACAATGTCACTTGTGCGCCTGTGTCCAGTAATGCATGAGTGAATACACCTTCTATCTGTACTGGCACCACTGGTGATGGTCCCAAAAGATCTTTAGGGAATGTGGTGGCTCCTGCTTCAGAAGCAGATTTGGCCAAAGCTTTCGGCCTCTTCTCTCGTTTCCTCATTTGTTGGCATTGGGTACGCATAAAGCCTGATGTGGGTGCAGCTCCCAATGACTCTTTTTGCTCAGTCACTTTCTTACTGGCAAAGTCTTTGGAGATTTTGTTACCAAAGTGGTTTTCCACAAGCTGGTTGGTCTTCCTCTTCCTGCTGTTGAAATCTGATTGCCAGCTACACTCCTGCTGGATGTGACCCAACTCACCACCACGATAACCAGTCTTTTTTTGTGGTCCTCCCCTTGACGGGACTATTGCTTCTGTCTGGTACTTGGATACATCAGAAGAGGACCTTCCTGTCTTCTGTGATGTCAGAGCCTGCAGGACTCGCAACTGTGTCTTCTGCATTTCGCATTGTGTCTGTACTACTTGGGTCAACACCTTCCACAGACTGGTTAATGATGCATCCTCCGGAAAGTTGTTTTGAGACACTGGTTCTGCCTCCACTGTACGGACTTGAGAAATCTTCACGGGCCTTGCACTAGTATACCCAGACTTTAGATCTTGTAATGCTTCCTCTTCTCGAATTTTCTTAATCAGTTGAGGATAGCTTGGCACCTCCACTTGATCCCCCAAGTGTAACTTGAACACCACTGGGTCAAGAGCTTGTGATCCCTCTTGGATTTGACGGATTCGGGCCCGATCCACCTGCTTTGGGTCTATTCCTTTACTTAACACTAACTGATGCAGGAGGCGGTATAGTCGCCTTACATAACTTGACAGCTTTTCTACAACCCTCTGGTAGGTGTGTTCAAATTGGTACAGTAAATCAGCGGGCTTATCAATCTTCCCAAACACACTATGCAATGCATCAAGATAATCCTGTGCAGTGCAATCAGATTGTCTCATCTTCCAATTTCGGACAGTGTCAGCTGCTGGACCTTTCAAGCTTTCTATAATCCTCTGCTTCTTGCTTATTTCAGGAACATCCCATTCTTCCAGTACCTGAGTGGCTTGGTCCATCCATGCCTCAAAATCTTCTTCACCAGTGGGAGTGGGTACTTTACCAGAGAACAACCGTAACTTCCTGTACCCCCAGCTTGCTAGCGAATAGTCAGGAGATCTACACTTTGTCAGTAGGTTACTTAATGCTTCAAGGACTTCTGGTCCAATACAGTTCTTCTCTTGATCAATGGCAGGCTCAGATAATGGCCCCATAACTTCAGCTTCCACTTCTGCTGCACCTTTTGGAATGGTCACTTGAACTAACTGACCGCCTGGAGTTGTGAGGGTCATAGGCATCTTGTCATGGGGGACATGGGTCTTCCACTCCAGCAGGGCAAATTGAGTTGGTCCACTTGGGTCTGTTGTACTATCTAACAGGAACCCCCGACCAGATATTGGTAGTCTTTCAGCCACTTTCCTAATCTGTGCATCAGTCCAGTCAGGCCCTGGCAACTCTAGGACTAAACAGTATCCCACGGCAGCTTGGTGGTTCTCACACCATCTTCCTGCAGCTCTTGACTCCATACTGTGTCTGATTTCAAGGGATAAGGGGCGTAGACGTCACCGGGCGGAACCAAAGAGAGCCCCACGTTGGGCGCCAAATGTAGCGAGACAGACTGGATCGCTAATGAATGTAACAGGGCCTCTTAGTGGATACCGCCTCCAGTGGCACCCTGCCTCCTAGAATCATGCAGACACCAGTATCAATGCAATATATTTATTCCCCACAGACCAACGTGATCTAATGGGGTGAAGTAAGCAATAGAAAATATAGCACTAATCAAACACTTGTTAACTCAGCAAGATCATAACAGTAACAGTAATACGCTTCACACATTCAAAGTGCATAGAAAGTGTATGTCCAAGGTAGCCACCTCCTGCGCCCCTCTAGTGTCACTCTAAACAAGTGTACACTAGACTGGCACAGAACGCACCGCAGCAAAGGGACAAGCTTAATACACTGCAATCAACACACGGTAGTAACCTCTTGCGCCCCTCCAGTGTCACTTTAAAGGAGTGCACACTACACTGGCGAAAGACGCACAACCATAGCAAAGAAACAAACTTAAGACAATGCAATCAGTAGCACAATCTTATTTAACTCCCTACTGGCCAGTGGGCTATAGTGCAGTTGCACTCGGGGTACCCCTTTAAGGAACGTTATGTGCACAGTTGGGCGCGTTGTGAAGAAGGTGCAGCAGCAAGAAGACTCCTGATGCACTCAGCAATAACAGCATAGATGCCAGTGATGTGAGAGGGGACAGGTTAACCAGGCTACAGTTCAGAATGGCAGGCTATGGCAAACAGTCCTGACATACACTGTCCACAGTTTGTTGTAAGAGGAGTGGTATGACTCCCAAACCTCTCAGCAAGGTTAATGCCCCTCTATCACTGCAAAGATGGTTCCTACCATGAGGTGCAGGGCCAGTCCCTGATAATGGTCACTCAGCAGGTGCAGAACTCACAGGCAGAAGTTTTGAGGAGATTGAGATTCACAAATTTTGTAATCCAGCTAAAATGGTTCCTTCTGAAGTCCACGCGGCTTGTACAATCCAGACTCCACCAACCTCACAGGTTCACACAGTTCTGGTCCGGCAGCTGTATCCTTTCACCAAGATCCAGCAGCAAGATTCAGCTCAGGGTGCAGCAAATCTGTGTCACAGGATCCCTTCTTCACACTCAGCAATCAAATGGAAGCCAGTCCTATGGATTTAGGCCTAAAGATCCAGTCCCAGTTAGTGTTGTCCGGATCATGAACGATTCGGATCTTTGATCCGAATCTATTTTATGAGTCGATCATCCGAATCATCAAAATGAGTGATTCGGATCGCAAAAGGGGCGGGGCCAGGAGCGACACGCCCCCTCTCAGCGGGGTCCTGGAAGCAGAGCAGAGATGGATCGCTCTGTTGGATGGGAGCCAGCCTTGCAGGGAGACAGGTAGATGAGAGAGGGGACATGGGTGCCACTGCCAGATATGTGTAGAGCACACATACTGGCTATAACGTGCTGCCCATTATAGGCTGGCTGTTCCGTAGTGCTGCACAGTGAACACATTGGAAGCTTTTGGCTCAGCACAGCTCAGTAACTTTGCAGACAGTGTGATTGAAAGGCAATATAATCCTCCTGCACTCGGCACTAAACAGCTGCACTTATCTTCTGGGAATGCTTTCTTTCACTGTGCGACCTTTTCTTTCAAAGTGTACAGATGAACATATAGGTGAAATATATGACATAAAGCATATGATTGCAGCATGTGGGTATTACGTGCAAACATTTCTGCTCTCTGCTCATCCCTCCTCCCTTCTCTGTCCACTCCCTGCCCTCTGTCCATCTTCTCCCCTTCTCTGTGTGTCCACTCCCTCCCCTTCTCCTGTCCACAGACCTGTCCTGCTGTTCATTTCACCCCCGAATGCTTCCGGTAGTAAAATGATCCGAGATTCGGATCAAAGATCCGGATCTCTTCAATGATCCGATTCGAATCATTCGGATCATTGAAAAGATCCGAACTTCCCATCTCTAGTCCCAGTCACTCCAGACCTCACTCCCAGGCTCTAGGCACACCAGCCACACCTCAGCTCCCAGCAGCCTCTGCTCACTCCAGCCTCTCTTCCAGAATTCTCTGCAGTCTTAAAGGAACTATGCCCTCTAAAGGCAGCAGTACATAACATAACAATAACAGCACATTATATGGTGTTACACCTGCATGTCTAACATTTCTTATGTGATTGTGATATATGGGGTGAATGTTTGTGCGGGATATTCTGTATTGGCTTGACATTTACACCAGTCTGAGTGAGAATACAGAAACAGTAAAGAAGCATCAGCAGGTGTGTGATGCAGATGTTAGCGGCTCCCCAGTCACTAGGCATTTAGCAGAAAATGGACACGCAGTTTCATCTGTGATGATCCATTCTTGATTCAGTGGAGCTGTTGCCAAGGGGTGGGGATAAGGATAAAGACCTCCTGAAGAAAGAAGATGGATTGAAAGATTTGGTTGTTTAACCCCCTAAAGGCTTGAATAAACAGTTTTTGCAGAAGTGTTTTTAATCATTTGTTTGAGTACAGCTGGGAAGAATGTGGGAAGAATGTACCAGCTGGCATTTCAGTGTGCTGATATGTATGAACTGTACTATATGTATAACAGCTTTCAGTGCAGGGTAGACAAAGGGTGTTGTTAAAGTGCATAATCACACATTATTTGTGTCACCCATCAACATCAAACTTAATTCTGGAAGTGACACTGGTAGAGCTGACACTAGAATGAGCTCTATACAAACACGTCGCTCTGGTGTACTAGAGAGACGTCTACTGTCTCATTGGAGGTTTATATGAGGGATGATTGCGTGGTGAAGGGCAGAGTGGCTTACGGTGGGCAGAGTAAGGAGTGGTAGAGAGCGCTTGTCTGTTGCCATCACACATATCCACCATGCTGAATCTTTAAAGGGATACTTAAAGGTAAACAGAGGCCCCAGAAAGAAGATTTTATACATACCTGGGGCTTCCTCCAGCCCCATACGCACCGATCGCTCCCACGCGATTCCGGCGTCTCTGGTTCTCTTTAAGCCTTACATAAAATAACTGTTTTACTCACATGGGGCTTCTACCAGCCCCTTGCAGCTGTCCCATGACTGCACAGGCCCTCGCCGATCCTCCGGTCCACCAAGCAGCTGATAAGACTGATAAGCAGTCAATCCAAATGTTGAATTCAGCTGCTTGAACAATAGCAAGATATTTTTTTTAGGTGTTTCACAAGAAAAGTTGTGAGCCTAAAGGTGCGTACAGACGCACTACATCCGGCAACGACAGGTCTGTCAGACCCTCCCGCTGGGCGGACGTACAGCCGCAGCAGTGCATGTGTACGCGCTGTCGGCGGACTGATAAGGCTGTTTCTGAACGATCTACTCTGAACGAGAGCCCCAAGGTGAGGGAAGGGGGGAGACGTCCCGCCTTCTCCACGCTGCCCACTACTCTCCTCTTCCACTGCACTGCTCCCCTCCACACATGCCAGAAAAAAGCAGGTGGACATCGTCCACCGGCGTCCACACCCCACTCGACCCCTGGGTAGAGGCATGCTTCATCTCCAATCAGTGGTGAAGAAAAGTTTTGATTGGTGCATGTGCCATGGTCCCGGCTGCCATGGTGTGGCAGCCTTCTTTCAGATGCCAGGGAAGCCCAGCTTGAGGTTATTTGTCAGAACTTTGAGGTAATTATATAAGTACAAGGGAGGTTTGTGAGATAGAAAACTACTGCAATCACGGGTCTGGTCAATAACTTCTGTTATTATATAAATATTGTTCTGATCTTTTTGGCTACCTTAGAAGTGCTATTAATGCATCCATCTGTACAATACTACATGGTGAAAACAATGATTTTCCTACAAGCACTTTGTAGCCTTCAAGCATCCTACAAAATTACTTAAAGGACCCCTGTCGCAAAAATCTTAAAGTTTTAAATACATGTAAACATATACACATAAGAAGTACGTTTCTTCCAGAGTAAAATGAGCCATAAATTACTTTTCTCATGTGTTGCTGTCACTTACAGTAAGTAGAAATCTGACACTACGGACAGATTTTGAACTAGCCCATCTTCTCATGGGGGGTTTCTCAGGGTTTTTTATTATTTTTTTAATTTTAATTTTTTTATTTATTTTTAAAAGCACTTAGTAAAGGGCAATTGCTCTATCCAACTGCCAAAAAAGTGTGCATCGAACAGGGAGGCTGGCCAGCGTCTTAGTATAAATAGTTTTCAGGGAATGTCTGTATAAAGAATAAAGGCCATGCTGAGAATCCAAAAAGAAGCAAACAAACCAGCATAGCTGCACTCAAAAAAAGGAGAGAACCATTTATTGCAAAAACATATGCTTCACTGTTTAATCCAATTGAACAAAACCCACCAAATTTAAGGGTATGGTTGCATATATCTCATGAGGCATGAGGATATAAACATATTGCACTACCCAACAACAGGACATTGCCTAATCTTAACACCTCCCATGGATACCATGGACTAAATCTATTATGCTAACTCACTAGCCAACAATGGAGGTAATAACGTAACTACACCAAATTATGGTCTCTAGAAGGCTAGAAAAGGTGCTAAAAGTTCTTGGCCAGAAAAACAAGATTGTGCACAATCTATCCATAAACATATAAAGGTTATTGCCAAGGAATCCAAACAGCCAAGTCCAGCTGTCCACAAAACAAGGGAAAGAAATCTATGGTAAACAAATGAGTGTATGATCATGCTGAATAAAAGCATACGACCTGTACATGTAGTGTCCCATGGGTCATCTCTCCACGTGCACACCAGCGTTGCTGCGAGGAACACTTTTGAATTTCTTGTCCTCACTTCGCCCTCAATTAGCCCTTACTGTATTGCCTATATGGTTTACTTATCATGTGACATAGGAGGTAAATATATGTCAGAGCACCCTATTAAGATTAATATAGCCGCAGTATTTGCAGGATGTTTACCCCTTTAAATCACATAAAAATGAATGCATATTCATACACCACACGACCCTCCACCTAGCCTGATATGTTTCACTCCCATAACTACTGGAAGCTTCATCAGAGGACAATTACAGTGCAGTAGTGCAAAACATACAATTGAAATACATTCATATTGTCATTTTTTTCCAATACAGCATAGCCTCACAGCCATATGTACGTGAGGCTATATATACAAGCTCCTTAATACTATAGCTCCTTAATTTATACCTATAGCTCCTTAATACTGAGGATAGCTCTGGCTACCTAATACTAAGCGGCACCTGTAGCTACCTATGAAAGGCTACCTATGAAAGGCAAGGAAAGTAAGTTAGAAGTGACTGCTGGATCAGCCAGCACACTTGTGGTGCAGTTTAGTGAGGGTTTATAAGCTTACTAGTGGACCTAAGCCCGTTTAAAAACGGGCTAGGTCTGTCACTACGCATGCGCCCGCCGTGCACGCACATTTTCGCTGCGCACGCCCGATATGCCAGCCCACCGCGTGCCCGCTGCATGCACGACTCACCTGCCTGCCCCTTTTCCACCTTGGAGGGTGTAGTCTAGGGCGCCAGGACCTCTGTGCCTATAGGCTCCTGTGAAGTAAATCCAGGCCTGTCTGCCTGTAGGCTCCTGTGAAGTAAATCCGGGACTGAGGCTAGTCCAAAATCTGTCGGTAATGTCAGATATCTAATACTTACTGTAAGTGACAGCAATATAGGAGAGAAGTAATTTATGGCTCATTGTACTCTGGAAGAAATGAACTTCTTATTTGTATGTGTTTTAAATGTTAAGATGTTCGCGACAGTACCTCTAAGCTCACATAAAAATGTATAACTGTCTTCAAGGCTGCAAACCAGATAACCGGGCCCGACGTTCTGTATAACTAATCATGACTGATGAGCCCCAGTGCAACTAATTACTGCTGTGTCCTGAAGTTCTGGGGATTCCCAGGAACAGTGCAGGACTTGGATAATTGTGAAAGACATGTAGCAGCTGGACTAAGACAGCGAACAAAGAGAACTGATGAGAGGTGTAGAACAGCAGGCCACCAACTGCACAGTGATCATCAGGTATTGGGAACCTCGTCTTTTTAGAATTCCATAACTGCTACTTTTGAGTTAACACACCATTTACATGAAAGTTACTGTTGTAAACACTTCAAGGGAAAATTTGTTTTGTTTATAGAATAGATCATACATTTCAATAGATCAAGATGCAAAATGTATTTTTATATTACCTGGTTGGCTAGGTTTGCAGTGGTGATTTCCATGTGTGAATATCAGGTGCAGTTTGGTTAGACTGAATAGCAGCACAAAGTCCTGCCCACTATCCCATCATCACCCACAGAATGCAGTCAGGGAAGAGCTGGGAGGGAGCATCAAACAGTTTTCCTCTATAAACATAAACATGACACTGCCCACAGAAGGGTCCAGAGGGAGGAGGTGGGCTTCATCAGGTGATGAACAGAAACAAACTCCAACTCTGCTGGCAGCTTTCTTTTGCACAGCTCTCAGGATCATGTCACTAACTTATATAAAGCTATGTACCCACATCTAGATTTTTCAAGCAACCGGTGATTTTTTTTCCGCGTGTCGAGCAATCATTTCCATGATTTCGCGACATGGGGTGGATAAGATTTTACGATGCGTGGTGATTACGACTTTCACAGCGGGTCTTTAAGATCCCCGACAAATCTCGCGTAAAGTGCTGTGATCAATTGAAACTGAATTTGTGCCCGTTGTTTGGCATCACGTGTTCCCACGGGTAGAAAGATGAATCAGGGAATGCTCATTCGTCGCTTCGCATCGTTGTGGGTTCCCAGAACCATCTTCCAGTGAGCACAGGCCTTCAAGGGAATTTCTCTGCAATAGCTGCATCAAAAATAGAAATGTTCTCCTTTTCTCCAACAAGGAAAATCTGGGAGGGTGAACTAATACTTTAAAAATGTGATATTTGCTAGCTAACTGCTCTGCAAGATGTTCTGCAGTTTAATTTGAAACTCCACTTTAATTAAGTGGTATAACTTTATATCAGCACTTCACAAGTCCTTATACAATTTAGCGTTGTTAAAACAGGAATTAGTGAATGTGTGTCCAAATCAGATTTGCAAAGTTTTCACAAATCTACCACATTTTGTATCAAAGGCTATGCCGCCAACAGCCACGGTTAATTGCACAGCCCTTATCCATGCTATTGATACCAAATTTGCCTCGTATATCAGGTCTAATTGTTGTAACATTTAGAAAGCAAAAATTAAAAAAGACATTATGAAAAATGTTTGGTGAGAAAACTTTTTTTTTTTTTTTTTAAATGGTGCATCAGTGGGTTTGTTCTCATTAGATTCCCCATTTAATAGTTTAAAAGGAGAGACAGTACACATTTTCTCATCTGAACAAATCAACAGCGAACGCCCCATCCCAGTCATTGGTAACCCCTTGACCTTATGCTGGTATTCTTCAGGAAATTTGGAGCCCACAGGTGTAGGTCTCTGCCTCCTGAGCGATACCAGCCTACATGGGTCATAAGACTGTGGGGTACCCTGTGGAGGTTCTCTGCAGAGAACCCTTGTCCAAGGTTATTATGTCCAGGAGGAGGTGGTGCCCACCTTGTCCTCAGTTCTGGTGCCCTGGAAAGTGACTTATGGTGGAATCTGAATGTCAAAGGGGCTACTAGATGTTTAACCCCCAGGTGAAATGGGTATTGAGGTACATTATGCCTAATTTTGCTGTTTGGGGGAGGACAATCTATTTATGTTATTCGGGTTAAACCCATTTGGTTCACAGATATTATTTGGATACTCCCAAAACCTGCCATGACCAAGCCTAAAGTGTCCTGCACAATTCTGTGTAAAGGTAAAATCTGACTGCCCTAATGTAAACCGAACATGCTGGCTGTAATACATATAGGAAGACTCAACTCAGTCATGTGGTCCTATTTTGCTAAAGTTGCTCTCCCTTGATAGCACCTGGTCAACAGTGTCTGCAGATCACCTACAAACATAAGACTGTTAGCTGATCCAGCCAAAAAGTGCTAGGATACTGTTGACTCCTGGCTGAATGCTCCTTTAAGTTTATTTTATGACTAATGACTATGTTAATCTTGGCTAGAGACGAATTACAATTTTTATAGTAACTTGATGTAATTATTATTCTCCTTGAAGTGATCAGCATGGTCATAGTAACCAACTGTCAGGTTCAAGCCTGTCCTTTTCAGTTCACAACTTGCCAGAGGCAGGTTACATTTCTAATTCAGGGAAGATAAGCAATCTCTCAAGAGCCAAATGATGGATGGACTGGACCACAGACATCAGAGAGTACTTGGATACACAGGTATGAGCCAAACACTCTCAGGACATCCAATTTGTCAGCATGAATATAAATTGAAATATCTGCATGCCAGAGCCCTCCTCCTTGACTGAGCCGCTCTCATGGTTAAGGTATGGAGTGAGGAGTTTGGCACAGAAGGGACAGCAGATATCACTGGTGTGAGCTATATGGAAAGGCAACAATGGTAATCAGACAAGAGGATAAAATGTAATGGTATTGCCAGGGCCGGATTTACCATAAGGCATTGTAGGCACGTGCCTACAGGCTCCTTATGTAGGAGAGGCGGCACCCTCCCCAAGTGTCCCCCTACCCATTGGGGGGCTTTTTAATACTGAGGTGGAGGCACATCTGGCACCCTATACATGGGGTGGGGAACACATCTACTACATAGATTAATGTGGTTACCAAATGGGGAGGAGGGATGCCTATATGGGGGTGTGGCCTGAGTTGAGGGGCGGGGTTTAGGGCGCCAGAATGCCTGTGCCTACAGGTTCCTGAGCTGTAAATCCGGCTCTGGGTATTGCGCCTAACTGTATTGTTAAAAAAAAAAAAAAAAAGGGCCAGAGTTAGGACACCTACGTTTACCTAGGTACTTCTGCGCAGTGTAGGTGACTAAGCATAAGAATGCATTCTTCTGTGAACTAAGACCCTGGCTTTTACCTTAGCTGTAGGGATAACAGTGGTGCCTGGATGAGTGAATCTGTGAATGCATTTGTTTGAACATTTGCATGGGAGAGTGCGAAGGGTTACTGATTTTTGCTAGTTGTATTGTTTGTCAGCAGCAAGTTTGAAATATTGAGAGTTTCCCTCCTCCAATAGAGAGTGGGTATAAATCAGGAGAAGGATATTCAAACTGCGCTAGTTATTATCCTATCACTGAATTATATTGTGAAGAAGAAGGCCAAGATGGCCATAAAGAGGCTTAAAGAGGAACTTTAACCCAGGATTGATTGATCAGTAGCCGATAGTGCCCCCCCCATCCATTGTTGCAATGGGGGAAATAACATCTTTTTTTACAACTACCAAGCAAGCAGTATCTCCTTACACAGATATCACCAGGCAGGCTAAAGATGTTGCCACCTGTGATATATTTCAGAATGTAAATCAGGGTGAGGAAATATTTCAGAAATTAATATTGTAAAAAAAAACAAAAAAAACAGTTTTATTCATTATGTCATTTTCACTGCAGTTCCTCTTTAAAGGAACCATGAGCAGAGTACTAACGGGCCCACCAGCGGGACCACGGAGGGGACCTGGATGATGCCGAGGGATCTTGTGGGCTACAGGGGGCTGGTGAAAGCCCCAGGTAAGTGCAGACTTTGATTTTAGTACTCTGCTGAGGGTCCCTTTCAAGCTTGGTTCACATATAAATCTGTACATTTTCGGTCCAGTCCTGTCCAGTCAGTTGCATCAGTTTTCAGATCAGATGCTTTGACTCCGGTGTGACTCCACTGGCTACATGCTCGCTGCAGGTTGGTAGCTGAATAACAACTAAAGCCAAATGCTCAACATGACAGCCAGGCACCTGGCATTATTTGTAAGGGAGTGACCCCATATTTTTCTCTTTTCAGGTTCCCTGTAAGGCCCAACTTTAGGAATACATTCTTGTTTTAGTTTGGGGTAGAGTGGGTTGGGTTAGTAGAACTTCTTTTGTTTTTTTACTTTTGTCTGTGTCCCCACTAAAAACCTTCTCGTTCACTTCCTGCCCCCAGGTTTTAATATGAAATGAATGCTTTTAGACAGGAACAGGAAGTGTTGCTCTCTGCATCATTGTTGGAAAGAATAAGGCCTGGAACCCATTAGCAATCACTGCAGTGCTAATCGCCACAGTGCTGTGTGCAGCGATTCCTAGGGCGATTGTGACGGTGATTCCCCTGTGCTTCCAATTTGCGATTTATTTTTTTTTAAACTTTATTATACTTACACGGCGTCCTTCTTCCGTCCGTAGCCCTGCCTCCTAAAGGAAGAGGTCATAGGTGCTTCTCTAGGACCAAACAGAGAAGCGCCTGTGACCTCTTCCTTTAGGGGCGGAGCTAAGGACAAAAGAAGGAAATCAAGTCACCGGGTAAGTATTTAATGTTTTATTCAAAGCACAATCGTCCCCCAAAGCGCTGCATAATCGCTTTGATAAGCGATTTACGCAGCGCTTATATACTTTGCATTGAGTGCTAGAATGCTCAAAATGCTGCATGTCCTGCGATTGCGATTACCCCAATCGCACTAATCGATTCCCCCTCATTCACTTACATTGGCAACCGCTGCCCAAAACACCCTAGTGGGTTCCAGGCCTAAACCAGCTTCTGTCAGACCAGAAAGTGAGAAAGATTCTCATATGTTTGGACAAAGACAGCAATTAAACCCCTAAACAATTCTAGTTCATTCTACACTATACAAAACAAAAATAAAATGTCTCTGGAGACTCACTTAAAACTACACACATTGCATTGCTAGTGGTTGTAAATGGCAACAATTATATATCCATAGGATATTCCTGCTGAGGGGAAAAACAGACTTTTAAGTTGGATTTTTTGGCAGACCGCTGTTGTTTTCCTACACAGCAGGAGGCCTCTTACTCTTCCCTCTCTGTAGAGGTGAACATGCTACTCAGCTGTGTAATAGTGCGTGTTCATATGCACATCTTTAGTGACGGCTGTCAGATTGGGCTTTGCAAGGCTGAAAACCATTCAGTGTGTGTACATAGCTGAGCTGTATCCATTGTCACATAATAGAGAGTATATACCAGGGCATTATATATAGTAATCTTACTTGTAGTTGAGGCAGCCAGTTCCGTGTGTGTGCTCATGTGTCCTCCAGATATCCCTCATACAAAGAGAAGAAAGCTATCAGGTCAGAGGTCCCTCCTGGTTTGCAGTAATATCAAGGAGCACATTAGTGTCTTTTCCTGTTATTCAGCTATCTGGTAAATGAAGACACCCCAGGTGCTCATACACTGTCTGCAGGATATAACTCAAGAGTCTTCCCCCAGGTCGCCCCAGAGACACGGTATTTTCTGCCCCCATAAAATGTGCATCCTATAATAAGAGGAGAAAAACATTAAGTATATCTAATCCAAGTTGATGTATTTTATGTGATACACAGTTTTCCACACTGCGCGCTTATGTCATTTCCACTGCTTTAATCTGAGATGAAATAAACTGTACTCTAAGGATGGTCATTTACTGTATGTAGGAAATTGACAATACAGCCAGGCAGCTTACTCCGCGACTACCAGTGAGCACTTAAGCTTGTGCTCCAGAACAGGTTGCATGATTTATGAAAGACTAATCGCTGGATACACACGGTTCATTCCCGCATCGAATGCGCCGCTCGATTCCCGACGAATCGATTATTCCCGAACATTTCCGAGCGCATTTCGATGATTTTTAGGTCGATTGCCATGTAAAGTATGGCAAATCGACCTAACGATCCATCGAAACGTGAATCAGACATGTCGGAAATAAACGAATCGACGGGAATCGAGCGGCGCATCGACGGGAATCGAGTGCGGGAACGAACCGTGTGTATCCAGCATTAGCAAGGCATTAATAATACCAGCTACTACAGAGATTCAGTAAAAATAGATGCAGAATAACTACACATGTGAAAACTGTACCACACAACTTACACGGTTAAAGGGAACCTGTACTGCGTAAAATTATTTAAAATAAACACGAGGTAACTTCAAATGAACATTAAATAGTTACCGTGCCATCAGCTCCTCTCAGAAGCTCACCATTTTCTTCTGACAATACAGATACCCGTAACAGGTGACAGACCCCAGTATAGCTGAATACTCACTATCCGAGTAGTCCAGCAAATTCCCCTTGAGGCCGAGCGTTCAGGGATTCCTCTTCCTGCACGCAATGTTACATATGGGCACGAAGTCAAGTGATTGCGATACTTTGTGTAGTGTTGTCTGGGATCTTGAAGATCCAATCTGCCGAAAATGAACAGCTCATTTACCATCTCCTGCAGCCACAAAAAGGAAGTAGAAGTGTGCACTTCAAGGGGGTGGGGCAAGAACAGGAGAAGAACTTCTAAAGTATCAAAGTAAATGGTGATCTCTTGTCACTGCCGCCCTCCCATGCAGTTACAAGGGTAATAGCTACTTCCCCATGTGTGTCATATATGCCATACCTATAGCTCCCAACTGTCCCTCTTTTGGAGGGACAGTCCCTCTTTGGGAGCCCTGTCCCTTTGTCCCTGTTTCCTCCTCATTTGTCCCTCTTTCAAGACTTTGTCAGTCTTTCTATGTAAATATTTGTATTTCTCTACTAAACAATGTGTTTGATTGACACTAAACTTTATTCCCATCCTTTAAATTGATATATTACTAATTTTAAAATGTTAATATGAAGGAAAATGAACCAGGATAGAAAGGACCAGTGTGGTTTGAATTATAAAACATCTTTTTCTTATGAAATCTTTATGATATGCGTGACTAGGGGTGTGACGGGGGCGTGATCAGGGTGTGGCAGGGGCGTAGCTTAAGTGTCCCTCTTTCTCATCTCAAAAAGTTGGAAGGTATGCATACCTTAGATAAGCAGCATCTGCTAATGTGCCAAACCAAATCAATACCCGCATACTATTTAGCATAAGCATACTGCTTATGCCTTTGTGGTGACCGTCTTCCGTCCGATAGCTTGTTCTTCTACTTTACCCTAAGGCCACATGAATTTGCATGGTACAACATCTCTCCTTTCGCTCAGTGAGCTACCGTAAAGCTTCAGGATGGGTGGACCGGGAAGTGCCTGTTGCTCATACACATGTGGACCAGAAGGTGGGGTTACAACATTTAGAACTAGGTGGAGTGGATTAGTGCAGTACGTTACAATACTAAATGGTTAGTTTAGCCAAACTGATAAATAATTATGATTTCTATTGGGGGATATTCCGCCCAGTAAGGCAATTGTTTAGTGTATAACTTATTAGCAAGTTAGGTCTAAATAAGGATTAACAGGGTTAAAATATCAGGTGAAGCCTCTTACACACGTTAGATGAAACTTGGCCGTGGTGGTCGATAACGACTGCCTCTGCTGATAATCTAGCATGTGTACAGTGGCCCCACCTGTACCTTAGCCAACGACCATTGTTCACCTCACTCACCCGCCGTGTTACACAACTTCACACTGCTCTGTCAGCCCTCCACTCCCACCACAGTGCAGGCAGGCTAGTGACACATCTGTTCAACCTCGGGCCTGCAATGATGCCCCCTATCCCCAGCTGGGTGACATGCTTTGTACGTGTGTATGAGGCTTTACATGTCAGAGATAGGTAAGGTTATGGATCTTAACCATCCCCGAATTACATCTCCCTCCGAGTTGCTAGAACTTGGATTAACAGGGTTAAAATATCAGGTGAAGCCTCTTACACACGTTAGATGAAACTTGGCCGTGGTGGTCGATAACGACTGCCTCTGCTGATAATCTAGCATGTGTACAGTGGCCCCACCGGTACCTCAGCCAACGACCATTGTTCACCTCACTCACCCGCCGTGTTACACAACTTCACACTGCTCTGTCAGCCCTCCACTCCCACCACAGTGCAGGCAGGCTAGTGACACATCTGTTCAACCTCGGGCCTGCAATGATGCCCCCTATCCCCAGCTGGGTGACATGCTTTGTACGTGTGTATGAGGCTTTACATGTCAGAGATAGGTAAGGTTATGGATCTTAACCATCCCCGAATTACATCTCCCTCCGAGTTGCTAGAACTTGGATTAACAGGGTTAAAATATCAGGTGAAGCCTCTTACACACGTTAGATGAAACTTGGCCGTGGTGGTCGATAACGACTGCCTCTGCTGATAATCTAGCATGTGTACAGTGGCCCCACCGGTACCTCAGCCAACGACCATTGTTCACCTCACTCACCCGCCGTGTTACACAACTTCACACTGCTCTGTCAGCCCTCCACTCCCACCACAGTGCAGGCAGGCTAGTGTTCAACCTCGGGCCTGCAATGATGCCCCCTATCCCCAGCTGGGTGACATGCTTTGTACGTGTGTATGAGGATTTACATGTCAGAGATAGGTAAGGTTATGGATCTTAACCATCCCCGAATTACATATCCCTCCGAGTTGCTAGAACTTGAAAGAGGAATAGTTACACCAGCGGGGATTTGAGCGTCATTTGGCTCACCCTGCACCCAGCTCACCAGCGGCGCAACCATACCTACGCATATTTGATCGCTCTTTGATAAGATTATGATATGAAAGAAATCGATCTTTTGGCCACATCAGGTGGCCATCTATTAGCGTATGGGTACCTTAAGCCAATGCTGGTAGTTAACTAATTGCAGTGTGTGTTGATCCAGGTATGAAAAATATGCTTCTAAATGTCCCCAATGCTCCCTGGCTATAAACTGCCCCTCCCTTATCATCCCTGTCTAGGTACTGTACTACCGGTCTAGGTACCTGTACTTCAGAAAACACTGGGTACAGGATGTCATTTTAAGCGATTAGTTTCGAATGGAAACAGCGGGAACAAAGAAAGACTGCATTTTAGAATAGGGCTAAAATCAGAGAAGTATATAGCATTATTGATCAGAATCTCAATTTACAACATTTTAACCTAACAGCTAAGTCAGAAAATCCACACACACGTCCAATTTTGTTTGTCCAATCACATACCAATTTCAGCATCAAAGGAGATAAAGGCCCGTGGACACTCCTGAGCCGCTAGTCAGTCATGTACAGTGGCCCTTCCCCTGCATGGCCGATCACATTATCTGCACAGCTCCCCCACCTGCTGTGTGATGTCAAGCACACTCTGTCTTTCACCCCCTCCCCTGCATAGCAACAGAACGCATCAGTGGTGTAACTAAGGAGCTTGGGGCCCCAATGCGAGTTTTACATGGGGAACCAAGTACTCTAATGATATGGAGCCCTTAAAACCTATGAAGGACAGCTGCAGTGTCAGAGAGGTGTAATGAGAGTAAATAAACAGTTTGCTAAAGTGTACCAAAACCAATTGATGAAAAAGAGTTTCACTTACCTGGGGCTTCTACCAGCCCCCTGCAGCTGTCCAGTCTGGTGCCGGTCCGGCACGATCCTCCCTTCTCTCACCGGGGCTTAGTTTCGTTTTACACTGACTGGGAGTCGGTGAGCCACTGTGCCTGCGCGGCCCTCGCCATGCGTAGCTTCACTCGCATTCATGCCCGCAATAGAGTCCTGTGCATGTACTTACTCAGGTAAGTAAATCTCTTTTTCATCAATCGGCTTAGGTTTCCTTTAAGGATTACCACTATGCAATGCACATACAGAGGTGTTCATTAGCAGCAAAGCACCAATGAAAAGCTATTATGGATGAAGAAAGGCCCCTTGCGGGGGCCCGGTGTGTTTGCAACCTCTGCACTCCCAATTGCTAAGCAACTGGAATGCATCATAAGCTACATCGCTGACACGATCCCTGATGGGCTACATAAAATCAAGAGGTGAGTACACACCTTAAAGTGAACCTCCAGACTAAAAATCTACTCAGCAGAACTGAAAAAGCTTGGTGTTTCTTTAACAGTTTCACAGCATCAGAACTTTGTTTTTCTTACTGAAGTCTCATTTTTAGCTGCATTTTTAGCTGAGCTCCGCCCCATCAAAGAAAACTGCCTGGGCTTTTTTCCCCTGATGCTGTGCAAAGCCTGATGGGATTTCTGATGTTGGTGCTCTCGTTGCCTAGCAACCGGGAAGGGTGATCAGGACACAGGACAGTTGGAACTGTGTCTCATGCTCCCATGTCACCTCCTTTCAACCAAAAAGATGGCTGCCCTCATGAAATCACAAACATTTGCCTGTTCTTTTAAAACAGGGTGGGTAAGAGATTACATTACTAATTAACATAACTAATGGAACTTAATGACAGTATGTTTGTTTATGCTGCAGTTCCTCTTTAACACTCAGAAAACACAATGCTGTTGAGGAAGGGGGGGGGGGGGTAGGTGGAGGGTTATATGCTGGTGCATGAAGTGATCAAATTCCTTAGAGACAGATCTGATGCTAGGACTGATCAGTGGCAAAAGGCAACAAGGCTGCCAGAGAACACATTGGCTTGAGGCCATCAAGCTGTCACAGGATTGAACTTCAGGCAACTGGCTGAAATGATACAAGGTCGGACAGCATAGAGGGAGCGAACCCATAGAATCACCAAGAGTCGGATACGACTGAATGGATAACATCATCATCATCATATGCTGGTACAGCTGATACACCAAATAAATTCATATATGACATCAAAGCATTATCCAGGACAGTGTGTTTCCTACCAAAAGAGAGTCTTTCAGAGTCAATAAAGTCATTTCACACCTGCTAATCCCAGGACTGAAGCAAGCTGTTTGAGAAAAGAAGGAGTTTCCAAGCTGCAGGCCATTTCTACACACACTCCTGTTAAAGGTGCATTAAAGAGAGCAAGGTGTAAAAATTGGCACGTCCAGGCTTGCCTAGACCTGGGTACTAAATGCATTAAATGTGGCTTAGCTGGGCCACTGTAATCCCTTTGCACTTCCAAAGGATTTAGCCTTTCAGAGTGGTCAGGCCAGTTTAATTTACAGAAAGCAGAGGAGACTTATTGAATTCTATTGATCTTTTTCATTTCAGTCATTTGGTAAATGGTGCAAGTTTCTGGTAAGTTTTCCAAGTACAAACTTTATTTCAAACTAGTGGAGGGTCAGGGTTTTCTATTTTTCATTGTAAAGAAGACCTACAAACGAACACTTCAGTTTGTTGCGTTTCCAGATTTTGGTGAATGGGAAGAATTCTAAATTAATATTTCATTTGTGATTAAAAATTCACTCTATCTGCATGACCGTGTATGATAATTATTCATTATACTGAGTGGTTTCACCATATCTATATCAAACTTCACAACATGTCCTTATTCAAAAACAAAGTTGGTCAAAATACTTGTACACACATTCCAACCTGCCTGATAGTTGGTCAGATTGATCCACCGGTTGGATCTGGCAAACAACCTGTTTTCAGTTAGTCACCTGGTTGTTTGTTTGTCAGTTATACACACGCCTAACCTATCTTTCAACTGACAAGTTTGGAAGATAGTTGGACAGATTGTTGGTAGGTGTGTATGAGTCTTTAAAGCTGTAAACCCCATTGTAACATAAATGTACAACTGTCAGAGCTTAATAATGTATGTGTTGAAAATAATAGGAACTCTTTAATATGTCTTACACTCCACAGAACATTACATGTTCGTTATGTGATCAGATTGAAAAATAATGCCTGTTCGTCCATTGTCCAGAGTGGCCCTGCCTGACAAGCGCATATTGTATCCTCCTGTGTGAAAGAGGCCTTAAAGAGGATCTATAATAATAAAATAGATTTATTTTTTTTACAATATTCATTTATAAAGTATTTACTCATAGTTTGCCCATTGTAAAATCTTTCCTCAAACACTATTTACATTCTGAAATGTATCACATTCCGCAAAGAGAGATACTGTATCATTGGCAGTTGGAAACAGATGTTATTACCCACAATGCTATGAGGTTTACATGCAATAAACTGTCAGGACCATGGTCCTGACTTCACACTGTGGGAGGGGTTTCACCACAATATCATCCATAAGAAGTTCCTGATCATCTGTTTGAGAAAGGGTAAAGATTTCTCATGGTAAAGGGGGTATCGGTTACTGACTGGGATGAAGTTCAATCCAACGTTAAAGTTCCTCTTTAACCTCCCTGGCGGTATGATTATTTCCAGATTTTTTTTCCAAAAGCGGTACAATTTTTTCACAAGCTTTCAGACCCTACAAATCATACTGCTTCATAGATCTTCATTAGCTCTGCACATTCCACACCTTCAATGGATCCCACTCTGGATTACTGTCCTGAGCTGCGGATTTCCGTCCCGAGCCTTACTCTGGGTTACCGCTAAGGAGGTTAAGGTGGCCATACATCTAGCGATGATGGGCAGATTTGATCTCCTATCACAGATTCAGAGAGAAATCTCTCTCTGAATCTCTGACCGGAGAGAAATCTGTCAGCTGCCCATACACCACAAGCTGATTCCGGATTGACTTCAGCATGAAATCTTGTGTGAATCGGCCTAGTGACGCTGCCTAGTGCTTTCCCCCCTAGTGTAAAATGTGCCCAGGATGAATACTTTACCTGTTGGTGTTCGCCGCTGGCTCCGTCCTCTTCCTCACCCACACGTGCCCCATGTGGTTCCCGGTGTAACATGGGCGCCTGTGTGAGGTCACACACGAGCTCCGGTTACGCCAGCAACCACGCGAGATGTGTGTATATGAGGAAGTGTGTGAGGAAGGAGCCAGGGGTGGACACTGACAGGTAAAGTATTCATGCACGGGCACCAGGGGGGCACATTTTATACTGGGGGGCAGCACTGGGGGTCCCTTCATATCACACGCTGTTAACACTGCGCACCCAAATGAGCATGTCGACCTAACATCTTGCAGCATGTCCGATCTACACATGCGACATTCACACCAAAATTAGTTGGCTGCACCGATTTCCATCTGATTAAATTATGATAATTGAATTGGATGGTCAAACTGCTGCCAAGTCGCCTGATGTATGGCTACCTTTAAATTTGTGGGCAGCACTATAGCTATAGAAGAGTCTGGTAATGCTAAGTATCTGCTATAGCTGAAGTTGCTGGGGTGGCTGTATGCTCAGCAAAGAGAGATGCTTTAGAACTAGGGAACACCCACTCTTCTTGAAACTGAAAGCTTTTGTGAATTTACCCTGGGTCACATGACTTTTCTAGGGACAGCTGCATCAAATATAGAAGTTGTAGGAGATATTGCTTAGTCCCCTAATCAGCTTTCCTATGAAAAATCTTATGCTGGGAATACACAGTACGTTTGTACCGCTCGATTTAGCCATTAGATTGCTCGATTGATAATTCCCGACATGTCTGATCACCCGCCAGATCGATTCCGTGCTCGATACCGCGGGCGGGACAATGGAAAAAGATAAGGAAAACGAGCAGAAGATAAGAGAATTGCCCGCGGCGACGAGCGGGAATCGATCCGGCGGCATAATCGAGCGGTAAAAACGTACCGTGTATTCCCGGCATTAGTTCCGCACTTCTGTGTCTGTCCTATCAACAATCCTTGAATGCTTCTCTAATCCATCGAGACCATCACACCACAAGTTTTCTAGTTTTCCTGCTCACTGTACACTCCTGCACATGCGCTAGGGATGTTTCACTGTAGGATGTAATAAGATTCACAACAAACAATGGTGACAAACTATGAATACATTTTTTTTAACCATGACAGATTTCCAAAGCCAATGAGTACAGCTGCTCATCAGCCATAAGTATAGATTGCAACCACATGCCAACAACCATCAAATGATAATGGATTTTCTGATACATCATCAGATGACCAATCACTCTATACGGATAGTTTAAATCATTACTCATGGTTAGTGGCATTCAACAAGAGAGTCTACTGTGCAGTCTTGGATGTTTAACCCTTAAAACCAAAATAAGAATTTGGAATTCCAGGAAAGTCCTATATAGCTTTGGTACTTTAGATACAGGTTTATCACAATCTTGATATATTTGACTTCAAGTTCACTTGCACTCCCTCTGATCCTTTGAAGCTCAGCTCTGTGAAATCTCACCACAGGCAATCATTTCACAAGTCAGCTTGCAGTGTGATGTATTTACATGGCTGAATTCCTACCTTCCTAGAGTCCTCCTCACACATGGTGCACAGATAAGTAGTGCCTCATGTAACCTCTAATGTATTGATTTGTTTGCACCTAATTCTGGCTCTGTTTGTGATATTAAAGCATCTATGCATGCCCACCCTTGGAATTAACGTAGCAGTAAACCTGTAATTAAGCATCCTACTGTACTCAATTTGTACCCCCCTGCTCAACTTAATTGTAAGGGGGCTGCTCACAATGCCTCTCCTGCATGCACACAATTATGTCATTGCATGTTTAACTGGGGAACCACTGGTAGTGCCAGCCAGCCTATCCAGGTACTTCGGCCTCACTCTCTGCACCAATGAGAGTACTGTGGAGTGCTTGTGTGAGGTTGGACTAGGCACCCAGACAAGAACAGAGCTATGGCTAGGGATAGACACTTCTGCTACAGTGACAAAGATAAGAGGTAGGGTAATATTGAAGGAAAAAAAGATTTAGCTAGGAAAACATTTTTTAATACAAACATTGCCCCCTACTGTGTCAGACACAGTACTGTGGACATGTAGATGCTCAATACACAAAGCATTTTTTGATCTACTTTGTGCCATCACAGAAGTCATTACAGTACAGAGTGCGCTCTAGATGCAGATTCAAAGGAAATGCCTCACAAGTCATTGGTGTTGGAGATGAACAATGTGCCTCTGATATAACTGCATTCAAGAATGTCTCCCTGTGATATTCTACATGAATACGAACACATTACACAGTGACATCTGCTGTCATACAACTGTACTGAGCAGTGGTGTGACTATGAGGCTGACTTGCCTTTTTCTTAGAACAGTGACTGCATTTGGCCTGACAGAGGCTTTTACACCCTTGGGTGTTTTCTGCAGCACCTTGACATATGGCATATTGGCCTGACTTTTCTAGTGTCTGTTTTAGCTGTGTTTCTGCTCAAGGCAGATGTTTTTTTTTTTTACTAAAATGAGCTTTTAGCTGGCCATACACAATACAATCCTGCTGATCAATAAAACATCCAATTTGATATAAAGCATTCAAGAAACTGAATGTAAATGTATTTGTCATCATTTGGTAAACAATCAACATTGATTGTTTCTATTATTACTGATTTATAAAGCGCCAACTTATTCTGTGGCGCTGTACAAAGTAAGAAACAAACATGGGGGTACATTATAATACAGACCAATATACAAACACAGAATTGTTACAAAACACAGAATCGATACAATATACAGAATTGGTAATGATAGTGACAAAAGTAACAAGACACAAAAGACATTAAAACAAGTGGGACAGTTGAAAATTGTAAATGATTGTTCAGTCACAATTTTGTTTTCACGCACTCTGACCAAACTTGAATTGATCATTCTGCATTGTGTATGGACAGCATATGATTAGACATCCAATTAAACCGCTGGTGGGAGGGATAACAAGGCTGCAATATTTATTTCCAAATGCAGTATAAAGCTAATACAACAATTGCTCGTAGCGAACTGCTCAATACATATCAATGGGCACAGGCAGACAAAGCTTTTAATAATAAGAGCCTGAACACACTAGCACACTACTGTCAACTTCTGTGTATTTTTCAGCAACGTATATCAGTCTGTAACATTCAGGCCAGGTTCACAGTAGGACGTTGCGTTGCAATGCAACGGTAAAGTCGTAATGCAAAAATACAGCGCAACAAAACCTTAATGCTGCATTACCATGGCATACAGTAGATACAGTGGAGCATACAGGCAATGAAAAGTATGCTTCGCTGTATCTGTTAATGTCTGCGTTTAGAGGTAACGCAATGCAGCAGTAACGCACTGCAGCAGTGCGTTACCATAACGCAACATTTTACTACGCGACTTTAACGTTGCACTGTGAACATCGAATAGGGTTAACATTGCAGTACGGTAACCTGCGTTATAACACTTTATTAATGCAGGACAATAACGTCCCACTGTGAACCTAGCCAGAGGCAAAATACACACTCCTCAGTACAGAAACAGCACAAGTTTATTTGCATACGAATTTCCCATGCACTAAGCGCATTCTTCTGCATTTTTTCATGTACATTTTTTCAGTAGCTTAAGCTAGTCAATGAAAACTCACATGCAGCGAGTGAATTTAGGCTGAAAGACATGACAAAAAAAAAACGTGAACACATTTTTTTTTTATACAGAAATGCCAATCTCTATTGACTTTTACTGTATGTGCAGTGATTGCACTTTTCGCAGATTTGCAATTTGCATGTCTACCAGGTACTCTGTGTCCCATGACTAAACGCTAGAGGCCAAACACTAGGGGCACCCTGGCACCTACCTGATGTGACGACTAGAGGCCTCTAGTGTTTGTGACGTGATACTGACAGAGGCACCCTGAGAGAGAACAGACAGGGAAGTGCGCCCAGCAGTGGAGATACTACAAGCGGCGGCGGACAGTGAGTGTAAGCTGCGCTGTGTACACCGCATGTCGCTTGTCATTAAATAGAATACCGCTACCGACACGATCCCAACCCACCACTGATTTCGTAAAATCTTCCATCCAACAACATTGGTCAACTTGTTCAGTTATGGCCAAATCAATCGGGAATAATTTGAGGCATCAATTACAAGCAGATTTGATCCAATGATTGGATCAGGCATATGTCGATAAAAGAAAAATCGACCTTTAAATAACTGCTTCTCTCCAGAAAATAGAAATAAACAAAAATTGCAAGTGTTCTGATTGAATCAATAAAACCACTACATTAATAATCATATTGTATATGGCCATTAGCCACACACCATACAACTGGATTACACAATCTTTATCCAATCTTGCCAAAAGTATAGCTAGCAATAGACATGTGAGAGTCAAATCTGATTTTCTATTAGATTCCAACTGAAATATCATCAAAACATAAAAATCACCCTACACTGGCCTTATAAGATCTCTGCTAGACCAGAGCATTTATCAATGTATTCCTGATATCAGTCATTTCCCTGCTGCAACACATTGCACCACTCAATATAAAGGTGGCCACACACCATACAATGTTCAACATTTCTTTTCAATTCAAGGATCACAATCAATTTTTTGGACTGATTTGAAAAATCTGACCAATGTCCTACACACGTGTTACAATTTTCCCAAATTATGAAAAAAATGATTGAAAACTCTGAGAAAATTGCTTGGGTGTATATAGCAATAAATTGACCGGCTACCCTACACCATTCAATCTTCATAAAAATTGATCTGAAAATCCACCCCCCTCCCAATTGACAAAAAAAAAGGAAAAAAAAAAAGGGAAATCCGATCGGATTTCTTGCTTCACATAATAATAATGAAAAAAAACTTTTTAATGGCTCGGGAATTCTGATCGTGTTATCGAATTGCCGTAAAATCAGATCATTTTATTGTATCATATGTGGCCAGGTTAAGATCTGATTTCAGCAGGAATCTGATCTTATAACGATTGCACTAATGCCACTGATAGCTTTGCACTGCTCAATGCAGTACAATGATTTCACGCTCCAGCTCTCACCCCCTGTACTCCTTCCTGGTTTGATTGAGGAAATGATAGCCTTTATGCTTGGTACGCACCATGCAATTTTTCATCACATCGACGGGAAATTTCCTGTCATTCAATAATTTCTGGCATGTCCAATCTGCATCCAATCGAGAAAGGGATCGATTTTAAAATCAGTACTGCACAAAATCAATTCCTTTCTTGATCAGAAGCAGATTGGAAATTTTTAAAAGAAGGGAAATTTTCTGTATGGTGTATACCAGCCCTGACAGTGTTGAATTGATAAAACAATTCATAATCAGTTGAGAATCCCTTCATTTTTTAATCAGTATTTTAATCTAGCATCTATTCTATTAAAACAATTAAATAGTGTCTGGCCAGCTTCAGTGTGTCCAGTTTGAACAATTATTATTTAGTTAATATTGCTTTTGTGTTTTGGGGATTTTTTTTTCTTTGTAAAACAGACATATGCTATTTTACAGCCTGCACTAGTCAGATGTCAGTAAATGGTGCAGTAATCCCCTGAGTACATGTTTTCTGGGGAAAACTGCTGGGGATGCAGAGGAAGATGAAGACAGTGAGAGAGGCTCAGAGCCTAGGGAATAAGAGGGGAGGAGCTGAAATAATATGGATAGACTTCTGATTGATGTCAGTGGGTGGCCTTTTGCCTTTAATTTGTCTTTCTGGGGGTGGGGAGTTCAGGGGATTCTTTAAAGAACTTGAGTGAAGGCTGTTTTCATTTCTCAGGTCAGAGGAGAGACATAGTGCAGAGCTTGTACAGCACTGCTCTCACAACTCCTGAATACTTCTATGCCTCTGAGCTTTCAGCCATGGAGCAGAGCATTGGTGAACTGGTGACTCAGAGCCCTGAGCAGGAATATAGTTATGATTACGACTACAGTGACAATGGAACAGACTACTGTATTGAACAGGACTGGGACTTGTCATACTCACTGCTGCCTGTGTTTTACATGCTGGTGTTTGTTCTGGGATTGTCTGGAAATGGAATTGTCATCTTCACAGTGTGGAAAGGCAAGTCGAAGAGGAGATCCGCAGACACCTATATAGGTAACCTTGCCATTGCTGACCTGACATTTGTGGTTACCTTACCATTGTGGGCTACCTACACTGCACTGGGCTTCCACTGGCCCTTTGGCTCTGCACTTTGCAAGATCAGCAGTTACCTTGTATTACTCAATATGTTTGCCAGTGTGTTCTGCCTCACCTGCCTCAGTTTTGATAGATACCTTGCCATTGTCCATTCGCTATCTAGTGCCAACCTGCGCTCCCGCTCAATGACAGTCATATCCCTGGGAATTATATGGCTGCTCTCTGGATTCCTGGCACTTCCAACGCTGATTCTACGTGAGACACTCCCCGATCGCACCAATCCCAATAAGACTGTCTGTGACCTGGACTTCACTGGGATCTCGGAAACCAAGAATGAAAATTTCTGGATTGGGGGACTGACTATCCTCACCACTGTACCAGGCTTTCTGCTTCCACTGCTCCTCATGACCACATTTTACTGCTTCATTGGCTGCAAGGTGACTGTACACTTCCAGAATCTCAAGAAAGAAGAGCAAAAGAAGAGGCGCCTTCTAAAGATAATTATCACGCTTGTTGTAGTGTTTGCTATTTGCTGGCTGCCATTTCACATCATCAAAACCATCCACACCCTAGGGCTGGTAGGTTTCCTGGATCTCTCCTGTCCTCAGTATAACCTGATCCTCAGCCTGCACCCATATGCCACATGTCTGGCGTACATCAACAGCTGCCTCAACCCGTTCCTCTATGCTTTCTTCGACCTTCGTTTCCGCTCCCAATGTTTTTTTTTTTTTGGACTTAGCAAAACCTTCCATGGACAAATCAGCAACACCTCCTCCAGTCTAAGTGCCCAGACGCAAAAATCTGAAATACAGTCTCTGGCAACTAAAGTGTAATTAAGCAAGACTGACATGATGGACAGGAGAAGAAAAGACACTGTTTGTTTCAGACTATTGGGGGCAAACTGAACTTATCTCAGCCCTGGCAGGGGGGCATCTGCTGAAAACCAAGCACATCTGCTGGACTTTACACTGGAGCATGAAACATTTTACTACTGTCTGTTGGACTTTTGTTGGAGATAACAGACTTGCAGCATGAAGATGTCTTCTGGACATTAAATCTTGTTCTGTCTCTCTCTGTGTTGCAGGAGAGCTGGCTGGACAGAGCAAGATATGCTGTTTGGTGTTCACTATCAACATTCAATCCTTTTAAAGACTAAAGCCAGAACACGCAGTATTATGTCATTTCATGTTATTGTTGCTATGAGACTTTCATTCTGTGTAAATGTGGCTGCATAAAGCACTTGCTTAACAATAGAGAGCTTATATCTAACACACTGTTAATGGAACATTTTTAACTGTACTGTTAAACTCTTTACATTTTTTTTCAGTGTTTAAACTATTTTGTGATAGATGATTGTGCAAGCTGTAGGCACTGAAAGGGCTAATTATCACTAAAGTTATTCAAGCACTGCTACTTTCTCCATTAACATGTGAAGTGTATGTTGCTCTGCCTTTATCCATGGCAGCCAGTGACTCTCCCTCTGCTGTAGCACTACAAGAGCCAGTTTGCTCTGCCATGCCGAGGTTAGGACGTGGACTTATAGCTTTCCATGCTCAGATAGCCATTGGGCTGCCTAAATACTGTTCTAGAGTGTCTATGTATGTATGTATATGGAAAACAGAAGTTTGCCTTTTTCTTAAAACAAAGTATTTTTGATTATTTAGGTTGGAGTGAGCTCAGAGATGATTTGCATATTCAGCAGTGATGCATTGTGGGTCACCTCAGAGCTCACTCCAACCTGAATAATCACAAATACCTTCTGTTTTAAGAAGGCAAAATTCCATCTAAATAGCTTTTTAATAAGGAGCCTTTGTGGTCTCTTTCAGCCCCTTACACACTCCTAGGAGTTCTGGTTCACCATGAGCTTGCTGGGTAATCTGTAACTATTTGTATGTAAATAAATAAATGAATATAACATATCCCCTCGAGGAGGGGCTCCTATTGGTTGGTATTCCTTTTGTAGTATGATGCAATAAAATTATTGTACTTTGCAAAAACTTTGTTCTGTGTTTACTTAAGCAATATAGAAGATAGGTCTACTGTAGAAAAAAAAATTCACTTCACTTGTTTTCATATCAAATAAGCAGTCATATGAATGGAATTTTCCTTTTAAATGCTTTTGAGCCAGATTAAGGTTAAAAGAAGCATCAAAATGAATTTTCCTCTTTTCATAGCATCAAGCAAGAAATAAGGTATGTTGTCATAGCTACAATAATCGTGTCAGACACTAAGAATGTATCTCAATTTAAAGTGTATGCTTTAAAGGGTATAACTCTTCTTCACATTGTTTTCTACAGACACTAGAGGGCAGGCAGACCTGCAGACACAAACCGAAGAATACTTTTTTCCTCGTTTACAACAATCTTTCCAATAGCACCACAAAGCACAACTAAGCCTGGTACAAACTTTCAATTTTGATTGGCCAATCAAAATTGAACATGTGTACTAAGCTTTAATGTGCATAGTCATTCTATACCGGGAGAGGGTAAACCTTTCACCAGAATAGGCTAAAGCCTGGTATACACCTTTAATTTTGATTGGCTAATTTAACAACCTCCATGTAGTATGAGGGCCAACAGGTTTTGAATACTATGAACAGATTGTGTAGGTAAAGTCTCATACTACATGGAGGTGGTAAAATTGGTCAGTGATTGGCCAATCATAATCTGATGTGTGTAACAGGCTTAAGAAAACATTAGCCAATTTTACCACCTCCATGTAGCATGAGGGTCAGCAGATTTTGATTACTATGAACAGATTCTCATACTACATGGAGGTGATAAAACTGGTCAGTGATTTGCTAATCAAAGTTGAAGGTGTGTACCAGGCCTTAACCTCATGGATATTTCCTCATGCAACGTGTGTGTGTGTGTGTGTGTGTGTGTGTGTGTGTGTGTGTGTGCGTGCGTGCGTGCGTGCGTGCGTGCGTGCGTGCGTGCGTGCGTGCGTTCATAATGGCATAAGTGATAGACAAAATACATATTTGTAACATTGAATAATTTGCCTTTAGCTAATATTCATTTATTTACTACAAGGTTATAGTAGATAAAGGCTCATCATTCTTAAAGGAATCAATCTGGCTGGACTGGCAAGTAACTAGGTAACTGGGACCTCACCATGCTGGCTGTTCACCTAATCTTGACAGTTATGAGCCAGGGAATGAATGTTTATGAAAAGGGTTTTTGAAAGAATCAGGATTTTCCCATACTTAATCACTTCGGTACCAGCAGCCTCTGCCCCCTTAAGGACCAGAGGCTGCTGATACACTAAAACGCAGTATGCCGACGAATCGCCGCAATAATCCGTCGCTCCCGCCGGTCACGCCGCTCTATCCCCGCCGCAGGCTGCTCTCTCTGCAGTCTCTATGACGGCAGAGCGCTGTGCGCCGGTCAGGAGCTGCTTTCATTGGCTCCTGACCCTGTCTCTCAATGTAAGCCAATGGGATTGGCTTACAGAAATGACAGGGCCAGGAGCCAATGAAAACGGCTCCTGCCCGGCTCACAGTGCTCTGCCGTCATAGAGCCGGTAGGGCAGCACATTGCGGCGGGGACAGAGTGGCGAGAGCATCAGGAATGGACGGGGGCGCACGGTTAATGGGACGTAGAGTTTACGTCCGGTCAGAACCGCAGCGCCACCCGCCTGACGTAGATTTATACTGCGGCGGTCCGGAAAAAGTTAAGGTGGGTACACACATCAGATAAAAGTCTTTGGAAAATGAAAGATCACAGAGCAATTTTAGCCCCTTCCAAGTAGTATATGAGCATACTCAACACAGTCTATTCTATTGAGCTGAACTCCCCATCAGATAAAAATCTTTGCAAGATGCTTAAAAAAAGGATGCTGTACACATTCAACAGATCAGTATCTGCAAAAGATTTGTTCCTGCAAAATGCATTTATAGTCTATGATATCTGCAGATCTCATACACACCTTGCTCAGAAAATTATCTGCAGATCTGAAGATCCATCCTGGTGGATCTGATCTGCAGATGATTGTCCGTTAAACAAGGTGTGTATGAGATCTGCAGATATCAAAGAGTATGAACGCATTTTGCAAGAATGGATCTTTTGCAGGAACTGATCTTTTGCAGATACTGATCTGTTGAAATGTCTACAGCATCCTTGTTTTCAGCATCTTACAAATATTTTTATCTGATAGGGAGTTCAGCTCAATAGAATAGACTGTGTGTAGAGTTTGCTCATATACTACATGGAAGGGGGTAAAATTGGTCTGTGATCTTTCATTTTCCAAAGACTTTTATCAGATGTGTGTACCCACCTTTACACCCACACAAGCAGCCAACCTCTGCTGGCTACTGTAGGACTCCCTATAGGCACACACAGACATGGAGTAAATACAGGTTTGAAAATCTTGTCAGACTGCTTGTTTACTGTATTTACAAGTGGTGCTATCAGTGCCTCCCCTTCCTTTGCACATAACACCAGCAGGAGCTGAGTGGTCCTGTTTGTGGAGCATTTCTTGCCTAGAATGTGCTGGAGATGGTAGGATCCTCTCCAGCCTGCACATCTGTCCATCCTCAAGTCTGTGAAGAGCTCAAATTGTGTGCATCTGTTTACGCATTGAGATGGGGGTCCTAAACCGTTACTTATGCCTGTCTCTTCCTCACTTAGTAAGCTGCTTCCACTGGCCAACTTACCACCTCTAATCATGTGATATTGGTGGCAGGACTGTTTGGGCTCCTTTTCTTGTGATAGTTGGACAATGAAGCAGCTTAGAGAAGCAGGAAAGGAACAGGCACCATGTACATCTAAGGTCAGAAAAACACTCAATAGACAGCTGGTCCAATCTCCAGTCAAAATATTAACTAATCTGTGACAAGGACTCAGAAGGTCCCATCTGGTCCCTGAGTTCCTTTTCTCTTTCCAGTTCTCCTCTCATCTAGTGCAGCAGTGGAGACTGTGGTAAGAGTCTCCATCCAGCTATGTTCACCCATCATCACAACTCAGATAATAGCTATGTTACTTAAACCAGCCCCCATATCATACCACTGAGCTGAGTATCAAAACAGCCAGGATTAGCAGACATCTTGGAAAATAGCACTGTGATATCTTCACATGGAGACAAGGTACCTGGTGCAAATAAAGTGGGGCTCTTCCTAGGGAGGAGAGCATCAGTTTTGCTCTCCAAAATAGTTTAGGGCGCTCCAAGTTCTGATTCAGTGTCTTTGTGTTTGCCAAGTAACTCCAAGTTTGATTCATTCCTAAGTTGAGTTACAAACATTTTCCCAGATGTAGGCACGCAATGGCAGAGCTTCTTTTTTTCTGGGTATAATAAGCTCCTTATTTAGCAGATGTCAGCAAAATCATTTTTAATATACCTGATCATAAGCCTATACAATAGTCACTTCCTGCGCCAGTCTTCCATAGCTAGATTCTGGATTGTTCTTAGAAACGTAATGCCTGTGTGCACTGATTTGCAGTCTGGAGAGTGCAGCTTCTCTCCCTCAAACATTATCCACCCCTCTTGTGGTATTGTAGGAATTCATGAGGCAACACATCACTAGCCACTGGCACAAAGCCTCCTGGAAGCAACAACTAATTGAGACATAATTGCTACCTCTATGTGAAAATAAAGGTGCTTGACATTATGGGTGAGTTAAGGACCTTTGTTTATTTTAGATGAGCCTGAAATGTAGCATAAAAACGCTGAATACTCTAGCTACAAGTCATTCACAATATCAGCATCAAATCATTATTTACTTCAGTCGTTGATATATTTCTGGCAATGCTGCAGCATGGATTGCAGGGACACAGAGCACAAAGAACCTTTCAGATCTGCCCACTGAGCAGCTTGCAAGCTAACATCCCTAGCACAGTAATTACTGTGGGAAACCCATACAAATAGGGAAATCCTACCTTCGCCTTTCAGGTAGTGTTCCTGATAAGTAATTTACCTAGCATCAAAGAACTCCAACATCAGAGTGTTCATCACTAACAAAACATGTCTGTGAGGTATACCGTATATTCATTTATTTTTAATTTATAAATGTGTTTATATATTCTACAATCTTCCCCATCAACCCGAAGTAAACAGCGCAAATTATTTTCACATATAATCTTATTTGTGAGAGAAACACTCACACAGCAAAATAAATCTTTAAAGTGCACCTGAACGGAGAAGGATATGGTGGCAGCCATACTTGCTTCATTTTAAACAATACCAGTCGTGCTGATCAGAAGCATCTGATCTGCATGCTTGTTCAGGGTCTAATGCTAGGTACACACCACACAAAAACGCATCGTGTGTACCCAGCATTGTGCTAGGTACACATAATGTAATTTTCTGACAGATTTCCTGTCAGATTGAGTATTTCCAACATGTCCAATCTGATTTCTGATTGATTTTTCGAGCGATTTTCCGTTCACTTCTATGAAAAAATCGTTCATAAATCTGTCCGAAATTGCATTTTGTGTACCTAACATTAGAGGCAGAGAAGCTGCAGGACAGCCAGGCAATGTGCATTGTTTAAAAGGAGATAAATATGTCACCCTCCATATTCCTCTCACTCGCTTTAATGGAAAAAGACACAAAAATTGTGAACTTAATTTGATTAACGTCTTTATTTTTAAAATTCTTTATCTGTGTTCTTCTGCTCTTGTTTTAGCTTTAGAGCTGGTTTACAATGAATGTGCTATATCATCACATTTGCTGCTGCCCAGAGGTGTTGCTGATACAATGTAATGACAATGCATCGGTTGCAGCAGACAATGGTCTGCTGTATGCATTATCAGTGTACTAGTGCATTATGCAGTCCATTGCCATTACATTAAAAGTTAATTGCATAGATTGGAACTTGCAGTGTAATGGATGCGCCAAAACAGCGCATTCAGTGTAAACTGGCCCTTATTCAAGAACAATTGGCCCACCATCCATCTCTGCTGCACGCCTACCACCAAAAAAGTAGAACCCCAAAGCAGCATATCTGAATCTCCCTAAAAGGATTCCAGTTGGCCTAGACAAATGAACCAATTGGGATCCAAAGCAGTAAAGCCACTGAAAACCTCCATTCCTCAGGACCAATATGGTCAATACCTCAATGGCAAATTCAAAAATACTGACCCCAAGTTAGGGGTGAGCTCAAATTTTCACTAAAGTAATTTTCCCTTTGAAATTAGCATTTTTGCCTAGCTAGATTCTTTTTCCGAAAATATAATAGAATTTTCACTAGATGGTAATTTTGCAAGAACTTTTAAAAAAATGTGTTCTTTTGTACCCACCGGCTTCAATGCATTTGGAAATAAGTGTTTTTTTGTGCATATACTCATCTGGGCACAAACGTCTTCAGCGCAATAGGTGAAAATGTGTTTTAGCATGCACACCCATAAATGTTCGCTCATATACTCATCTGTGCGACAATGGGCTTGATTCACAAAGCGGTGCTAACTGTTAGCACGCCTGTGAAAACCCCCTTAGCACGTCTAAACAAGCTTTTCGCACGCAAAACTTGCGAGTGCAGGGTGCTACGCGCGAAGTGCCCTTTAAAGCCTATGGGACTTAGCGCGCGCATATGACTTTGCGTGCGCAAAACTTTGTGCGCGGTACTTAGCGCGCGATCTGATTAGCACCCTTAGCACCCTGGTTAGCGCGCCTAAAGACTTTAGACGTGCTAAGTAGGTTGGCACCGCATAGTGAATCAAGCCCAATGTGCTTTCAATGTTCATAGACTTTAATGAATTTGGTGACAACGGGCACAATCAAATTCATCTTTTTGCCTTGGTGATATTTTCACATCTTATCAATAAAATGCTTTTTATTTTTTTTATAAGAGAATATTTCTAGAATTTTTTTTTTCAACATTGGCTCTAAAAAAATAGCGGCAATCAAAAAAAACAAACAATTAAAACAACAAAAAAGCGCATAGCATAGTTACAATACAAGGCATGGAAAATTCAGGCATTACATACTGTAGATTAATTTTGAACGCATACGCATAGCGCATTAAAGCAACATAATATATTAAAATATTCTGTGGAACAGACAGCGTCAAAGGCACTCAAACAGAATTAAATAAAATCACCCATGATCATATGCTCAATTTATTATATCCTGAACTGAAATATTTATATCTAAATTTGAGATTGTGGTGTAGGAAGAGTCGACCCAAACTGACCGTATCTTAGCGAATTTGTTAAAGTATCCATACATCTAGCGATGTATGGGCAGATTCTACCAAGAGACAAATCTCACTCATAATCGAATGCGAAAAAGGCTAGGCCTGTTGTTGAAACAAAATTAGCTGGCGGCGGGGGACCGCAGGATCCGTGAGTGACTGCGAGAGCACGAGACTGCTGCACGGGGCTGGCAGAAGCCCCAGGTGAGTAAAACAGATTTTTGTTTTTCTTTATCAATGGCTTAAGTATCCATTTTAGAATGCTCACTTCTCGTGTTATCGTCAGCCACGCTCAAACTCACAGATGTAGAGAAGATGTAGTGTAGCCACAGAAGCCTTTGAATCTGAAAGAACTTTTCTGGATTCTTCTGAAGAAACAAAGAGGAAGCAGATTTATTTGGTTTAATTTAAAGCAGAAATAATGTCAAGTAGTTAAAGTAGCCCACGTTATAGCAAAGTAATAGATGTAACACTGTAGGGCCTGAGGCCTGTTTCCACTACACACGGATTCTGGATGCAGAAAAACTGACTTTAATGAATGCCTATGGGCCTTTTTCCATGAAACACGATTTTTCAGACGCAGATTTCTGCATCATGCGTCCATTTTCAAATAAAATGAACACGTTAGTGGAAACAGACCCATAGTCAGTTTTTCCACATCCAGAATCCGAGTGTAGTGGAAACAGGCCCTAAATAGCCACATCCAGAAAAACTGATGCAGAGCTGATGCAGAACTAGTGGAAATAGGCCCAGCTACATACAAATGATGGAATACCGCTCAGAATAATAGTTTGTGATTGTATACAATGAACAGAGGTGCCAAAAGTATAAAATTAGATTAAATGAGTTTAAAAACCAACTTAAATGGCAAAAATGAAGGAGGTAGTAGTGGTCTTACCTCCCTCAAGCAGACACGACAACGACTGCAATTCAGACAGTCAAACACATTTATTAGAAACTCCCCCAAAAAGTTTTGCAACGCGTTTCGCAGGCTCAATCCCGCTTTATCAGGAAATACAGGGAGGAGTATCAAGCGATCTGCACAAGGATTCAGTCGTTTCTGATATTATTGTCGGATCTGACTGGATTAGCTGCCTGCTTGTGTCTGGTATTATTCAGACACTACTGCAGCCAAATAGATCAGCAGGACTGCCAGGCAACTGGTATTATATAAAAGGAAATAAATATGGCAACCTCCATATTCTCACTTCAGTTGTCCCTATGTTGGGATATAGGATACATCCATACGCATACTACATTTTCTCCCAAGACAATCATAAAAGATCGTCTCAGACAGTGAAAACCTGGAATGTGTACCTAACTTTGCTTTTTTGAAAAGATACTATTTTGCATATGTTGTCTATAAAGTTATTGCAGAGCATTCCTATGGAAGCCATTGTTTACGGACGGTGGACCTCCCTCTGTGCCTGTGCACACTGATGACCAAAGAGTGTGGACCAGCACAATCTTGATACATATCTCAGTGAACCTATTGTTAGCCACTGGTTTCCGTGTATGGGTATTGTTTACATTTCTATAGTCCAGGCCCTCCCACAGACCAATGTCATTGTCTACAGTTTTGTCCCTCTTAAAATCCTCTTTCATTACAAGTTTCACCTAGAGCCATATAGGCTTTAGATGAAACTTCTAATGAAAGAGAGCTGTGAGCACAAACTCTGCAGCAGTACTTGCAAGCAAAATGCGTTACAATCTACTCTAATGGAAAAACAAACTGATTTGAAAAGTTTAGTTCCACTTTTATGAATGGTGACAATGGAATGGATGCACTAAACAGTGGTAATATTGCTGTGCACGGCAATATTACTGTTAGTAATATCAGCATGTATCACACGTAATGCTATTACCGTGGCCCATGGAACTCACGTAGCGTGAGTGTTGCTACCATGACGCCTGTTACTAATGAGCATTACCATTGGTAACACGCGTTACCTTAGCAACATTCCCGCTACTTAAGTACAGCAGATCACGCTAATAGTGTAACTCACAGTACATGATGCCGATAGTGATGGTAGTTTTTGCCATGGGTTGTGTGCGTACAGCAATATCACCACAGCTTAGAGCATCAACCTCATTATCACTGAGTCTCGATTCACACTGTAATGCAAAACAGGCAATGACGGCTACCCCTCATATTCCACCAAATAGCCATAGAAACAAATACCCAGTTAACCATTCGTAGTCAAATCATACCTGCAAGGCCCATCTATAGCGGTCTCTCTCAGTATATAACAGAGGATTTATATGCATGGATGGACCACAGGTGGTCATAAAAATCAGAGGCAATTGGTCCAATTGTCTCTGATTTTTATGACCACCTGTGGTCCATCCATGCATATAAATCCTCTGTTATATACTGAAATAGACCGCTATAGATGGGCACCAGATGTGGTTGAAAGATCGATCCCTCACAGATCAAATCCTTCCACACTGTACAATGCAGTGCAACGCTAGCGGGCAACTATGGGCAGTTGATCTATCGCCACTCCTGACCCACGACTGATCGATATCTTCCATCAGGTGCGATCAACCAATTCGATTAATTTTTGGCTGGCAGCATAGATTTCTAGAAGATTCGATCACAGTGATTGAATCTGCCAGGAATAGAAGGAAAATTCAATAAGGGCCCATTCACACTGGGGCAATTAGTGGCCGTTTACCACTAATCGCCGAATCACTGGCGATTGCTAGCACTTTTTAAAGCGCTAGTGCAATGTAAAGTATATGCCAGTGATTTGCAGCATTTTTCTGCATTTTTAGAGCGATTGCAATGTATTTAAAACGCGAATCGCAATGTGCAGTGATTTTTTTTTGCATTTAACGTGAAAAAAATTGCTGTGGCAAAACCCTAGTGATAACCGCTAGTGTTTTGTAATTGACATTGTAAACGGGCCTTAGTGTATGGCCACCCTTACACTGAACTCCTTATCTTCTGACTTATCCAACCACATGAAAAATCCTGCAGCCCATTTAACCCTGTAACTGATTACCCCTCATCTCCTTCCTTCCAATGACTCATAGCCTAGTAATCACTGTTTCTCTAGTGGGTCCCCCTCCATAGACTTACATTGGCAAAAAACCTTTTGGAATTGCTGGCGATCCAAAAATGCTCCCAAAAGCGCTCATGCGTGTCCCAGGCCTCAAACCATAGCTTGGAGGAAGTCTATACTAATATCAGACAGTTATGCAAGGCAGCTTGGATTAGGCAACATTCATTTGATGCGGGCACCATGGGGCCAAAGTTGATCCCTGGTTTGAATGCCAGCTGGGGCACTATCTGCACAGAGTTTGCATGTTCTTCCTGTGTCTGTGTGGGTTTACTCCCACATCACAAAAACATACAGATAGGTTAATTGGCTTCCCACTAAAATTGGCCCTAGACTACAATGGACATAGGACTATGGTAGATATTGAATTGTGAACTCCTCTGAGGGACAGTTAATTTATAAGACTATATACTCTGTAAAGTGCTACAGGAGGCGAGGCTATATAAATACTACATAATAAAAAATAATGATAATTACCCACACTGCCACCACATCTGGGAGCTTAGCAATATCATAATCATTTCACTTTTTAAAAGCTTGTGGTGTTTTATTGCTATCTTAACTAGGATAACCTCTCCCTTCCTTGTCTTCTGATGTGGGGTGCCAGATAAAATGTCTGCTCATAACATTTATCTGGCAGTCCTATCTTAGTACTGGTCACTGTGTTGAGCTCTGGACAGTGTCAGATACAAAAGTCTTGGCATGTGGGGGATGGTTCTTCCTTATCACTTGGAAACATGTTTGTTTCTAACTTGCCCCCTGTGCTAAACCATCTGTTACCTGTTTGTTTCCCATTTCTTGTGAAAAAGCAATCATCACTACCTAAGGCTAGCATCCATCCACATTGCAGGCCTGTCAGAAACAATGATCCTAACTTGTTTGATTGTTTGAAGGTTTATTCTGCTGGAAATACTTTTTTTTTCCTTTTGTTGCGGGTTTTTCGAAATTCTGAAAAGATGGAAGTGCAAGTGCGAAGAGGAAAACAAAGTGAAAATGCTGTAAAACATTGTTGCTAATTTTAATAATTTTAATAATTTTTCTCGTCTGACCACTGCCAGTGCAATCCGGCATTTTTATCCAAAACATTGATGCACTTGTGAGGTCTTTTGCAAGATTGTGCAATCAACATACTGTCATCAAATTGTCCTCATTGTGGAAGATTGTTAGCTATCATCTTTGGAAACCTACACACATATTGCACACTTCCAAATATATACACATGCTCGTACAAAATTAACGAATGACGGGTCGACCAAGAACCGTGTACAAAAAAAGGCCATGTAGACCGATACGTCCTGGTGGATCAGTTTGGATGATAATCTGTTAGTCTTCCATATCAAACAATAACAAATGATCACTCCATTTAAAGTATTTATGTGTGGCAAAGTTTGGACTTCCGGGTCCTCATTTTCACGTTTCGTCTGATCGGATTGGCAGAGCGTCGTTGAATTCAACTGTGTTCCAACGCCATTCAGTTATTAAAAGCTGTCATGAATCGCTCCTTTTTAAAAAGAGTGATCGAACGTCTGCACAGAGCTTAACTGTATTAATCTAACACAAACACAGAACATTTATATCGCGCTTTTCTCCTGGCGGACTCAAAGTGCCAGAGCTGCAGCCACTAGGACGCGCTCTATAGGCAGTAGCAGTGTTAGGGTGACTTGCCTAAGGTCTCCTACTGAGTAGGTGCAGGCTTACTGAACAGGCAAATTCGAACCCTGGTCTCCTGTGTCAGAGGCAGAGCCCTTAACCATTACACCATCCAGCCACCATAATGCCAATAGATCTGTTTTGTTTAGCCCAAAATTCTGTTCAAGAGAACAGCAAAAATAGGAAGGCACCGTCTAGCGGACTGCTGGGTGGGTTTATGCTTTAACTTCCAATGCTGTGATTTAGAAAATCTCTGTGTCAATTTGGTGATAATTTTTTTCAGGGGCGTAGCTACCATGTATGGGACCTCCCTGCAAAAATAGATTGCATGGGGCCCCTAGGTCCAAAGCCCCCCCAAGGGACCAGGCAGGCAGCCAGCAAACAAACATCCCCAACACCCCCTCCCACCATGCAGAGTAGCCAGTGTAATATTACCTGCTTCCAGTGCAGCAGGTCTCCTCCATGCATCACAGCACACTCTCTCTGCTGCCATTACCGGATCCCTATACATGACCAATGGGATCAGGAGCTCGGGGAAGGGCAGCAGAGAGTGCTGCTGTGGTGCACAGAGATTTATGGTTTTGGAAGCAGGTAAATATAATCAAATCAAATCAAAGATAGCTTTATTGGCATGACCAAGATTCATTACAGGTATTGCCAAAGCAAGGGGAAAAGGGGGACATGGGAGGGGGTGGGGTAGGGGGACAGTGATTAAGCAGTCTGTGGACATTTTTTTTTAGGTTTACAGTTCCGTTATGCTCCTCTCAGTCTGTGGCATGCTGTGACATAGTGTGCAGCGATTGTCACTGTGGATTCCTCTTCTCCTAGAAGGATATATGTTTTTCTCTCGTCTTCTAGTGTGAGAAAGTCTGGGAATAGTTCCAACAATTTCTTAAAGTTAGTGTCCCTGGTTGCAGTATATTTGGGGCAGTGCAATAGGAAGTGGCTTTCATCCTCAAGGGTCTTCTGCTCACAGTTTTGGCATAGTCTCTCCTCCCTGGGTTTGTACGTCTGTCTGTGTCTCCCAGACTATTTCGAGGTTGTGAGCACTCAATCTGTAGACACTCGGGATTTTCCTCTCTTGAGAGTTTTGCAGCTTTTCCAGGTATGGGGCCATTTTATATTCTCTTTGTAGAGACTGGTATATGGTTAGCTTTTGTGACTGTTTTATTTCACTCCTCCATTTTTCCACATAATCTTCTTTGCTCTTAGCTGTGGTGTTTTATCTGGACTTTTGTTATGACCCGTGGGTCTGGTGTTGGAGGGAGTATAGAGCTGACCACGACTTTCAGTGCACACGGCTTTTCTTGGTCTTCATTGTGCAGCATGGCTTTGTAGTGGGGTGAGTCGGGGCTGCTGCTCTGTAGGTGGGCCCAGAAGGACAACACTCTCTTCTGTATCTCAAGCAGTAATGGGAATCTCCCCAACTCAGCTCGGCAGGCATTGTTTGAGGTACTCTGATGGACATGGAGAAGGTGTTTGCAGAACTCAAGGTGGAATATTTCTGTTGGGCTGGTTTCCATTTTGATTGGTCTGGGTAGGTGGTGGGCCCCATCAGGGCCGGGCCGAGGCATAGGCTGGAGAGGCTCCAGCCTCAGGGCGCAGTGTAGGAGGGGGCGCAGAATTCATTCAGCTGTCATTCCTAATTGTGTTTGAAGCAGAAAGAAATAAGAAAAGGGGATACATGGCAGTGATTGCAAGCCAGATAACTAGATATTAAGGTGTTGGGGAGGTTGCGGGCCCTGTGGTGCCTCTTAGTCTAATAGCAATCAGTGTTTGATGGCTCGGGTGGCAGGGATGGAGGGGCGCACTTTGGTGTCTCAGCCTTGGGTGCTGGAGGACCTTGTCCCTGCTCTGGGCCCCATACTTCAGTTCCATACAGTAGGATTGGAGTGATGACTCTGTCAAATACTTTCAGGCAGACCTTTACTGGTGGTTTGATGTGGTACAGTTCTTTCCTGATGGCATAGAACGTTCGGCATGCTTTGGCTTTTAGGGCTTCCATGGCTGACTTAAGGCTTCCTGATTGGTTGATTTCCAGACCAAGGTAGGTATATTTATCAGTTCTGCTGATTTCACAGTCCTCGAGTATAAAGGATGGGCTCTGGGCTGACCTGTTTTTCCTCTGGAACACCATGGTTTTGGTTTTCTTTAGATTAATGGGGAGTGCCCATGTTGTGCTAAATTTCTCCAGGATTTCTAGGCTGTCTTGTAGACCTTCTTTAGTTGGTGATAGCAGTAAGAGGTCATCTGCGTACAGTAAGAATTTCACTGTTGTGTCATGCAGGGTGAGTCCTGGTGCTCCATGTACTACTCTGCATGCAAGGGAAGAGGAGGGGCCCCCAATGTCCCTGCAAGGACTAAGGTTACCCCTATGCTTCCCCCCTCCCTTGGGAAACACATCTAGTCGCACGCAATTCAGGCACTGTCCAGTCCCCTCCATGTTAAAAAAAAAAAATCAGCGGTACACAATCTTGTCATCTTAGGTTATCTCAAAAAGGTTATTCATCAGTGTTCTTTTGCATCAACAGTTACAGACATGACAAATGCTGGCCAGTACAAGTGAAGTGAAGAGCTACATCCAATAAAGATAGTCAATAGTGGCCGAAACTACAGAAAGAAATACGGTAGTTCAGTAGCAATTCATGCATTATTCATATAGCACTATTAAATCTCATCTGATTTCTGTAGAAATCTTAAATTATGTACAGACATGAGGTTTTCATCGGCTGCAATGATCGATCATGACCATTTTGTATGGAAATATAAGGTGTATTTAGGTGTCACCAGATGTCTCTGGCCTCCCCTCCAGTAACCCACCAGGACAGATCACACTCACACAGTTCATTAAGTTACTGCAATAACTTCAAAGTACTTTCTCCCAATGAAGTGCTGCAAACACATTCCCCCTCCCACAGATGCACACCCTCTCCACAGAGCAGAACAAGCGTCTTGGCTGGGAGCAGAGCAGCATGTCTCTCTAGCCCTCATTCCTAAACTGACACCATTTTGGGTGACAAAAGCTTGAAGTATGGCTATGTAGAACAAAGCTGTAAGGTGTGGCACATCCCCTCGGAGTGAGTCAGAATCCCAGGCAATACCCTCACAGTCCAGTAATGCTGCGTTTGCAATGGAAACCAAATGTCACTGGACGTGTGCTCCGCTTGTCATACAAGAAGGAACAGTTCAAAGTTTAACTCAAAAAGAGAACAGCAGCGTGCACCTTCCGTCCAAGGCTTTATTTCTGTACAGTGACAATAAACAGTGGCAATGTTGCCACTGTTTATTGTCACTGTACAGAAATAAAGCCTTGGACGGAAGGTGCACGCTGCTGTTCTCTTTTTGAGTTAAAAGCTTGAAGTATGTACCTAGCCTTGACTGGAAATAACTTGCTAGTACTGTATTGTATTGTTCTAGGCATTATAAAACTACGAACCCGCTGGCTGACCACCGATCAGCTGACATTTTCTGCTGTTTCAAATCACACTAACCAATACAGTGTATGACGCCAATCAGAGTTATCATACCTCCCAACTTTTTCAGATGTGAAAGAGGGACACTTTAAGACACACCACTGCCACACCTCTAATCACACCTCCACCACACCCCTATCCACATATATACCACTAACAATTCATAGCACAAGATGTAATTTTAGAATTCAAACAACACTACACCTTTCTATTATCACTAGTTTTTCTTCATTTTATCATTTGAAATTAAGAAATATATACATTTAGGGGAAGGCAATAAAGTTTAGAGCCAATTAAACACATTTTTCAATAGCAAAAAAATAAATATTTTACACAAATCTGTTCATCAGTCCTGAAAGAGGGACAAATAAGAGAGAAAAGGGGCTTTGGTTTTGAAAATGGGACTGTCCCTCCGAAAAAGGGACAGTTGGGAGCTATGGAATTTCATTTAACCTGCCTTACCCGAGGTGAGAGTGATATGGAGGCTGCAGTATTTATTTACTTTTAAAGAATACCAGCTGCCTGGCAGTCCTACTGATCTTCTGGCATCAGTAGTGTCTGAGTTACAACCCTGAAACAAGCATGTGGCCAATCTAGTCAGACTTCAGTCAGAGCATCTGACTTGCATGCTTGTTCAGGGTCTACGGCAAAACGTATTATGCCTGGTACACACCATGCAATTTCCCATCAGGAGGACAGATTTAATCGATTATTTCTGTCAGGTTTGATCTGAATTCACTTCTATACAAAATCGATCAGAAAAATGATTAGAAATCAGATTGGACCTGTTGGAAATAATCGATTCAACCAGTCTGACTGGAATTTGCATGGTGTGTACCAGGCATTAGAGACACAGGATCAGGTGGATAGCCTTAAAAGTAAATAAATATGGCAGCCTCCATATCACTCTCACCTCGGTCTTCCTTTAAACATTAACCTATTTATGGCAGGGTATCTTAAAGGGACACAACCTCCCTAGCGTTCTGGACGAGCTAGGCTCGTCCAGAGACGCCGGAGGTCACCGCTCAGGCCCCGCTGGGCCGATTTGAATATTTTTTTTTTTAAACACGCAGCAAGCACTTTGTTTGCTACGTGCCTTAACCGCTCGCCGCCGCTCGCCGTGATACAGGGCCCCCACAGCCGAGACCCCGTGCGCTGCCTGGCCAATCAGTGCCAGGCAGCGCTGAGGGGTGGATCGGGGTCTCCCTGTGATGTCACAACATCACTGACGTCGATCACGTCACGACGTTCGTCGCCATGGTGACGGGGGAAGCCCTCAACGTAATCCTGTTCAGAACGGGATTTCCGGACGGGCTATTGCGTCGGCGGCGATCGGAGGGCAGGGACGCCGCAGGGAGGGGGGAATCATGTAGCTAGCTTTAGGCTAGCTACATGAAAAAAAAAATGTGCAAAAAACGTGTTCGCGGCCGCAGGGCCGCGGGAATCAGAACGCCAGGCAGGTTTTTAAGTCATCCCAAAAAAATTAGTTTTACTCACCTGGGGCTTCCAATAGCCCCCTGCAGCTGTCCGGTGCCCACGCCGTCTCCTACCGATCCTCCTGTTCACCACCGGCAGCCACTTCTGGTTTCGGCGACAGGAGCCGACAGGCTGGGAACGCCAGTGATTCTTCGCGTTCCCGGCCACAATAGCGCCCTGTATGCTGCTATAGCATATATATTATACCATGTAGCAGCATAGAGGGTGCTATTGCGGCCGGGAACGCGAAGAATCACTCGCGTTCCCAGCCTGTCGGCTATTGTCGCCGAAACTGGAAGTGGCTGCCGGCGGGGACAGGAGGATCGGAGGGAGACGGCGAGGGCACCTGACAGCTGCAGGGGGCTATTGGAAGCCCCAGGTGAGTAAAACTCATTTTTTTGGGATTACTTAAGTGACCCTTTGAGTATGCTTTTTCCTATGAATTCCTTATAATCACATTTCTGTGCCTTTTCATTTGTAGCGCAATGATTTTGTGCATCCCATTCCCACCAGTGTTTAATCTTCAGTACTAAGATGTTTTCTAATTTTCTGCTTGAAAGTACTACATTCTGTGTCTATTTCTTTAGATGTCCAGGCATCCAACAGTGCAAAGGCCAAAGTGTGTACCTGTCATACAGCAATCCGTTTCCTTTCATTGTTGTAAATCTAATTGGTTGCTTTGGGGTGCTGAGCACTACAGCTCATTCCATCACATTGTTTTATTCAGGTCTAGACTGGGATATATTATTATGCCTAATCCTTTAACATTCCTGTCAGGCCTTGCCTGTCCCTGACTTCTGACCACTTTCTCATGTCTATGAAAAGCTTTCAGAGGTTCTCAGCTGAGTATTTCCTCCATGCTGAGTATCATCCTCCCCCATCCCTCTATCCACTTATCTATCACTCATTTAGATAATCCCAGATGGTTCTTGTTCTTCCCACTGACAGACTTGGAGAAGAAGAAAAACAAGAAGCATTTACCACCTGAAATCTTTGACAACTTCATACAGTATGAGGTCAACCCATGACACTTGGACAGCCAGAGGTACAGAGTGCTGTCAGCAGATTGATAATAAATGTTGAATATGGTTTACTCTCCCTGGGGAGGTTTTCAATTATTTTTAATTGTTCTCAGAACTGGAGGAGAACACAATTTAGGTGAGGAAAGGTTGTAGTAAGTTTGCTAAACTAAAATATTTAACTCGTGGAAAGATTCATCATGGGAAACCACATTTGCTCACTTAAAGCTGAATTATTGCAAATACAGTAACTCCTGTTTTAAGAAGGCAAAGTTACATTTAGCATTGTTTTTTACAGCAACAGGGTCCAGCCATACTATGCCAGGAAAAAAAACAACACATATATAAGTAGATAACTACTTGTTCTATTTACATAACAGATGTATTGTACTGTCCACGTTTTGATTTCAGTGAGTTTTACATAGTAAATAAAAAGAATTCTGTTCCTGGGATTTGCCATTTGGATTCCCTCTGACTGAAGCTTGCTTTGTAAACACATGCGAGCACAGGCATAGATCGTATTTCAGCAGCACTGAACTGCCCTTAGCCAATCAGTGAGTAGCAGGAATGTGGGAGGGGAGATGACGAGCTTCCTTCTCATCCACAATGTACCAGATAGAGCCAGTCTGACAGAGATAAGATTTATTACAGCAGAAACATTTCTGATTAGATTGGAGTGGTTGCAATGCAGGGTGAGGTTCCAGGCTGCATAATGAACACAGTTCAATGGGTAAATGGAATTTGATTTTGAGGCCAACAATCCCTCTTTAACCCCCTTGGCGGTATGAAAAATACCGCCAGGGGGAAGCGCAGCAGTTTTTAAATTTTTTTTTTTTAATCATGTAGCGAGCCGAGGGCTCGCTACATGATAGCCGCTGCTCAGCGGCATCCCCCCGCCCGCTTCGATCGCCTTCGGCGATCACCGATCAGGAAATCCCGTTCAAAGAATGGCGACGGGGCGGGATGACGTCACCGATGTCAGCGACGTCACCGACGTCGGGACGTCATTGGGAGACCCGATCCACCCCTCGGCGCTGCCTGGCACTGATTGGCCAGGCAGCGCTCGGGGTCTGGGGGGGGGGGGGGCGCGCGCCGCACCGGATAGCGGCGATCGGGCGCGCGGCGGCGGCAATCGGGGTGCTGGCGCAGCTAGCAAAGTGCTAGCTGCGTCCAGCAAAAAAAAAATTAAGTAAATCGGCCCAGCAGGGCCTGAGCGGCACCCTCCGGCGGCTTACCCCGTGTCACACACGGGGTTACCGCCAAGGAGGTTAATAGAGGGCTTTTCGGGCTATTTTAGCCTATCATACTTTCCTAGTGGTTCTCGGGCATTATGAGCTGTCTTGGTATTCCTTAGTACTGGTTCAAGGCCTATCCCATAAAGCCATATCAATCCATGCCATGCACTGATGAGAACCAGAAAGTCCAAAACAGGCTGTGTGAAAGTTGGATTGATAAGGCACTGTAAAATATATTAGCTATAGTGATCTACACCAGCTATAGTGATCTACACCAGCGGTTCTGGATGTGCAACATTGCTTTCAAGGGCATGAAAAGATGATTACATATTCGGGAGTGATTGCTCACTTAATGCTGAATTATTGCAAATACCTTCTGTTTTAAGACAGCAAAATTACATTTAGATTCAGAACAGTAAAATAAGCTTGGAGAACAAACTGCAGACTGCCTAAGCTTAGAAAACCACAAACACTAGACAACAGAAGTATAAAGAAAACCGTCACATACAGTAACCCTTGAAAGATTCTCTCATGGTTCTGTCCCATTGTAACCGTCTCGCTTCATATCAGAGGTGGCTGAAGTGTTTAAAACTTCACCTATCTTGTCTCCAGGGTCGGATTTACCATAAGGCACTGTAGGCACTGTACATTGTATTGCTGTGTATTTATTTAGTGCTGACTGGTTCGGCTCATGCTCCGTACGAGAAAAGGTGCAACTGCAGCTCATAATCTGATTATCAGAAAGAATAATTGGCTGCAGCTTACCTTTCTTGCAGGATCTTTACTCTAACAGGTGCAGAAAGAGAGTGACCAAGATTTCCTCTCGTTGACCCCTCTCACTCCAGCTTCCAACTTCTACCTTCAGGAGTGAGAGACCGGTCAGTCACAACAAAAAACTTCCAGGCACAGGAACAGTTTCTTTCCTCAGGCAGAAACCCTGCTTAAAGAAAACCTGTAACGAAAAAAACCTCCCCTGGGGGTACTCACCTTGGGTGGGGGAAGCCTCTGGAATTCTATTGAGGCTTTCCCCATCCTCCTCGGTCCCACGGCAACGGCGGCGATAAAGCTCCCCGAACAGCAGGTATGTAAATATTTATCTTCCCGTCTCCAGCGCAGGCGCAGTATCGGCTCTCCACTCGGATATAGGCGGAAATAGCCGATCGCTGTCGGGCTGCTCTACTGCGCAGGCACAAGTCTACTCCTGCGCAGTAGAGCGGACCTGACAGAGATCGTCTATTTTTGCCTATCTCCTGCTAATTCCTATTGTGCCACTGCCAGGCCCAGCACATTCAGTGCCTACCTTTTCACTGCACATGTGTGACAGCTGCACATTTGTAATACCAATCACTGCATACCTGTTCATGTTTACTGCAGCTGCGTGACAGAAGCACGCAGTGTTATATACCAGTCACTGCACCTGTTCACGGTACCTGTGTGTGTGACAGCTGCACATTTGTAGTACTAGTTACTGCATACCTGTTCACGGTACCCGTGTGTGTGACAGCTGCACATTTGTAATACTAGTCACTGCATACCTGTTCACGGTACCTGTGTGTGTGTGTGACAGCTGCACATTGTATTGATACCAGTCACTGCATACCTGTTCACTGCACCTGTGCGACTGCACATTGTATTAGTCAAGTCAGTGCATACCTTTCACTTCAACCCCCCAATATGGACAAAACAGGCAGAGGCAGGCCACCCAACAGGTCTGTTCGAGGTCATGCTGTCGTGATTTTGTGTGGCCCTGGACCAAAGAACAGTGTTCAGAAGGTGCGTGCCATCAACCCCCAACATTGTCAGGACGTAGTTGACTATTTAACACAGAACACCTCATCTTCCTCAGCTTCCGCACGGAAGCATGACATATCTTCCTCCTCCTGCTCTGATTCTGGCACCCCACTTAACACTCAGTTGGCCGCCACCACCAAAGTGCCATCACCCCAGGGCTCAACGGTGTGGACATTTTTTTGTGTGTCTGCCTCAGATGAGAGCAATGCCATCTGCTCTCTGCCACCAAAAAATGAGCCGTGGAAAGACCAAGACCCGCGTAGGGACAACTTCCTTACGAAGGCACATGATGACAAAGCACAAACTGCAATGGGATGACCACCTGAAGAAAAGCAGCACACAAAAGCAAAGCCCCACACCGCAGTGGAAGATACCAGGCTGCAATTATTTCTCAAAAAAGGTGATACCCAAACTGTACCGTGATGTTGAAAGGCAAGTGGTGTCATCTCTGGCATACAGCGTTGGGTCAAGGGTCCATCTGACCACGTGGTCTGCAAAGCACGGTCAGGCCTGCCCGAAGACTAAGTCAGTCCCCACACACTGCATCTCTGCCTGCACGCCGTGTGACTGCCTGCCCCAAGACTAAGTCGGTCCCCAGTCCCCACACAGCATCTCTGCCTGCAGGCCGCTTGACTGCCTTCTCCGCCACCTCCAACAGGGTCCAGGTCTCCAGGTGGATTCCTGAATTTTTAAAGCTGCTGTTATTGCTATAATAATTTTTCTGGTGCATGTACATGCCTGCCCAATTTTTCTGGCTGCACTGCGGCTGCAACAACAAAACAAAAGGCATGTACATGTGTCAATTCCCCTTCGTGACCATTACATTGCCGCGATGAAGGGGCTTGCGTATCACAATGAAGCAATGACCACCGGCTATATGAGTGTCTCTGGGGGGGGGGGGGCACACCCAAGATAATAAGGTCGTTGCTTCATTGTGGACAGACCAAATTTGATCAGCTGGACAGTCACTGTTGTTCTATCATTGAGCTACCACAGCCCAGCGACCATATGGGCTTGAAAACCGCCATGGCCTGCACTCTCGCCATGGTGCGCACTAGTCCAGCACGGCCGTCACTACTAGGGCTGCTCAAATCTGGATCCGGGAGATACCCGGATAGTTGCTATCCAGATATCTCCCAGTAAACCTGTGCGGGGTAGGCGGGGAGGTCAAGCTTATCTCTCTGACGTCTTCTTAGTCCGTCCCTGGCGCCTCCCACGATGCGGTCCACGTGGCGGTCACGTGACTACAAACACTTCCTCCTTCCGGGTTGAAGGAGGAAGTGTTTGTAGTCAAGTGATGCGTGACTACACCAGGAGATATCCGGATAGCAACTATCCGGGTATCTCCCTGATCTGGATTTGAGCAGCCCTAGTCACTACACAAACAGCTGTTTGCGGTGCGTTACACAGTGAGTTTGGTGTGTCAGTGTGAAGCAGTACACTAATTACACTACCCGATTGATGTATACACATGCAAGATGTTTTAAAGCACTTTAGGCCTCCAATTTAGCATGCAATGTGATTTCTGCCCTTAAAACGCTGCTGTGCATCAAATCCTGATTTTTCTCCGGGACTTTTGCCGTGTATCCCACTCCGCCATGCCCCCCTCCAGGTGTTAGACCCCTTGAAACATCTTTTCCATCACTTTTGTGGCCAGCATAAATGTTTGCAGTTTTCAAAGTTCGCCTCCCATTGAAGTCTATTGCGGTTCGCGAAGTTCGCGCAAACCCGAACTTTTGCGGAAGTTCACCGTTCGAGGTTCGCGAACCTAAAATTGGAGGTTCGAGCCATCTCTAATAGTGTTACAGCATAAAACTGGAAAATGTATACTTCTCACCCAGGGCCGGTTTAAGCAACAACGGGGCCCCAGGGCAAAATAAACCTGGGGGGCCCCCCCATCATATACCCCGGAACAAAAATCGGCATTAGGGGACCTTTTTTGCAGCTGGTATAACAGGGTGTGAAGTCCCAATCGGTCGGAGCTCCACATTCTGGCTATCCCAGCCTGCATGGGGGACAAGGGGTTAAAAAGTTTCAGGAGGGGGGACTCCACATAATTTTTTTTTTTTTTTTTTAAATTTCCACACTCTAAACATAAAAAAAAAAAAAAATTGGGAAAATAGGAAAAAATGCCAGGGATCTTCATACAGCCATATTGCGGCTGTATAGCGATCCCTGGCCAAAGCGCTGCGGCTGTGTATAGACCCCCTGGAAACCCCGTCAGGAAATTTATTGCGCTTTCGTTTGATGCATGTAAAATTACACTACCGTTAGGTTTGCTACTAAAAGTGACATTTACCGCATTTAAAAGTATACTTTTTTCCTTCGAAACTTTAAAATCGATTTTCTCAAAAGCTATAAGGTCTTTTTGAAAAATAGTTTTTTCCTCTTATTCCTAATGATCTCCTTAGCATATCCTGCAAATTTAGGGTTTCTAGAATTTAAGGTGGATTTGCTATTAACCATTAAAGTCGGCAGGTTTTTAAATGTGTATTTTTTTTTCCTTTGAAATTTTAAAATCGATTTTCTCAAAAACTATAAGGCCGATTTGAAAAAAAATTTTTTCCTCTTGTAGCCACTGGGGGCCCCTACAAGCTATGGGGCCCTGGGGCAGCTGCCTCCTTTGCCTTAATGGTAGCGCCGGCCCTGTTCTCACCCTCACCCCATAAACGGTCCTTGACCTGTAATATCTATATATCGATTAAAAGCAGAATGTTTTTAAATGTTTTTGCGCTATGAAGCAACCGTTTTGATTTAAGGTTTCCCACATCATGGGAGTCTCTGCCTATGCAGATTGAAGTCTTTGGTTTTTACCCTTTTAACCACTTGCCGACCGCGCACTCATACCGCGCGTCGGCAAATTGGCAGCTGCAGGACCAGCGACGCAGTATTGCGTCGCCAGCTGCAGGCTGATTAATCAGGAAGCAGCCGCTCGGGCGAGCGGCTGCTTCCTGTCAATTCACGGCGGGGGGCTCCGTGAATAGCCTGCGGGCCGCCGATGGCGGCTCGCAGGCTAAATGTAAACACAAGCGGAAATAATCCGCTTTGTTTACATTGTACGGCGCTGCTGCGCAGCAGCGCCGTAAGGCAGATCGGCGATCCCCGGCCAATCAGCGGCCGGGGATCGCCGCCATGTGACAGGGGACGTCCTGTCACTGGCTGCACAGGACGGATAGCGTCCTGTGCAGCCCTGATCTCCGGGGGGGGGGAGCAGGTAGGAGAGGGAGGGGGGAATTTCGCCGCGGAGGGGGGCTTTGAGGTGCCCCCCCCCGCCAGCCACATGCAGGCAGGAGAGATCGGACCCCCCCAGCACATCATCCCCCTAGTGGGGAAAAAAGGGGGGTGATCTGATCTCTCTGCCTGCTACATGATCTGTGCTGGGGGCTGCAGAGCCCACCCAGCACAGATCACTCAACACAGCGCTGGTCCTTAAGGGGGGGTAAAGGGTGGGTCCTCAAGTGGTTTAAGTATAGTAGCTCAATCGCAATCGCATGGTGGAAATTGAAACGCGATTGCAATCGTGATCGCGTTTCATAGTGGAAAAAGACCCTAAATCACCGCTTGTGGGATCTTGAGGTGCCCCCAACCTTGTGGTAATCAACTCCTTTAGGGCTCTTTTCCACTATGAAATGTGATTCCGATCGCGTTTTAATTTCCACCATGCGTTTGCGATTGAGCTACTATACTCAGTATAGTAAGGCTCAATCGCATACAAAATGCGGCAGGACGACAATTGCGCTTTGACCAAAATCGCATCGCAATCGGATCGCACTAATGGAAATTGCTGCTGCAGTTTCCATTAGTTTAATGTACCTTGCAATTTGCGATCAGAAGCAAATCGCAAGCTAGTGGAAAAAGGCAATTAGCCATGTAGTGCAGGTCAAACCTAGAGGGTTAATTAATTCCCTTAGGAGATCTCTTGTTGTAGGAGTGTGAACAAACCAAGCACCTTTGTTTATTTACTACAGGATGATGGTGATGTGTGCTGTTGAGTGAATAATAAATTAAAATTGGGTTGCTGAGCAAAACAGGGTCTACCATGAGACAGTGGAGATGAAGTTTGTTAGGCTAAGTTAAATGGAATGCCCCACACTCCCTCACAACACAAATACTTTCTGCTACCACCTATTTCTCAGAAATAGAAAATGTGTGCTGCAACTATTTTTATTGTGCTGTAACTATTTTTCTTTTTATCCTTAATTACAAAGCGCTTATAGATTACCCAAAAGAGTGCAAAAAAAATATTAAGCGATGTGGGGCAATCACAAAAACATGACTGTATAACAGCACAGTGGCGTAGTGGTTAGCGATCTTGCCTTGCAGCGCTGGGTCGCTGGTTCGAAGCCCATCCAGGTCAACATCTGCAAGGAGTTTGTATGTTCTCCCTGTGTCTGTGTGGGTTTCCTCACGGCACTCCAGGTTCCTCCCACGTCCCAAAAACATACAGATATGTTAATTGACTTACTCCTAAAATTGTCCTAGCCTACGATACATACACTACACAATACATACATAGACATAGGACTATTGTAGGAATTAGACTGTGAGCTACTCCGAGGGACAGTTAGTGACAAGACAATATACTCTGTACATTGCTGTGGAAGATGTCAGCGCTATATAAATACTAAATAATAATAACAAAAATGTTCTCTGCAACACTGCTACCTGTACAGCCACACTCAGCAAAGTATCCAAAGTTTAAGTGACTCCATTACACATTACACGGAAAAGATACAGCTGTTTTAAACTGCTGACAGCTTTGGGGTCTCAGAGACTTCATATGACCAGGGACTTGTAAACTGATGAAAGGTACAGGTCAACAGAAGTCTAATTGCATTCTGCTCAACAAGGACTCTATCAGGATAGTAGTGTAGGGCCCCGTTCACACTGGAGCATTTAACTAGCAATTTCAGCAGCGCTTTCAATCGCTGGCGATCGCTAGCATTCAGAAAAGCTTCAAAAGCGCCACAGCAATGTAAAGTGTATGGCAGAGTACTCTCTGCAGCGATCACCAGTGAATAGCGATCTGCTGAAATCGCAAACACGGTGCATGCAGCATTTTTCAGTGATTTAGGAGTAACTGCGTTTTAATGTTAAAGATTCGAAAAAGCAATCGCTCTAAAATTGCTTTCCCATACAGTGAATTTGCAAAATCTCACGATTCAGCATGATTTGCACTTCTGATTCCCGTTCAATAGAACGAGAATCACAGCGCAATTCCCCCCCCCCCAATGCTGCATGCAGCGCGTTTGCGATTGATCGAAATCACAAACGTTGCTGTGTGAATGTATCCATAGGGATACATTAGTAGCGCTGAAAAATCACCCAGTGTGAACTAGCCCTAAATGGGGCGAGGAAAGGGGTTAGTTTTACTTCCTAATGGGCAAAATGTCCTTACCAGTGTATATAGATTGGGACTGATGCCACAGAATGGTTAATATTCGAAAAACTAAATGTGACTTTAGAGGTTTGTCTTTCACTAGAAGGCTGAACCGCATCCCTTGCTGGTAAGCTAGTACATGCTGCCTTTTGAAAATCATAATTTAAAAAAAGTGTATGTAAATATATAGCACTGACATCTTCTGCAATGCTTTTACATAGCGTAATATCACTAACTATCCCTCAGAGGAGCTCACAATCTAATCCCTACCATAATCATTGTCATAGTCATTGTGTTAAGGAGCCCACACATTTATAGATGTGGCCAAAAGCATGAAATCTATTAAAAATCTACTGAACCACCGTGTTACACTACTCAATGCAGTGCAACGCTGTGGGCCGTGGATCTATCACAACTCCCGACCAACCGCCGATCGATTGATAACTCCTGTTCAATACAATCAACTGACTCAATTGGTTTTCAGCCAAAACCTGATCGACTTCTCAGTCGGACCAGAAAGTTGAGGCATCAATTTCTAGCAGATTTGATCAGAGTGATCCAATCCTCTGAGAATCGATGGAAAAAACTGACATGTATGGGCACCATTATCAGTATGTATATATTGTAGTTGAATGCAAATTTCTCTTGGGGTTAGGAAGAAACAAAGAGTACCCAGAGGAAACCCAGGTAAACACAGAGAGAACATGCAAGATAGTGCCCTGACCCAAATGTAAGCGACTAAACCGAGCACAGGCACAATCCAGGGCAGGACTGAAATCTTACAAAAGTCTAAATGCCAATCCAGGCGTCAAACCTGCCCCTCAAGTAAACTGGGACCCAATTTAAACAATGTCTTATTGAGAAAGCAATTAAACCTGGTTGCTCTCAAACTTAAGCTGGGTACGCACAAGGAAATTTTCTGTCCGATCAACGGGTAATCCGATGATAGGGAGCAGTTTGTATACGCACACACAATGCAACTTCCTGTTCGATTACTTGTTTATCAGACAGAAATAGCATAATGTGTACCCAGCATTACAGTTCTTAACCATTTCACAACTGAGGGGTTTTACCCCTGAAACACCAGCGCGATTTTTCCCTTTCAGCGCTGCTTCCATTACTGTACTGATGTACTATGATTGGTTATTGGGGACTGGAGAGTCCCCATAACCAATCATTGTACTGCAGAGCCGGGGTGTGTGCGCGCGCGCGGGTCGCGGGGGCGCGCGATCGTGGGCTGCAAGTTTGTTTACCTTGCATTGTTTTGAATGAAGACGGCATTTGTTTGAAGCCGTCTTCATTCTACTCGCAATCGGCGAGGCTAATTGGATTTAGGAACGCTTGTTCCTAACATCCAATTAGTAACCTGCTGTGCGGGCTGGCTGGAGTGTGCGCGAGAGTTCCCCGCCCACTCCCAGCCAGTAAACAAACAAGTGCGCCTTTCTCCGTCCCTGGGGGTGAAGCGGTGCGCAGAGGGACGGAGAAATTTAGCACTGGGGGGGGGGGTGAAGTGGTTAAATCCCTCAAAATACAAGATAAACATCTGTTACAGATCCCTTTCTTGGGCTGAATCTCCCACTTTTCCTTCTTAACTTTGCAGAAGCAAAGATTCTTATTTAGAATGATCACATGTCCCGGAGTAGAGTGATTTTGTTAATCTTGCATCTATGGCCACATCAGGAGGCTGCATACCTATACAGTATGGTAGGGAGTGGGGGGAACTATGGGGAGGGGGAGGAATGGATGGCCATGCTAAATTACCCACAGTGCGCTTCAGTGACCAGCTAGTGCACATGGTTTTATAGTTCCTGATAGTGCTAGTCTGGATAGCTGATTGATTTTTATTGCTCCACGAAAGATAGCAGTCCTATATAAATCAATAATAGCAATGAAAGCAACTTGGGTGGCATGGTGGCAATTTGGCCATTACTTGTGATTTTAGAGTGCTTTTTGGAGTCACTTTCTGGCCAGGACGCTATCTGCATACAGTCTGTATATTCTCTCCATGTTTGTATGCGTTTCCGCTTACATTCCAAAAACATCCTGGTGGCTAAACTGGCCCTAAACTGTGATAGGGTCCCTCCATTATGAACGCCTAGTGACATGGCTTGATCTCTGGACTCTGGATATATAAAGACAGTGCTTCAGAAAATGTCAGCACTGTATAAATTCATAATAATCAAAGCACCAGTTAAACTCAGCATTTTTTCGAAAGCTTTTAGGGCCCGTTTCCACTATCGCGAATCCGCATGTGTTGCCCGCATGCAGATTCGCACAGCCAATACAAGTGAATGGGACTGTTTCCACTTGTCAGTTTTGCTGTGCGTTTTTCTGTGCAGGATTTTTCTGCACGGCAGAGCCCTCAGAATTCGCTTGCGTGTGGAATGCAGGCGAATCGCACGCAATGTATTTAATAGGGAAATCGCATGCGTTTTCCCCATGCGGTTTTTGCCGCGAATTCGCATGCGATTTCGCATAGGTACCCATGTTAATTCACACAGGCAGTGACTTGGTTAAAATCGCATTACCCTAACCTATGCAAATTCGCATGCAAAATTGCGGCAAAAATGCATGCGGAATCGCACCCGCATGCCATTTTGCCTGCGGTGATTTGCCGGCGATTCCACAACGCTATAGTGGAAACGGGCCCTTAGTATGAATGAGCCCTAAAAGGTTGGTGTATTGGAGGCTAGTCCCACAGTATTGAATAAAGAAGTGTATGTCATGGAATTTAGATATACAGCTAGTCTAGTCAGTGTGAGGAGCAGAGACATGAGTCTGCATGCATCATATGAACCTGTCTCCAAGTGTTATCAGTGTCATATCTTTCTGTTTAGCTTATCTTTTTCACTGCCGCTCTGTCTGACAGCATGTTTCAAAGCAGCAGCTTGCTTGGCAGGCATTTAATGTAATAACAGACAAGCATTATTCATTCCTGGCATTTTTATATCAAAGACTGGGTGACTGGGTTGCATTGCACTACTTTATTCTGGGGCCTGGGGGACTGTTCATTATGGAGAATATCCATCAGTTACTATGTAAATTTTCCACTGATTGACTATTGATAGTCATTCTCTACAAGACATAGTGAAGTTTAGGAAACAAACAGATAATCGCAAAACGTGACAGTATCTGGCGATGTCATGCAAACAGAAGAGTCTGACACCAACTTCAATAAAGCGAAATGAGACCAAAACATAGCTACATTTTGGAGCTATATGTTGAGGTCCATTATCAAGCCATTCTATCCATACTATCCGGACGCAGGTGCAGCATGGCCATGCGTGTGCCAGAAGAGGAGCCCAACCTGATGTTGAGGAACCCAGCAAGCATCAGGAGACTGGAGGACAGCACAGGAAGCCTTTGGAAGAGTCAGAGACTTCACTTTCCTTAGGAAAGTATTTGCTATTTAAACTTATTTACACTTCAGGTTCTCTTTAAGATGACAGGAGGTAGTCAGTTGCGTGTGGTCCGGTATTAGTCATGAAGAGAATCCGAAGACATAACAACAAAAGTTGTTTAGGTGAAGGTATCACCTAAACAACTTTTGTTGTTAAGTCTTAGGAGGTAGTCAATAAGCTGTACTTCTGTTAGGCATGGTCAAAACAGGATTATGCAAATTTGTATGCAAATGTATACAGATTGAAAGCGGACCACGTGCAGGGGTGGCCACGTGTAAGGTTTGTAGAGCACTTCAGTAGGGGGTTGCAGGCCATTTGTTTATAGCACTGAGGTTATACTGTACGATTTTGTGTTGGCATCCTTTGGATGAAGGAATCTCTGGCAGCTTTAGGTTTGATCTAAAGACTTCCAGTGTGAAGTGCTTGTATCAGCTACTGGTCTACAACAAAGCCACATGGCTTGTGGGGTGGTGTCAGGGGTGAAAAGCTCTTACCCTTCCCCCCCCCCCAAAAAAAAACGATGTTGAATGCAACCAGTTACCCAAGTGAATAATTACAAGGGATCTTTTTTCAGACTCCGTACTTATTTACAGTAAGGGCCCGTTCGGAGAGTTTCCCCGCAGGCAAACCGCGCTGGGAAACTCTGCCATAGGAAACAATGGCGCCGCCGGCCGAAGAGCTTACCTCAGTGATTCGGCCGGCATTGCCCTCAGTTTCTGTGCGGGAGGCTGCGAATCCCATAGCCGTGCATGGCATGGCTTCTGGGATTCGTCAGCGTTCCCGCTGACCAGGAAGTGCCACAGCGCGTCTCGCAGCCGTGCACGGTGGCTAGTGGAAACGGGCCCTAAAGTGAATAAGTGCATTGAACAAATGAAAGAAGAAGACATACATACCTGATTTAAGAACTACATTTTACTGGTTCCTACCACGTCCCTCTGAAAATCATTGTGGATTGCTGCACAGCATGGAATTACTAAATCACTTCCAGAGTATTTCTGTGAGAAGAACTTGTCATTTCACCACAATAAAGTCATGAAAACCAGCTCATAGTAATTATACACAATGTGCAAGCACACAGTAGACAAATATGTCCAACCAATCATCAAACTACTTTTAATAATTATTACCTATCAGTGACATGCTTGTTTTTTGGTGTGAAACATGGCCAGATGTGCTTGAACTGATGATACTAAGCTGCGATCAAGCACATAACTCATCAGCATCAAAGTGTGAAGTGAGTGTTACTAATCCCCAAAACCAATGAATTATAGACATATGAATCAAGACTACACATCTAAGCAAACTGATGTATGGCCAAGCCACAGGGAAATAAAAATGTCTGCAGAGAATTATCTGATCATATTACACACTCAGTAAGTATCTGAAGAGCCAAAATGGCTGAAACATTCTCCAGTTTCATGAAGGGTTGGTCTATTGGTAACCACCAAAAATCAGTCTATGTTAACCCTTTCAGGATGCTCTGGCCCCTTAACCTTTCGGCTGCCAATGTGAATCCTGTGGCGCTAGTGCGCCACAGCCGGCTTTACTCGTCCTGTCTCCCAAGCCCCTAAATGCAGCGTGCATTTACACCTCCATTCATGGAAGGTTTGCGTTTAAAATTGAGTAGCATCCGTATTGATTCATGCAAATGGATCAACAGAAATGCCTGGCGATAAATTAAGATATTGAATTTCCTACTTGGGACTTACTTGAATGTGTAGTGCTGTAACTTTGGTGACGTCTCAAAAATATCTCACCTATTGCTACTATATATGAGAATTCTGCTTATCACCATCCCTTACTATTTTTTTATTTTTAAAGCCACACTCCAGGTACAAAGCTTTCCCTACATCTGATGAGGCACTCCATAGCCCAGTTTTGTTTTGATCTGCTTATAGGCACCTTGATTATCGGATATCAAATAAATCACTTTGAAAGTACTGTACTTGGTCGGGAGCTAAATCACTAGCTTCTTCCTGCACTGACTGTCACTGTTGTAGGCTGTAAAAATACATATTTTAAATATTTTGACACATTAGTGCATGCACCACAATGTAATACAGTATACTATCGTTATGGTAAACTCAGATACAGGAGAACTTCCGGTATAGTAAACTAAATGTTCAGGATCCTGCCAAGCACCATTATGAGTATACAGTATAATGCCAAGTATAGTAAAATTGGATATAATAGAGCATCAGTTTGAAGCTGGCCACTAACGGTCCAATTTCTAGCGAAAAATCATTCGAGCGATAAGAAATTCTGATCGGATTGGTTGTAAATAATCTCCATTGGTGGACACAATCGATTATGAATGAGTGAAAAAAATGTCACCCGAATGAATTTTCGTCGAACGAAAATTTGGATTTTCTAGGTGGTCGTGATAGATAGGTAGCAAAGATTGGTTAGTTGATGGTGTAGTGAACGATTTTTCATCCGATCAGAATTTCTGATCGCTCGAACGATTTTTCGCTAGAAATTGGACCGTTAGTGGCCACCTTTAGTGAACCTGTTGTTTGGCCACTGTGGCACTCTGTATTTGGCTAAAGTGGAAAGAGGGTGGGCATGTACATCATTCGGAGATCCATGAGCGACGATTAGTTGGCAAGTCAGCTGCTTGCTATCTGCACGTTACTCTGGGCCTGCATGGATTACGAGCTGGTCCACACTAGGTCCGGAAACGTATCCGTGGCTGCGTTTTTCAAACCTGATGAAAAACGGAGTCCCGGATACTAATGTTCAAAGTAGCAGCCAGCCTCACCCAAGTAAAAAACGGATCCGTCTGCGTTTGCGGGGACCCGTTTTCAAAACCTGAACGGAAGGTCCGGATCTGCTGCATTTTCACGCAACGGATCAGGACCACGGATACACGCAGGGGGTAGTGAAAGCAATGAGAAAACGCATCTCCAGCTCCACAGGCAAAAAACGGATGTTAAAACGGATAGCCTGAGCTTTATGATTGGCCCAAAAAATCCTCCCACTCCTTCCTAATGATAGAGACGTTTTCTGTCAGGGAAAAACCTGAACGGAAACTGATGCAAAACTGATGCACTTTCATCAGTTTGCAGTACGGTGGGTACTTCCCCTAATCTTCCCCAGATCCGGACTGCAGTGTCCGTCCTGCAACTGTGTCTAGTGTGGATCTAGCCTACCTCAAAAGCACTGGCCAATGCATGGGATAAAGACTCCATGCTGCATCAACTGGTGAGACCTAAGCTGCTACTTGATTACTGTATTGCATTCAAGTTCCTGCATATTGAGTACTGTGCATTTTGATCTACCTTAGACGCTACAATAAATAAATACTGTATATTGATAATTTACTGGCATACTAACTTACACCACTTAATATCTGAGCAAGGTCTAGCAACAATCTGATCTATTAGTTACACTGCCACGACTGTTAGCTACTTCTGTCATCCAAGCCCATGTCCCATGCTGCCATCTACATCTAGTTACAAAAGAGCTCCCTTTCCAGATCAATGGTTGATACAATTATCAAAAACTGATTAAGAGGAAATAGTTTTTAAAGCTTTTAGTTATATTTAAGTGGTCATCAAATATAACATCTAGACCATTGAAAATATTGCAGTGTATGGTATGATACCAATAAGGTATCCATACGCGCTTCAATTCTTCCCTGATGCGGTGAACTGATCAACCACTATATGATCACAATCTGATTGAATTGTGATTGATTACTTCCAAACAGCACATTGATTCTTAATAGATGTCAGCAGGAAATCTATTGAAAAATCAATCAAACCGAAGCATTGCACTGTTCGATGCAACCATCAAATGACTACTGCTTCTGCCCCACCCCAATTTATGTAAATTTCTGTCCTGTACAACTGATACTTCCAATCAACTGTAGGTGAAAACTAAAGAAATTCATCAATCGGACATGTTGGTGCAATAGTTTCTGGTAGAATTAATTAGAGTGATTGAATCTGCCAGGAATCGAACAGGAAAAGAAATGCTACAGAGATAGATAGCTGTTGACAACAAAGTAAAGTTGTATGCAATTCAAGCTGTTCCAATTTATCTTCACTTTTGAACAAGAGCTGTTTTTCAAACATAAGTTTAGTAAAAGGATCAGAATACTGTAAAAACAGTCTCAGATCCTAGGATGGGGGTGGAATTCACACCTCAGAAGGAGAGGGGGTTCCTGGCAGCAATTGGTGTCTATTTAACAACCTGTTTTAACTTCATTAGCAATGGGAGCCCAGGGGAGATAACAGTGTGACAGACAGCAGCCGGAGGAAAGGCAGGAGACAGAGCAGAGTACCACATCAATGCCATGCTTCACAGCAGCAGACTGATGGCACTGTATCACAGCAGTATGAAGAATTAGCACATCAGCTGCTGTAGCACAAACTTCACCCCAGACAGGACAAATTGACTCCAAGTACATTACAAATCATGATAAAAGTACAGAAGTATTATCTGATCAGCAGTTATAGAGCTGATAAGCTGTGATATTACAACAGCAATGGCTCCAGATCAGCTAAAAGAATGAATGAGGGTTGGTTCAGACGGATGGCTGCCGGCGGCTCGTTTAGCCAATGCTAAAAGCTTGTCTGCTTCCATAAAGAGCTTAGCTGAAAAGCATTTGGCATTGGTTCCCTATCATTGTTGAGTATTGAGCACCAAGGCGGACACTGGACTGTGAAGACAGCCAACGCTAGACATTAAACCCAACATCTCAGAAGACTTGATTGACCGAGGCGCGATCGCCAGCAGCCAACATTAAATGCATTGAGATGAACACGGCCATTAATCTCAACACAGGACAAGGTAGATCCTGGCAATAAATGCTGTTAAGTGGGAGCAGCTGACCAAAAACCAATTACATTAGTACATAGCAAGGAAATGAGCAGCGCTACTTAAAAACAGACTAGTGCCTACCTGCAAAAGAGTGCAAGCCCCACTTGTGGGGTCGAATACACACCGAGCATACACATGACCTGTCTACCACTAGAGGAGGATGTTGGTTTCCATTAACAGCTTGCATGCAACCTATTAAGTACTCGTCCCTCCCACTGCGAAGAAGTCAATCCTCCATGGGAGGGGCCTAACACTAACTAAATCCTAACCTATGTATATGCATAGCCTGGGTGCGGCTAATCAAATAAAATCGAAAATTGAAAATTGCGCACAAGGTGGATCAGCGCAACACCAGGCCGCCTCCGAATGGCCTCCATCAGAGATGCGCTGAGCCCCCCCAGGAACTACAAACGCACCTTGAACCCAAACAGAAGCTACGCATATATAAGTAGCGCTGCTCATTTCCTTGCTATGTAATAAATGCTGTACACAGCTGTCGACAGTCGTCCGTCTGACCTGACCCTAAACTTAAATCTTGGTCTTGTTTAGAATAGTTAAAGAGAACCCAAGGCCCAAATGCATTACAAATAAAGATACTTACCTAAGGAGGAGGCTTCCCATGCAGTCCTCTGGTCCCCTGTTGCTGCTCGTGTACCTCCAGCTGATTGGGGCCGCACTCCTCATCTAACACGTTTGTGGCCGTGCTGCAGCCGTGCCTGTGCAGTAGCACAGTCGCTTGTGCATGAGCTCTGCCCCAGCTTACTGTGCAGGCATGGCTTTGTACTCGTGCAGATGCAGTATGGCTGCGCTCATGCATGAAGAGAAGTGCAGCCCAGATCAGACTACTGACAAGTCCTTGACGGTAATCTTTGGAGGGACTGCACTCAAAGATAGGGAACCATAGGACAGCATGAGGAAACTCACTGTGGGTTTCATACTGACCTAAATAGAGGGAAGGCTCTGAATAACATAGAGCCTTCTCCGTTCTCAGTCTATCCAGTTGTTCCTGTGCCATGACTATAGTAAGTTATTTGACCTGCTAGGTCTTTGGTGCTCCTTGGGCAGCCTTTGAAACTAATTGTATACCGAGTAGATCCAAGGGCAGTGTAGAGGCTTCCTTCCCATGGAGGCACATTTGAGCATGGTGGTTGCTGTGCTCTGGCATGATATGTGACAATTTTTATCAAACAATGAAGCACATGTGTTTACAAAGCTGCTATTCAGCTGCATTAAATTGTTGCCAAGAGGCATTCACTGACCAGCAGACTGGAGGCTGAACTGTGTGGCATACAGTATGTGAAGTTCAGCCATCCATTTGAAAAAGACCTATGAAAGATCTTCATCAGTCACCTATGCAAATTTTGTAATGCTTTGATGAAGGCAATGTTACACAAGTGGGTATTATAGGACTATCAATATAGAATATACTATATATCAAGATTTAATACTCTAGCAAAATGATCAGACTATGCAAACACAAGTCTGGACAATGAGAACATGTAATTTATCAGTTAATTTAAAATAATACAGAGTTGAATTAGTTCCTACAGATTCCCCTAATTATACCCCATCTGTCTACTATCATATTACATGCTTATACACTGCAGTACAGGAATTAACATCTAATATGTCACCGAGGCAAGTCTATACAGCTGCTTTCCATGTTGTATGGATAGTAATCAGAAAAGCTTGCAGTTGGGAAGTTTAATTTACTTGGCATGAAGACACAAACATTCATTTACTTGGCATTATATAATAATAAATAACGAAAAAATTCTAATACTACAAAGAAGAGTCGTATGTTGGGCATTAAGCCAGTTATAGTCTACATTTTTATACCCACACTTGCAGAGATGCCTACATGTTATGTAAATTCCAACACTAAACTTTCTCCCTCATTCTTCAGAACCACACATACAGTGGGGCAGCACGGTGGCGTAGTGGTTAGCGCTTTCGCCTTGCACTGCTGGATTCCCGGTTTGATTCCCAGCCAGGTCAACATCTTCAAGGAGTTTGCATGTTCTCCCCGTGTCTGTGTGGGTTTCCTCCGGGCACTCCGGTTTCCTCCCACATCCCAAAAAACATACAGATAAGTTAATTGGCTTCCCCAAAATTGGCCCTAGACTATGATACATACATTACACGATACATACATAGACATATGACTATGGTAGCGATTATTATTGATTTATAAAGCGCCAACATATTCCGTGGCGCTGTACAAAGTAAGAAACAAACATGGGGTACATAATACAGACAATGGTGTACACTAATATACAAGATACATAATTAGTGACAAAATACAAAAAATGATACAGCATACAGAATACAAAATACAGAAGTGGTAATGACAGTGATAAAAGTAACATGATGAATAAAATGTATAATGATTTCCAAGACACAAAAGGAGGAGAGAGCCCTGCCCTTGCGAGCTTACAATCTAAAGGGAATGGGGGGAAACAAGAGGAGGGGTAGTATACGATAAAATATATAAAGGCAGTGTGTTTTAGGATACCTAGTAGGAGTGCAATTTGGTCTTAAGACAAAGGGAAGTGGCCTAGGGTAGCGCATATGCTTGTCGGAACAAATGAGTTTTTAGAGAGCGATTAAAAGTACCAAAGGTTGGTGTTATAAACTGTTCTTATCACCTTGCTTCGACACCATCGTCTCACAGACTGTGAGATCACTTGACTCTCCACACAGCAAACAGTAGATAGACTTTCTCAGGCTTCTTCAATGTTTACGTTATTTATTCAGGACTACAGAAATACAGATAGATACATTCATCATATCCTAGCCATGCCAATCTTCATGTTGCGTTACAAGCTCGTGATTAGACTCCCTACTGAAGTCACTCAGGCACTTCTTGCTAACCTACGTTCCACTAAACTACCTATGTACAGCAGACATTAGATCAGATTACATAAGGGAAGAACATGCTTAGAGGTCCCAGTCGGCCTTGGGAGCTAGTGCGGAAGGAAGAAGCAGAAGTGAGTTCTCCATTGCTCGCTCCAGATTTAATACCGACTAGGAAAGAGTTAAATATGACATCATCTTCGCCACCCCCTATATCAGTCTATTGGTGGACCCACTCGTGGTGTCATCATACCCGCCTACTCGATTAATAATCAATGAGGCATTTGACATACATGCAGGAATGTGGATATTTACAAAACATGGCTGATGTTTATTGTTCCATGTCCAGGTCAGGGAGACCTGCGGCCTTGTTCAGAACAGCTTCTTGGTATGTTCTAGTTCTGCTGACAGAACTGCAGATTTTCTCTCTACAGAGAAAATCCCCTTAAAGGACAGGTCTGCTCATCAAGCCTTTTTGACTAACTCAGTCCAAATAACTGAGGCCTTCTTAAATTATAACAGTTGGCGAGTGACGAATGTGTTGTGGGAGGGGATTCCAGAGAAGAGGTGAAGCGCGTGCAAAATCTTGTAAGCGGGAATGTGAGGAGGTGATTCTAGAGGAGGACAACAGACGATTGTGTGCAGATCTGAAATTGCGATTGGGTTTGTATCTGGAAATGAGTGACGATATGTACCGGGGAGAGAGATTGTGGAGAGCTATGTAGATTAGGGTTAGGAGTTTGAATTGGATCCTCTGGTTAATTGGCAGCCAGTGAAGAGCTTGACAGATTAGCGATTAGATTGTGAGCTCCTCTGAGGGACAGTTAGTGATGAGCCTATACATACTCTGTAAAGCGCTGCGGAAGATGTTGGCTCTATATAAATACTAAATAATAATAATAATAACAACCACACATACAATATCTCCATATCCTACTGTGGACATCAAGTGCTTTAACTTGTGTGGGCATGTAAACCAGAGCAAAACAGCTAACATTATCTTTGTCCTATAAGACGAAGACATAATAAATATTTATATTGCGCTTTTCTTTCTCAAACTCAAAGCGCCTGAGCTGCAGCCACTAGGATACACTCAGTAGGCATTAGCAGTGTTAGGGAGTCTCGCCCAAGGACTCCTTGCTGAATAGGTGCTGGCTTACTGAACAGGAAGAGCAGACATTTGAACCCACTTCTCCTGAGTTGGAGGCAGAGGCATTCAGAGGCAAAGCCCTTAATCATTACACTATCCAGGCACTATCCAATCCCCCTATAACTCATTCTACCTTTATTTACATTTTTTTTAAAGTTTCCATCCCCCCCAAAAATCCAACCAAGCATTTTGACAAACTTTACAAATTAATTATCTTCCCATGTACTCATATCTCTAGGGAAACGAATTCACCAATAACTCTTGAATTTTACAGCAGAAATCATTCTCACGGGACTCAGGGCCCTTTTCCACTAGCAGTCGCTAGCGTTCACGCTGAACGATAGCGACTGCTGAATCGCAAAAAGTAAAAAATTACCGGCGATTTCCCGACATTTGCGGCCGCGATTTTGCTATGCTATGCACTGCATTGCAAAATCGCGGCAAATATCCCTCTACGCCGTGATCGCGTTTCAGGCAAAAACGAATCGCGGTAGTGGAAATACCCTACCGTGATTCCTATGTTATTTAGCAAACCCTAGCGATTGTAAAATCGCTAGCGGTTTGCGATTCCGCTAGTGGAAAAGGGCCCTCACAGTGACAAAGTGTGTTGCCCAGAATAAATCTTTTATTGAAGCAGGGCAAAGGATATCTCACAAATAAACTAAGTTCCATCAACGGGAAAGTCAAATAACTTTATGTATAAGCTAGAGCAGGGGTCCCCAACCACCGGACCGCAGGCCACTGCCGGTCCGTGGGCAGTTTTCCGGCGGGCCTGGCCTCTCTCCCCCACGCCGCTCCTGTTACCTTAAGAGCTGGCGTCCACTTCCTCTCATACATTCCCTGGTGGCATCTCTCCTCTTTGCAGCATCTTCTATAACAGCAGCGCGTCCCACGGCTGCTGTAAGGAAGGGAAGGAAGTGGGACAGCAGTTCCCATGGTAACGACGATGTATATCACCACTACAGGAAGCCACTGTCCTGTTTCCTTCCTCTTTACAGCAGCTGCGGGACGCACTGCAGTTATAGATGATGGTGCAAAGAGGAGAGGGACCACCAGGGTATATAAGAATAAAAGAGGAAGCAACCGCCAGCGCATAAGGTAACAGAAGCGGGGCCGCGCGGGGAGGGGGCACTCAGGGCACCTATCCTAACTACACTGGAGTAACTATACTAGCTATACTGGGCTAACTATACTAGCTATACTGGGCTAACTATACTAGCTATACTGGGCTAACTATACTAGCTATACTGGGCTAACTATACTAGCTATACTGTGCTAACTATACTAGCTATACTGGGGTAACTATACTAGCTATACTGGGGTAACTATACTAGCTATACTGGGGTAACTATACTAGCTATACAGGGATAACTATACTACCTATACTTGGGTAACTATACTACCTAACTAACTATACTGGGGCAACTATACTACTTATACAGGGGCAACTGTATTAGCTACCTATACTGGGGGCAACTATACCTAGATACCTACTTACCTATATACTACAGTCCAAATCGGGGAATTCAGGCTACCACCACTAAACCCCCCCCCCCCCCCCAGACCCCAGAGAAAAGTTTGGTCTGGATAGCTGTCCCCCTACCGTGATTCCTATGTTATTTAGCAAACCCTAGCGATTGTAAAATCGCTAGCGGTTTGCGATTCCGCTAGTGGAAAAGGGCCCTCACAGTGACAAAGTGTGTTGCCCAGAATAAATCTTTTATTGAAGCAGGGCAAAGGATATCTCACAAATAAACTAAGTTCCATCAACGGGAAAGTCAAATAACTTTATGTATAAGCTAGAGCAGGGGTCCCCAACCACCGGACCGCAGGCCACTGCCGGTCCGTGGGCAGTTTTCCGGCGGGCCTGGCCTCTCTCCCCCACGCCGCTCCTGTTACCTTAAGAGCTGGCGTCCACTTCCTCTCATACATTCCCTGGTGGCATCTCTCCTCTTTGCAGCATCTTCTATAACAGCAGCGCGTCCCACGGCTGCTGTAAGGAAGGGAAGGAAGTGGGACAGCAGTTCCCATGGTAACGACGATGTATATCACCACTACAGGAAGCCACTGTCCTGTTTCCTTCCTCTTTACAGCAGCTGCGGGACGCACTGCAGTTATAGATGATGGTGCAAAGAGGAGAGGGACCACCAGGGTATATAAGAATAAAAGAGGAAGCAACCGCCAGCGCATAAGGTAACAGAAGCGGGGCCGCGCGGGGAGGGGGCACTCAGGGCACCTATCCTAACTACACTGGAGTAACTATACTAGCTATACTGGGCTAACTATACTAGCTATACTGGGCTAACTATACTAGCTATACTGGGCTAACTATACTAGCTATACTGGGCTAACTATACTAGCTATACTGTGCTAACTATACTAGCTATACTGGGGTAACTATACTAGCTATACTGGGGTAACTATACTAGCTATACTGGGGTAACTATACTAGCTATACAGGGATAACTATACTACCTATACTTGGGTAACTATACTACCTAACTAACTATACTGGGGCAACTATACTACTTATACAGGGGCAACTGTATTAGCTACCTATACTGGGGGCAACTATACCTAGATACCTACTTACCTATATACTACAGTCCAAATCGGGGAATTCAGGCTACCACCACTAAACCCCCCCCCCAGACCCCAGAGAAAAGTTTGGTCTGGATAGCTGTCCCCGAGCTGAAAAAGGTTAGAGCTAGAGGAACAGCTCAACAGGGAGAGGACACCGAGCTGTGTACAGTCACTACAGTGAACATGTTTGCCACCTTTTTATTTTTTAAAACATTATCATAAAAAGTATGTACTGTGAATACATGTCCCCATCATCCCAATCAATAAGGTTAAGCACTTTATCCACCACTACAGTATATATACGTCCTCTGTGACTTCATCTAAGCCACGAGGACGTAGAAATACGTCTTGTAGCAGAAGCAGTGCTGTGCAGGATTGGGCTTGCTCCTGTGCACATTTCTGGCATTATCTGATGCAGCAATAATTGGTGAACGGGAATATATGTTCCCCGCGCTAATGAGATTGATTTTTACCATTCAAAATACTATTTTCTCAGTTCATAATGAAATATACACTCTGTAGCATTATTTCAGAATCAAATATCTTCAACATAAATTGTGACAGGAACATAATCTAAGTTTTGTGATAAACGGTAAGAATAGCCAAACACAATTTGTGGATTTTAACTACAGTGACACTTTTTATTTTTAAAATGGAATTGGTAAAACTGAGAAATAATGTGCTTTTTCCTTGTTTTCCCATTAAAATTCATAGAAAACAAAATTGTTCGATGGAAAAAATGGCATACAATGAAAGCCTAGTTTGTCTTGAAAAAAAAAAAAATTTAATTTCTGTGTCATAAGTAGGGATAGTTATTGCTGATTAAATAAGGACATAGCTAAACTGTCAAAACTGCTCTGGTCCATAAGTGGGAAACAAGGTCTGGATGCAGAGTGGTTAAGAAGCAGAAAGTCCTGTGGAGAAGGGGGTGGACTGCAGCAGGGAACTTCATAAAGTGATAGTTGTCGCTGACACAACATATGAAACATAACAAACTTTATTACATCAAAGACAGTCCTAAAACATGGATTTTAATCCTCATATTACAATACCAAAACCAGAGAATCACACCTCCATAATTCAGCGTAGTGCAAGTTCTCTGTATCAATAAATACCACTTAGATTGGAAAAAAATAAACAGCATACATTTACAGATTGCAATATCAAAAATGAATCAATAAGCTAGCAAGTCAAGAATCGTCTCTGAAATGGCCACAAAAAATAAAAAGAATGCAAGCTGGCTTCAACCGAAAGCAGTTCATAAAATACCATTCACTTCTTCAGGAATTCAAACATTCAATCATTGAATTCAGCCACAACATAATGGTACAATGGATTATCTTTGGACTGTAAGCTTGCAAGGGCAGGGCTCTCTCATCCTTTTGTGTCTTCTAATTTGTTATACATTGTATTAATCATGTTCTTTTTTGTCACTGTAATTACCAATTCTGTATTTTTGACCAATTCTGTATTTTGTATATTGGTGTACACCAATGTCTGTATTGTTTTGTACCCCAATGTTTGTTTCTTACTTTGAACAGCGCCATGGAATATGTTGGCGGGTTATAAATCAATAATAATAATGGATAATGGCAATAGTTCTTTGGAAGTGAGAAAATCGTACTAGGCTCCACCTGTAAGACCAGACTGTCATTTAATGACTGAAATCCACCTTTTATGACTTTTAAATAACATTTATGTTTCATATATTGTGTCAGCAACAACTGTATCACCTTGTCAAGGTTCCCAGTGGAAATCAGGTTGATGCATATGTAGAAAAGCTTCTGTGATGTTCCATTCACTGCAGCCGTCCTGTGTACATTTACAGTAAATTAGCATCTGCGCAATAGCCAGAAATAGGCAGACCTGTTAGGCTGGATTCCCGCAGTACTCATTACTTATACCTTATAAAGTGTACCTGAAGGGGGAGAACCCCCCCCCCCCCACAGAATACTGTACTTACCTCAGTAGAGAGAAGCGTTTGGATAATCCAGAGGCCCCCCCCCCCCCCTCGAGCTCGCCGTTCCAGCTCGGGGACCCTCTGACAAGGGCTTATCAAATAGGTTAGTGCTGCTGCACTCCCATCCGTGTGAGAGCAGGCGCACTGTACAGGCACAAAACAGCCAGCACCTGTGCAGTAGGACAGAATTCCTCATGCTTTGCTTTTTCCTTCCATGCAAGAGCAGCCAGCTCCATGCTACTGCACAGACGCGGACCATCAGTGCACCTGCGCATTACAGCCATGCTTGTTCACAGACAGGAGCATGGCCACTAAGAAAAGAGGAGGGTTCTGGCATCCAGCGATGGGTTAAATAAGGATCGGAGAAGCTTCTGGAGGATTAAGGGGCTTCCCTCTATCTTACTTTTTTATTTATTTAAACTCAAAGGTTGCTTTAATGCGTTATAATGTACAGAAGGTACTTGCAATAATTCAGATGTAGGAGTGTAACTGTGGTTACCCACAATGCGCGCTGCAAATGATCTCTTTATGCCCCTGAACCCAGGCTTACATCCAAAACCACTGGTGTATAGCAAGCTTACAGATTTACATTTTACAGAGCTACATCAATCCCACATGCAGACAGCCTGTTTCGGACGGTTGGCCCTCCTCAGTGCATGGCATGGATTGATATGGCTCTATGGGATAAGGCTTGGATCAGTACAACAAAGTAACTAAGCAGCTTGGGGTGACCCAAAACCACTAGGAAAGTATAGGGGACTAAAATAGACCAAAAAGCCCCCCTACTAAAAAGCAATGCTTAGTGTGGTTTGCCTTCTTAAAACAGAAGATACTTGCAATAATGCTGATTTAAGAGTGCAACTATGGTTACCCACAATGCAATGTTTTAAGAAGGCAAACCACACTAAGCATTGCTTTTTTAGTAGGAAGGCTTTTCAGTCTCTTTTAGTCCCCTATAATTTCCTAGTGGTTTTGGGTCACCCAAGCTGCATGGTTACTCTGTTGTACAATACAATACAATACAATAACATTTCTAAAGCGCTTTTCTCCCATAGGACTCAAAGCGCTTAGGCTCTCTCAGATTCAGTAATTGGTAGTAGGATGAAGTGTTCTAGGCCAAGCCTTATCCCATACAGCCATATCAATCCCTGCCATGTACTGATGAGGACCAACAGTCCGAAACAGGCTGCCTTGCATGTTGGGTTGATGTGGCTCTGTAAAATTTACAGCTATAGGCTTGCTATACACCAGCGGTTCTGGATGTGAGCCGGGCATCAGGGGCATAAAGAGATAATTTGCATATTCAGCAAAGTGCATTGTGGGTAACCATAGTTGCACTCTTAAATCTGAATTATTGCAAGTATCTTCTGTTTTAAGAAGGCAAACCACACTAAGCATTGCTTTTTTTAGTAGGGGGGCTTTTCGGCCTCTTTTAGTCTCCTATACTTTCCTAGTGGTTTTGGGTCACCGCAAGCTGCTTGGGTACTCTGTTATAATGTACTGCGATGGACAGTGCGCATAATATAACACACATTATTTCAAAGCCTGGTCAATATCTAAAGAATGTTTACATCTTCGTATATGTAATCCAAGAATGTACTGCATGCTGCAAAGTAGAACAATGTGATCCATTGCAACGCAGAGATGTGAGCAGGCCCAAAGGATTGCATGGGCAGTGGGATCACATGAAGAATAATTCTGCACCCTAAGAGGTGGTAGGATTTTCTGCTCTTATTTTTGTTTATCATAAAGGAGGAAGACTTATTAACTGAGATGCTGAGGTAAGGTAGATCCAGGAATGTAACTAGAGGGGAGCCGCCCCTGCAGTCGCTCTATCAGAGCTGTGGAGGCCCCATCTACTGACCTTCCCTTCCTCTGATACAGGGGACTATACGTCACATCAGGCGTTTGTGTGGCTACACCTGTTATGGGTGTGAAGAGCATGATGGCCACACTTGTTTTATGACCTTTGTGAGATGGGCCTCAAGGTCGAGAAGAGCACCAAGGGGAAGCACAGGAATTGGGGTCCCCACCAAAGTTTAGCTGGGGCCCCATGAATTGTAGTTACGCCACTGAGTAGATCAGTAGTAAACTGCTCTGGTTTTACTTTGTGTTCTGTGCAACAAGTTTGATAAATCTTCCCCATTGTGTTGAGGAAAAAAAAAGTCAGTAAGCAGATGGGTGTAACGTTAGGCAGGCTTCCTGAAGCCATAAATAAAAAACGTGATAATACAAGGTGACAGCAGAGATAAACTAAAAATAACAACATACCATATACATTATGAGAAAAATATAAGTATTCTGGAAAAGTATACAATATAAGCATAGGAAATACCAGACAGACATGCTGTGTTAACCAAATAGCTGCATCATAGCAACAAGCCATAGTCTAACAAGCCTCTTCTTAATAACGTTGATTGTTTAAATAAAAGATCGACATGTATGAGTTTGAATACAATAAGTGACACCAGTGATACACATCACACACCTATCAAGGCATAAAAAACACCCTTTGCCTCTTTTCTTAAATGTATAAGTTAAGAAACAGTAATGTTCTTTAACTGTAAAAGAAATATTGTTTAATGACATACAAATGTCAATGACAACAACCCTGATCCCCTAGTTTGTGATTGAACAAGTTGCTAGACTGCAAACTAGCGACACATCACTTTCTTCCTGGGGGTGTTGTGTGTGTGTGTGTGGGGGGGGGGGGGGGGTGCAGATGGGCTTGCCCAGCGGTGGCAGCATTTGGGGGGCTCGTCTGCGCCCTGCCCCCCCTCACCCCGCCATTGGTGTGTTTGCTCCCAGGACATGCAATTTGCACCACAGGTAAGTAAATTCGCAAAGGTGGGGAATCTATCCCCTGGGGGGGGCAGCATGGGTGGTTCCCCCGGGCACCGGCCATGTCCGGGGGGGTATACTGGCCATGTTCTCTCGCTTCCTCCCTCCCTGAGGGGCAGTTGCGGCGCTCTCGGGCAGTGGATGCCTTGTGGGGGTGTCTGCGCTGCCCTTCATTTCTTGGGGGTACAAGGAGGCCTACACGCGGCACCCCTGTTGAGATGCAATATATTGCATAGGCCAACTCCTGCAGGAAGAGCAGGTGGATAGTTTAGATCCTGCATATTCTGGTGGGCAAATGCAATATGCAAACGCTTTGCCATTTCAATTAGTCAATTGACTTGAGGCAGCCAGTATTTACGTCCGGAGTTGACTGGTCAGAGCACACATCCCTTTCTCTTGTGCAGCATAGCGACACATCTGTACAAGCCTTGGCCCAGCAATGTCCCCCAAGGCTTTAAACTTCATACCCGTACTGGAAGGAACTTGATTGGAGCTGGCCATCTGACCACATCATAATGCAAAAAATTTAAGTAATCTGCACCAATAACCATGCCTGCTAGCTGACCACATCTCAGCTGAATCTAGCATGTATACAGCTAATTCAACCTCCCCACCCCCAACATAGTTTGGTTCTGATACCAGATTGCTAAATGACACAAGTGAACAAGCAAAAGACAAGCAAACTGTAGTCTCACTTACTCTGCCTGCCAAAATCTGCTTGTTCGTGCAGCACACGGTTGTCCCTCCTCCCCTCTCCAATGAACAGTACACACCGTTCAGTTACAGCTGCTCTGCGCATCTCTGTGCTGGTTATTCCTCACAGGGTCGCCCTGACAGTCATGCACAGATGTGGCAGGTGACACTGATTGTTCTTGAGTGTATAACATTTTAGACTAGCTTAGGCTGCATTCTGGTTTCATATCAGTGACTTCTGAGCTTGTGGCTGATTGGTGGATGCTAGGTGGGTGATGTTCTGCACAATAAAATGTCATCTAATATCTGAAATTAGCAATTAATACAAACTACATTGCACTGTATGTACTGATGTGTAATAATCTGTCTGATTTTGTTCATTCAACAAATATTATGAAAATCAATCATCTGTATTAAATGGCAAAAAATCATGCCCATGTGCTGACATCAAGAATTAAGAGATTTGGTACACCTATGGAGTTTCGTATCCAGATGTCTTTTACGAATTCACAATCTATTTATGACATTTATGTATGGTAATTAAGTTGTACCCCAAAAATTACGCAATTCTCCACAGTGTCAAAGAACTGGCGCTATATATGGTAAATCCAAAGTAATAATAATACCACTCACTGTCACTCAAAGAGAATTTGCAAGGGAGTTTTGTTTTTGCTTGAAGTTCATGACCTTTGCAATTGCTTCCCTTTGCCTAAAATACAATAGTCACACAAATGAACATTAAATTATCACCCAGATTATATCTCTTTCTACTAGGCACACTGCAAATATACCATTAATAGCAGCAGGCCAAGCATATGTACAGCAAGTACAGCAAATATTTATTTTCACACCTCCAAACTAATCTCTCTCCCGTGATTAGTGCATTCATTAAAAGGTTAGTGAATTCTTTTTAAGTCAGTGCTGTTTGTTGATCCCTATTAGCAAATTAATTCCCTTCTCTCCACTTAAGATCAGTTAGACAAACTTCTGCCAATTACTGCAAATTCAAAGCAGTGACATTTCTCCTTACTTCCCCTGTGACAAACACACTGGTCTTCACACCTCTCCTTCCTGATGTGATTTCAAAGGTAAGCAGCCTTTACTTGAATTTAACATGTGCATTGCTGTTTATCCTGTCTTAGTTCCTTTTACCACTGATGGAAAAAAAAAAGATCCCCAAAGCTTCCACTGTCTCATTTTACAAGGGAACACAAGCCAGTTGCCAGCACGTGCCATATCCTATAAACTAATGTTGCCCAACGCCTGCACTCCAGAATCCCAACTGGTCAAGGATATTCCTCAGTGGGAACAGCTGAACCAATTACTGTAAAAGTCACAAAGACTAAGGGCTCTTTCACATTAGGGCAGACTTTGTGCGTTAACGCAAACGGCAGCCGTTTGCGTTAACCAAGGTAAGATGAAAGTCCATAGACTTTCATTTTACCTTTCACACTCGACGCTGCGTTTCGATGCGTTGCGGTTCCGACGCACCCGGGCGCAGTTTTTCCTCCAACACACCCGCGAGCCGGCGTTTTCCGTCGGGTTTAATAACCAGCTACCGCCGCTGATTGCGTCGCACCGCAGATACCCGACGACACGCCGCAGGCAGACAACGCGTGCAGGAGAACGGCTCCTGTTCGCGTTGTCTGATGTGAAAGAGCCCTAATCAATGATTATGACAATCTAGAAAACAATCTATAGGGGTAGTTAGACACTCAAGTTGAAAACCACTGCCACAAGTATGAGGCCTGATTGTGAACATTTGCCCCATTTTTGCTGATAACTAGTCACATATATTACTGGGCTGGCTGTATTAGTATTTGTGAACTTTCTCCACAGGCCACTTCCAGCAAAGCCTGGTACACAGCTTCAATTTGATTGAAAACTACTTTGAAAACTATAAACAGATTGTGTAGGAAAACTCATATTACATGAAGGTGGTCAGGTTTTTGTGGCAGCCACAAGTGGACAGTAATTTTTGCTCCCCAGGGAGCGGTGCGCTTTGCGCGATGTGGCAAAAATAGGCGTGGCCATAGCGTGATGTTGGCGGAGCCACCAATCCAGTATAGGAAGTCAGATGTCCCCCCTCCCCAGTCCAGTATAGGAAGTCAGATATCCTCTCCCCTCCCCCAGTATAGGTAGTCAGAATTCCCCCCTCACCCCTAGGCTTGTATAGGTAGTCAGGAGTTCCCCAACAGTTCCTCCAGCGGAGTACAGGTAGTCAGGGGGCATCCCCCCCTACCCCCCTTCTGCAGCGGCCTTAGTCCTCTACTGTGCCCTGTGACGCCCGTGGCCCCCTCCTGTCCTGTAGAGTGCAGAGTTGCAACGAGTACTCACATGTCCACGATCCAGCACCAAATCGCATTGCTCTCCTCTCCCACTTAGCGCCTAGTTACCATGGTTCTGCCTGGCGCCTTGCATGATTTGTCATCATGAGAGGCGCCTGCTGAAACTACGGTAACCAGATGCTAAGTGCCAGAGCAGAGCAGTGCGATTCGGCGTTCAATCGTTCGTGGACATGCAATTACTTGCCGCAACTCTGCAGCTCGGGAGGGGGCCGCGGAGCATCACAAGGCACAGTACAGGGTAGCCCAGCACAGGAGGCCTGAGGCCCCTGCAGAAAGTAAGGCCCCGAGCCACCACGTGGGTGGCTTGTACCTTGGCAGCGTCCCCGGAGGTGGTAAATTTGGCCAGTGATTGATAATCAAAATTAAAGGTGTGTACCAGGCTTACGATTCAGGAGCTAACCTTAGCTTTAAAACTCCGTTCTTTCCATAAGACATCTCTTGGTGGAAATTGTAAAACGAGCACTGACATCAGAGGGCAGCTGATCATGCAGGCACAACCTGACTGACCTCAGAGCATTCAGTCTACTTTTGGACTGCCCATTGCTATTTTTTGTTTGTTCCACAAATTTTAACTGTGATTATTACTATCAAATTTAGTATTATGGACCTCTGTGTCTAAATGCAGTAAATCCCTCGTTTACATATTTTTTATTTAAAGCAAATCTCCAGTCACAGAAATAGGTGGTCTTCTAGAGCTTCCCACAAGGCTGATGGGGGTAATCAAAGCCAGTCCCAGTGAGTTAATTCTAAAGCCTGTTTGAGCTACTTTATAAAGGGTTCTGCTCCCTCACCTCATTTTCAAAATCATAAACATTTTCCAGCCATAAGCAATGTTTAGAGTTAGTGTTGTGAAGTAGTGCCGCACTGCAGTGGTGTTCCTTTATCCAATCATTAATTTACTTGATGCAACCCTTCAGGGAGGTGGTAAGGTTGTGTGCAGTCTAATGTCGGTTCTGCGATTTTCCACTTGTGATTGCAATGGATTTACCAGACTTAAAGGACAACTATCAGGGAATACTTATTACCCATAAATGTACTGATGGTGTCTAAGCACTGGAGAGCCCTCCTTCACACAGCCATGTGCAGAGAGCAATGGGGGGACCAGTAATTAGATTTTGTCACATGTCTTTACAGAGTGGCGGCCCTTGTGCAGCAGTGGGCTCTTCAGTGCTCAGACGCCCTCAGTATATTTATGAGTCAGCATTATACAGGTACAGCAAGGGGAAAGGGGACACTCATTTATTTTTAAAGCTACAGTCTTTTACTACAAAGTCGCTCCTATTCTAAACAAAACTTATTCTTTGATAGTTGCCTTTTAAACTAAGTTACAGTACCTGGACTGTGAGCTGCAGGAATTGAACTGTGAGTGTCCTTCACTTTCTACATATAAAATAAAACTTCAGAACATTTTTTGTTGTTGTTTAAAAGAGTGTACAAACAGATCCTATGCAAGCAGTAAGAGGAGTTTACATATGCCTGTTTTGATAGGATCCATTTGTTTAGTTCTAATGAGTGGAACTGAAGGCTGTGCAGTATACAATACCGGTAATTCTGGACACAGAGATGGATCAGCCATGCAGTGCCAGTGAATGTCTAAGGAATTAATAGAAGCTTATGAGAGCGGACAGTGTCGGTTCTCACTAAGCTGTTTTCCGAATACTTTCCTGCACTCTTCTCTACTCTCACCTGTCTTATATCACCTTCTGCGCTTGTAACCACCTGCTGCTCGAGTCCACTGCAGAGGACAATCATTGCTATAGAGATCAAAGCCCCAGCAAGAGCATTATGGGGCTTCCCATTGGATTGGTGCTCTCCATTGGATTGCAACAGACCAATGGGATTCTCCCCAGGAAAGATTCTCATTGGTTCACCCTGGGGAGGAAGGATTCCTATTTATCTGTTGCAATCCAATCTGGAGCACCATATAATGCTTCTGCCAGGGCTTTGATCTATATAGCAACAATTGTCCCTGCAGTGGACCTGAGCGGCTGTGGACCCGAATGGAGGCAGCAGTGGATCTGATGGGTGGAGGCAGAGTCGGACCAGATGCACAACGATGCAAAAGGTAAATTAATTGACAGAGACTGCGAATGACATTGCGTGGGGCACAATGTATCCATTCAGGATATGCTGTAAACGCACCATATAGCGTTGCCTATTAAACCTGTCTTTGAGTCCCATCCACAGTACACGTGTTTTGGGCTATAAACACACCTGAGACACTAATTACCCCAGTTGTGCTTATGTGAAGTTACTGACAAACAAGCCTGGTTAGTGGGGCTAAAGACAGTTTTGGGAAGAACCATTCAGAGGTATCTGTGTCACCATGATTTTCTTTCACAACTCTAAACAACATAGCTAGGTAAGCTTTAAAAAACAAACAAACAAAAAAAAACTTAGGACAGCTATAAAATGTGTACTGTCTCAAAAGATTAGCCCGAGTTCTATTTTTCCTGCTCTCTCCAGTATAGATACCACATATACACTATGCCATGCTGACTGATCTTGTTAGCGTTTATTTCATAGAGTCCTATCTGCATTATGTGCTGAATTGGATCTTGAGCAGCAAACACAAATAAAAGCTGACATACCACATGGCAGGGAAAAGTCCAAAGGGCACGAAACCCTAGTGAAGCAATTTATTATCCACCGGACATCAGCAGCAGAAATAACTGCAATCTTCTCTCTTTCTGTACAGCAGCGCAGGAGACATGTCTGAACATGAAATGAAAAAGAAAAGGCTATAAAACAGAATGGGCTGAAATAGTAATGAAAATGTGCAGCAAGAGAATACAGAAGAAAGTCACACATTTACACTTCAATTCAGAGAACAATTGTCTTGTGTAAGTGAAAGGAACAGTGATGGCTTGAATGGTAACAGATAGCTTTAGGAAAGAGACATTAGACCTGCCATAGACAGTCCTGACAATTAAACAGGTAGGAATACACATCTTCTGTGCTATGAGAAGAATGGATTTAGGTGCCACTAGCATACACAAGAGCATTGTGCAGAAGACTCAGATTAGCATCCTCTGCATTTGTCTGTATCTCTCTTGAGGATGTTACCTCCTCTTTTACTACTTGAAAATACAACCAGTCAAGTGAGTGAAATAAAGGGCCTAATTTACATGTGTGATATGTGCAAACAATGAAAATGATACCTCCTCTTATATATTATTCTGTACATTGTTTTCACCAAGGCTTGCTCATTCTTTCTTCCATATAAATGTAACTACAGTAGTTTTCAAGAGATAAAGGGACTTTTATGAGTTTTTATGTAAACAAACAAAATTAAAACATACCGGTAAGTATACTCATTGTACAAAGTCCTTAAGGGCTGGTTCAGACGGACGTTTGTGCAGCGTTTACCGCCAGCATTCGGGGCTTGGCGTTAAACGCTCCCATTCAAGTGAATGGGAGCGTTTGTACCAAGCTTTTACGCGCGTTTACACGAATGCGGCGTTCGGGTCCCGATTTTCTCTGGCGTTCAAGGAGCCCCTGGAAGCTACATGTAGCTTCTAGGGGCGGTTAACCGCGACGGGTAATGTCCCCCTAGGGGAAGAAAAAACGCGACCACATATGAACCCAACGCGAACGCTGCTGAAAGCCTGAATGCATCACCAATGCAACGCCAACGAACGCAACGCCTCCGAACGTCCGTCTGAACCAGCCCTAAATTGCTTTTTCTCAGCCTCCTGCCTTGTTCTAGTATATATATTACATGGTATTGCTAGATGACGCTCATAGGACCAGGGGACCTAGGTGCATTTAAGCCCACCTAAACTAATATCTACTTATGCAGATGCAAGGCCACTAAGGTGGTTAACTTTTATTATTCAGAGAGGGAGGTCTTAAAATCACACCTGTGAACTACAAGGATACAAGGCTGTACCAGTATAGTGCCTGGCTGACTCCTTCCTCCCTCCCAACTCTTGTGCATATCATTAAACATGGATGAGCTGGCTTGAAAACTGTGCAGCTAAAGAAACAAATGTGCAAACTGGTTCCATGAACCACCAATCATCACTCACTGCCTTTGCCACCACCTTCAACCACATTTTAGACTGTAATCCTGGTCAAGACTCTTGACTGCATGCTTGTTGGGCAGTTCAGCCCACCATCTGCCAACTACACAAGTGTTTAAATTGCAGCCGAATAACAGCGTTTGTAACTCTCAACGTTTGACACTGTAGGGTTGCCTGATGGCGAAAAAACATCTAATCTGAGCACAACCACTTTCACATGACTCAATACAGTGGCTGCCTCTTTTTCAGCTATGCCAATTACTGGCAAGTGCCTGATCAGTGTACAGGAGCAGCTGACAGGCAGTGATTTTACCACCTTTAACTTCCTGAGTAAAAGAGACCTAACTGCAGTCTGTTGTTCTTCCTACAGTACAGTCACATCATTACTATTGAATCTGATTGACCTGTTCACCAGCCAAATATGACATGCACATGCTATTTTGCACACAACTTTTTGTCTACACACTGTTGACATTCAATTATCGACTTGAATGCTTTTATAGAATATGTCCTGTTCAACTGTGGGTTTACTTGAATTTAAAACAGGCTAAGTTCACTCTTTGTATGAGTTATCAGTCTGCTCAGGGGCTGGGTTCTGGGGGTTTCAGGGACCTTCCAGGGGAGATAGGAAAAAACACAGAGACACCCCAGGAGCCCCTTATGGTGTAGTAGGTAATGGTATCTTCTTAAATAAGTACAGCAAGTCTGTAAAGTGATACTCGCAAACATGGATTGCACCACTCGCAACCACAGTGTACTGTAATAGCCAGTGGGGAAAACCCATCCTTACTTGGGCTCTTGGGTGCTTCAGCTGGATGGTTTGCGCTCCAAAAAATATTATAGAAAGGTTTAAAGACTTAAAACAGACACCCCCCTCCCCCATCACCAGAATGGGGGGCTGTTGAACTCGTAAAGTAGGGTGAAGGAGGCAACCCAAAAACTTATATAGTAGTGATCAATAAATAATAAAAAGAAATATGGAAATATATGGAGTTAAAGGTTATTTATTGGTCAGACACTAACACTAAAAGATCTTTTAGTGTCTGATCAGTAAATTACCTTTTACCCCTATGCATTTGGCATTACTTGGAGGTAAGCTTTCTTTTTATTATCTATGGATTACTACTGTACAAGATTTGTGGGGTGCCTCCTCCACCCTGCTCGCTCCACCCACTAGGAGACACATTCGCAAGCTGCTAATGGAAAGGATGTGCAGAGTATTCATAAACTACTTCTAAGTATGGTTTAGTCACTAGTCCTGGACGCAACTTCTACTGCTCCAAGGTACTGGAAGTCATTGCAGGGAGGTGGGATGGGCTGTTAAAGACAACTATAAAAGATACTGTACTATAGGGAAACATTTAATATGAACCATAAACATTTTATTTATTTTAGATATACTAACCTCTATTCAATTAACTTTCTCTCCTGAGTTTCCTCATAGGTGATATTTTCACACCTTGTCAATAAAATGTCTTTTATTAACCCACCAGGAAGCCAAAAATTACTCAAAAAGCCCCAGGTAAGTGAAACTCTTTTTTTAGGGCGTCTTCAGTTCCACGTTCAGCCTTATAAACACGTACAAGGCATTTCCCTTGGTAGGGATCGGCATCCGATCCCTTGGGTGATACTGCAGGGCTGAGGCTGTACAGACGCATCACTATCCTATAGGCTAGCGATATGTCATGTTCCTATGTGGGGAGGGGGTTGGTACTGGAGCGGCATAAGAGTGACACCACACGATGGGCGGGTAATTGGGGAGAACAATGCTGGCTGAGAGGGGGCGGTGGCTGCTGTACACCCTCCCGTACACACACTAGATGAAACTCGGCTGAGGTGGCAGATGACCGCCTCTGCTGCAGTCCACCTAGCATGTACAGAGTTTTAGTGTTTACAAAAGGGAGATATACGGTAAGTAACATCCTTTTATGAAGAGTGTGAACTACTGTAAACAGGAAATGACAATATCTCCTGATGAGCTGTTTTTCACTTAAACCCGAGGTGAGAGGGATATGGAGCAGAGGTGGCCAGCAACAGGAGGAGACGTCCCCTGGCTTTTTATCTTGATATGCACATTTTATCTTATGTTTGTGAGTATAATACTTGATCTTATCTAATAAATGATTGCTTTTACACTATTGGAGGCATCTCAGTTTTAGATATACATATACCTGAGTCTGTGCCAGGATACATAGGAAGCTGGAGACTGACAACGAGCTGGAAATAAGGACACGTTTAAGCTAGAGCAGCTGTCTGTGAGGGCAGGCAGCAACTTGAGAGGGTGAGCAGGAAAACGTGTGCTTTATACTGTGGAACCTGGTGTGGTGAGGTTTAACTGCACTATGATTGCTTAAATCCCTTTTTTTGCGATATGGAGAAATGAAGGTTGTTGGAGGAGCATTCAGTCCTGATTCTAAACGCAGTTGCTGTCTGTGAGGCGGGGCAGCCTTGCAGCAAGGTGAGCGTGCTAATCGTTGGTCACTGGGCAGGGTGACAGAGGTGATCCCGTAGTGGTGCCACTGGGTCCCCATAGGGTGGAGGTCCCCCGTGAAGATAACATAGCAGACTATACTATGATTCTTTTGTTCTTTCTGTTATCTATTTCTATTTTGTGTACCTGGACAACCAGTGTGGAATCGGTGTGGTTGTAACTGAGGACAAGTCTTGAAAAATTGTGGAGACATCAGCACTGGCATGTCAGTGAACTATATGGGTAGTGCACTCTAAAGACATTGTGACTTATTGTGGAACGTACATGTAGCGTTGTAAGAGAAGTGCAGCAGGCCTGATTTGTGAGGGAAGTGGGAGAGGATAAGGGGAGCGCAATTGAGAAACCCAAATAGATTATAGGTGCCTGCAGTATAGATTAGTTAGGTAGGTGCCCCGCAGTATAGATTAGATAGGTGCCTGCAGTATAGATTAGATCAGAAGGTGCCAGCAGTATAGATTATAGGTGCCTGCAGTATAGATTAGTTAGGTAGGTACCCCACAGTATAGATTAGATAGGTGCCTGCAGTATAGATTAGTTAGGTAGGTGCCCCGCAGTATAGATTAGATAGGAAGGTGGCTGCTACTATGCCCACTCTCCCCACTGCCGCAGAGGGTGCGGGGCCTCTTCAGGCGTGGGGTCTGAGGCGATTGCCGCACTTGCCACCCCCAAAGGCCGGCTCTGTATGGAGGCTGCCATGTGTATTTCCTTTTAAACAATACTAGTTTCCTGGTAGCACTGCTGATCTATTTGGCTGCAGTAGCGTCCGAATTACATCAGTAACAAGCAATATGGTCAGCAACACCTGATCTGCTGCATGCTTGTTCAGGGTCTATGGCTAAAAGTATCAGATGCAGAGGATCAGCAGGACAGCTAAGCAACTGGTATTGTTTAAAAATAAATAAATATGGCAGCCTCCATATAACTCTCACCTCAGGTTAACTTTAAGCTCTGTTCCCACTTGGTGCCGGACCATGTGCGGCCAGCAGGAGCAAACAGTGTAGTGTCTGCTCTGATGGTCCGCCATGGTCCAGGCTCCCCCCATAGACTATAAGGGGGAACGCATCTGCCTGCCCGGGATTATCGTGGACTGCACTAAAATGCGGTCCGCTTACTGCAATGGATCTCACGGATCCATTGGTGTGTGACAAGTGTGAATGCTTAATATTTGTAAAATATGTCCGTTCTTCACTCTAGTGGGAACACAGCCTGATGCACAGGGTTATCAGCAATAATAAGAAGATCATCTTACCTTACTGTTGCTTTAGAATTATGGTGGCCATACATCAGGTGACTTTGGTGGCCAATCGACCATCCAATTTGATTATTATAATCAAATCAGATGAAAATCGGTGCTGCCAAGTGCATGCCTGATTGATGATGCAACCAATTTAGGGTAAAAATTGGTCACATTAATTTGTCGGACATGCTGCAAGATGTAGGGTTGTCGTGATCAGTTGGGTGCGCAGCAGTAACAGCAAGTGATATTGTGACAAACAATGAGTGTGAAGAAACCCCCAATGTCCCCCATAATGGTCAATGTACCCTCCGGTGCCCAGTGCACTCCACATTACCTGTCTGTGGCTGCTGCTGGCTCTGGGCGCCACATGCTTGCAAGCATCCATGTTACTCCGGCAACCATGTAGGGTGCGTGTATGGACGGAGGAGCCTGGAGGAAGCAGCGGATGTGGACAGGTAACTGGGCAACGGGGGGAACATTGAATATTAGGAGGGACATCGTCAGGCCGGCGATGGGCCACCACAAGGCCGGTTCAGGAGAGATTTCAGTGTGAAATCAATTGGGATTTAGCCTGCAGTATATGGGCAGGCAACAGATCTCTCTCCTCTCAGATTTGATCAGAGAGAGCTCTGTCTCTTGGTCAATCTGCCCATACATTGCCTGATGTATGGGCACCTTCAGTAAGACATATGTTAGAAAAAAACTGAAAATCTCAGTGTGATTAATTACTGAAACCCAAAATGGTATAATTAATATGTTCAGTGTGAATAGACACATTTGAGAAGTGCTAAGAAACTAAACTGTCATTACTCATGGCAGGAAGGTTAGTAAGATTTATAACTGCACAATGAAATTCAGTAAGTGCATTACGATGGAAACGGTGAGAACCCCATTTACAATTATTATTACTATATAAAGAAACAATGACATTGTGCAGCACCCACACATGAAAAGTGCTAGCCGCCTGTTCATATCCACTTAAAGATTTTTATTTTAAACAAGTCCATACATCTTAAATGACATATTACAATGTGGATAAACTCTGCAACCTTTTGTGCTGCCGCTTTTTTTTTCCCCCTTAACTACTGTATTACCAAGTACTACAAGAACACGTTTCATAAAACCTTTATCCAGTTTTATGATGCTTAAATCAAGCCTTTTAATGAAATATACAAATTGCTGCGTACATTGAAACCTACAATCGCAATAATGCTGTAGGAGAAGCTAAAGAATTACCAAAGATACACCCATTTGGTCCAACAATGTAGTTGTCTAGACAACACAGACATGCAGATGAGGAGGATAATCATTATAACAAGTCAGTGTGATTAAATAAGTTCCCTATGTCTGTCTGTTTGTAGTGGGCACTAGGGATGGTCGGAAATGCTGATTTCCTACTCCACGGAAATCCCTATTACCACAAATGCAGATTACTGATTCTGCAGACTTCCATGGAAATTGGAATTTCTGATTCTCCAGTTTCTGCTGAGTTTTTTTTTTTTTTGCCATTTTTGGAAATAAAGTTATGTAATTAAAAAAATGTTTTTGCTGCATGTTCACTAATATGTGGACATCTTTGATACGCTTCTGATTTTTCTAATTAGCCAAGTACTTCAGAGTCAGAAGAATTGGACCATTCATAGGATGCATAATTCTTCTGCAGAAATTGGAATACCACAGAAATTATAGACCAATCATACTACTGAGTTTTAAAGAGTTTTGTGATTGGCCTAAAATTTCCGTGCTATTCCGATTTACCGTGGTTCTCTGATTGGTCCAATACTACTGAGTATTTCCTAGTCTTGTGATTGGCCTAAAATTTCCAATTTAGGAATTACTCAGTAGTATTGGAACAATCAGAGAATGCTGAGGTTTACCACATAAACCAGAACACCACGGAAATTGTAGACTAATCACAAGATTCTGTATAAAACAGTAGTATCCAAGTCTTGCAATTGGTCTAAAATTTCTGTGGTATTCCTATTTTCGCAAAAAAATTCTGCATCCTGTGATTGGGCTAAAATTTCCAAGTTGCTGTAATGCTGCATTTTCCCCGGAATACCGATTTACAAGGCCAAATTCCAATGAATCTTGCAAAAAAGATGATTTCCGATTGGAAACTTGGAAATTAGTATTCCGTGGAAATTTTCTGACCATCCCTACCATCCCATTTCAACCCCAAAAGCTATCTATCTAGTGCCACTATTAGTGGGGTTGCCAATCATAATCCTCTAGTTCTGAGTCACTGTTACTGACATACCTTCTCCACCTAGCCTGCACCATTCATGATGTTTCCATGCAAATGAGGACAATAACAGAAAGTAAACAACTAATAAATATCGGCTAATCTCTTCTTGTAAACCAAGAGAATTGTTTCCAACATATCAGATTCAATCTTTTCTCATGAGTTTTCTTTCTCTTTTTTTTCTATACAACATATTTATATGTTGGCAAATAAAAAAAACACTCAAATAATTTGCATGGATTAAGTAAATGCTAGGGATGGCAATTGATATACAAATAACTCTCAGTTGATGCAATATTATCTAACATTTATGCAAATGTGTGCAACTTGGAAAAGGACCAGTCAAATGCAGCTGCTGGACAAAAGTTTTGTCACCCATTGTTGTGTATTCTCTATATAACAAAAATAACACTTTGTTTTAGCGTTTTCATTCAACTGAATATTTCAAATAGTAAAAAAAATAACTGGTGTAGAAGTTACCGTAGGTTAGGCAACCTTTTAGCTGTAAAAGAGGGTTTTGGCAAAATGTTACCAAGAATGTCTGTCTCTGTCAGTTATCTTGATGCCCCAATGGTTATTTAAGGGCTGGTTCAGACAGACGCTGGCGGAGCGTTTACCGCAAGCGTTCGGAACGTCGTGGTAAACTCTCCCGTTCAAGTGAAGGGGAGCGTTTACACCAAGCTTTTGCGCGCGTTTACATGAACGCGGCGTTCGGGTCCCAATTTTCGTTAGCGTTCGAGCTGTCCCTAGAAGCGACATGTAGATTCCAGGGGGCGGCCAACCGCGGCGGCTAATGTCCCCCTAGGGGAAGAAAAAAATGTGACCACATCGGAACGCGACGCGAAGGCTACTAAAAGCCTGACCGCGCAGCTGCCGCAACGCCACCAAACGCGTCGCCACGCAGACGTCCGTCTGAACTAGCCCTAATACTGCATTAAGGCATTGGTTGTTGTAGCTACTGTTACTACACAAGGTAAATAAATATTTATGGAAACTAGGAAGCAATCAATATCTCTATAACTGTGAAGGTTCTCATTTATCCAGTTCAGGGCCAATCAGGGAATCAGGGAAAAATAACAGCTGCAACCGAACATCATTGTTATGTTCTAGAAATAAATTGTCACTTGCTCATTAAACACATGGTCCGTATGACCATCATTAAATCCATAGGGCCAGAGGATCCCGCCAGGCCTATCCAGCCATTTCTGATAAAGCAGAATCACCAGCTATTTGCCAGCAAGCACTGCAGTCATTGCCTGGAGCATAGCAGAAATATGAAAAAAAATCCAGATTATTGATCTGATCAATCACTCGAATAGGATCTCAATTGAAAACTGCATAATGTAAACCCAGCTTAAAGTGAAACTTACTGTAAGTGAAAATAAACTGATGAGATAAACAATTGTATCTATCCTTCTACACCTAAAAATGACTTTTAGCTACCACACAGTTTTCTGTTATGTTTAAAAACTTAAAAAAGTATTTCATGGGACAACACAGAAAAGATGACACTTTGATACAATGTAAAGTACTACTGCAATGCCCTTCTGTCTGGTCCCTCTATGATCCGAATTGCCCCGCTGCAGTCCATCATGAATGCGGCAGCCAGAATTATTATTTTATTATTATTTAGTATTTATATATCGCCAACATCTTCCGCAGCGCTGTACAGAGTATATCGTCTTGTCACTAACTGTCCCTCAGAGGTGCTCACAATTGAATTCCCTACCATAGTCCTATGTCTATGTATTTATTGTATAGGGCCAATTTAGGGGGGGAGCCAATTAACCTATCCGTATGTTTTTGGGGTGTGGAGGAAACTGGAGTGCCCGGAGGAAACCCACACAGACACAGGGAGAACATACAAACTTCTTGCAGACGTTGATCTGGCTAGGATTCGAACCAGGGACTCAGCTCTGCAAGGCAGGAGCACTAACCACTACGTCACCGCTCTGCCCATCGCTCCACCACGGCAGCTCCCCTCTGTGAATCCCTCCACTTACTTCTTATCCAGTCCAGAATCAGATTTAAGATACTGCGTCTGACCTACAAATCTGTCCACAAAACCTGTCCAACCTACATTCTGATCATACTCAGAGGTAGACACTTAGCCACTCACTCCGCTACTCCAATGAACTTCGCCTGAATGCTCCCCGCATCACCCAGTCCCATGCACGCCTCCAGGACTTCTCAAGAGCTGCTCCAACACTATGGAACTTCCTACCTCCACCCAGTAGGGCAGCCCCCTCCTTCAACATCTTCAAGAAAGCCCTCAAAACTCACCTTTTCACTCTAGCCTACCACCCCTCACTAGTGCTCTAAACCCGCAGCGGAACTCTGGTCCCTACCTTTCGTGTCCCTACCTCTCCCTCTAGATTGTAAGCCTTCGGCAGGGTCCTCCTACTTGTGTCTCCTACCTGTTCACGCACCTCCATTACCGTACACCCATGCTATGGATTTGAGTGAACTCAACTTGCCTAATCTCCATGCTCCCCTCCAGTGACTGACTAAGCATTACCTGGTACTCATACTGTGCTGTGTGATCTGGGCTTTCTTGTATTCCTGTATTGTCATATTGCTGTATGTCACCCCTAAATATTATCTGTAACATTAATTAATGTCCAGTGCTGTGTAATGTGTTAACGCTTTATAAATACAATAAATAAATAATTAATAAAAGTAGCCCGTGTACAGGTTTAGTAACAGTGTACATCATTTACTGCCCCATCAAAACGCAACACGCAGCAATTAATTTCTAAACCGCTGGCATCAAAATGAGTACATCCCCAAGTACAGAATGTCAAAATTCTGCCCAATTAAACATTGCCCCTCCGCGTGGGCATGCTACTCGTTAGTGTTACAAGGTCTCACGTGTAAAAAATATGCTAAGGTAATTTGATGGGACAGCAAAAGGACATTGTTACACAAGCTGTACACTGACTACTTTACATTGCATCAAAGTGTCATATCTTTAGTGCTGTCCCATTAAAAAAACACAATAAAATGTGATAAGTGTGTTAATTGAATGTCTAAATAAAAAATATAGGACTTTTTGCGAACATTTTACCTGACAACATACATGCAAGTAAAGCAGCATCACCAGCTACTTGCCAGCAAGCACTGCAACCATTGCCTGAAGCGTAAAGCTTTGTGATGGCTGGGAATTACAGTGAATTTACAGGAGCCATCTAAGGATAATGATATATTCAATGAGAAAGGAAACTGTACAGGTTCATTTAACAACTAGAGATTGCCCTCTGCTGTTCACAACTGATTTTACAGGTAAAACTACTTGCCAATCCAATTACCGTAATAAAAATCTCATTTAATTTAAAGAAACAGTGCACACAATTATTTGGACGCAGTGGTACATTTTCAACATGCAGGAGGTGGCAGGAGCGACAGAGAACTTACAGCCAGCTAGCACTGTACTGCATCACTTAGTACAACATAAGTTGATCAATCAATTCTTGATAACATTTCCAATGAAATACATTGATTATTAATCCCCAAACAGTTTATGTTATCAGCCCATGCCTGGCAAGCTTTAAGGCCTGTACATGCAAAATGGAACTCAGCCATGGCAGCCGATAACAACTGCCTCTGCTGAGAATCTGGCATGTACGGCAGCTCCAATGCCTCCCGACCGCTCAGACAGCGATTCACCCAATCCGCATTCCAGGGTCTATGGCTAAAAGTATTAGAGGCATAGGGCTGGCAGAACAGCTAGGCAATTTGCATAAATATGGGAGTCTCCATATTCCTCCCACTAGGTGTCCTTTAATTCCCCTTCAGATTTGGTCACCCAAGGCTTGTTGAGAAACCACTGATGAAGTATTTTGAATAACAGAGAAGCATGGTTTCAAAAAAGACACATTGATGGAACAGTCTGTCAGGAATGAGGGCACAAATGTAAATGCAAAATATAGTGTAAAGCAAGTTAACATATGGAATGTATAAGAAAATGTGTTTAGTGAGCAATTAGCCTTCTAGAAAGAATTGTATAGCTGTCTTATGTCCCTCCAGTTCTGTAACAGAAAGACGCTCCACTAACTTTTCCCCAGAGGTAATGAGTAAAATCTATGATGGAGGTAGCAGTTGGGACCAGGGGCGTAACTAGAAATCACTGGGCCCCCCTGCAAAAGTTTGGGTGGGGCCCCTTCCCCCCACACAATGAATAGAGACTGTCTACAAATCATTGTCTACAAAACTTTGTATGATTGATTATCAGTGGCTGAGCAGATGCAGTCATTAAAACAACTGTCCAGAGAGCAAAAAGCTTTTTCTCTCCTTGCCCTTAGTTGTCAGTCTCTCAGTACAGGGCCCCCTACGGCTTCTGGGCCCCCCTGCAACTGCATCCCTTGCAGGGTCTATTGTTACGCCCCTGGTTGGGACAGTAAACATTACACAGACCAGGAAATGCACCTTGGAATGTAATCCAGTGTGCATATAGTAAGAGCTCAAGTATGACATGTAGACTCACTAACACACATAGCCAGTAGTAGTTCTTGCCTTGTGAGGTCCATGGCAGAAATAGTGAGACATCTGTCCATTACTGATGGTACACAGAAAAAGAAGTCTAACTGGACAGTCCATTGCTGGCAGAGAAACATTCCGAAATTAAAGATGAACTCAACTGTACAATAATAATAATGATAACAATATTTTGGTCACATCTGGAGCTTGGAGGACAAAATAGGCCATGGTTTAAACCGTCATATTTCAGTTTTGGAGGGGGTGGGAAACTCCTTGACAAAGTCTATCGGTGTTTGGAACTCTAAACACTCTGTAGTAGGCAGCTGTTCTAAAACCTTCTAAGGTTGGTTGAATGCAACTTTATTGTGAACACATTCGCAGCAGGCTGTGACAGAGCTGATGTCATCTTACATTCACAGTGTGCTGCCAATAAGATGGGGCCATTAATATGATATTTAGGCTGACAGTTGCACTGGTACACCTGTGGAAGCTGTCCTCTGAAAAGTTTGGGGCCTCAGCTCCAGGAGGCAGCCTCCAAGTAATGGTAACCACACACACAGGGTGCCACCCAATGTGGCAAACAGATTCACCCTCCTCTGATCTGAATCCTATCAGAGATGTATTGAATCCTTCTACACACTTGACCAAGATTTTCAATATTTTTCACCATAAAATGTAAATTGGAGTATTGAACTGCAGCGTTGCACTGTTTAATGCTACAGGCTGTCATTCTCCTGTGGCTCCCAAGATGCTCCCAATAGATCAAGGTTTGCCATCAAATCTGATCAATGCCTTCCATTGATTTCCTGCAAAATGTATCAAAATCATGATCTATGCAACATGTTATGCTATAGATTCCTGATTGAATCTGCAAGGAATCACCAAGGAAAATCTATGTGTTTGGTCTGCTTAAAGTGAACCCGAGCTGAAGCTTGGACCCTCCATACTGGTCCCGTGCAGCTCCTCTTCTTGATTCATGGACACGTAGTAGAAGCAAAAGCCTGTTCGCGCATGTACAGAAGCACATAGCCATCAGGTCCGGCTTACTGCGCATGCGTGGGTGCTCCCGCACATCTACTGTGCATCCATGAATCAGGAAGAGGTGCTGCGGGGCCCCAATATGATTAGCAAGAATGCCTTGTCAGGGGCCACGCTCAGCGATGGGGGACATCAGACCAGCGAGGTAAGCTTCAATAGGATCCTGAGGCTTCCCTCTCTTTAGGTAAGTATCCAGTTCTGTACCCGAGCTTTGGATCGGGTACACTTTAACCACTTAAGTCTATCTGGACGGATATATCCGTCTAGATAGCCTGCGCTGCTGCTCAGCCCTGGTGCGCTCGATCGCGAGTTACCGCCGCCCCGTTAGCCCAGTGATCAATGAATGGGAACACAGTTCCCATTCATTGAACTAAGCCCCTGTATGAAAGACTGACGCCGTCAACAAGGTGGTTCCGTCTTTCACAAAACCCCTTCTGTCCCGGCCACGCATCACTTCCGCTTTGCGGAGAAATTTCCGCATGCAGGAGTGAGCTGCGAGGGCATCTTGTGGCCAAATAGTAAAATTACATCTGGAAATAAAAATTTCCAGATAATTACTATTTTTACTTTTAAAATTGACCCCTTACCTCCCTTACCCACACTCCCCGATAGGTACACATAATTTTTAAAAAAATAAAAAATAAAAAAAATATACAATTAAAAAAATTACATAAATAGTTACCTTAGGGGCTGAACTTTTTTTAATATGTATATAGTAAAGTATATTTTATTACTGTTATTTTTTAAATTATAGGCTTGTAATAAGTGATGGACACAAAACTGAAAAAATAAAATATCGGCGCCATACATTGTGATAGGGACATAATTTGAAGAAAATAATGTAATAAAAAAAGTGCTTCATTTTTACAATAATTATGTATAAATGATTTAGTCAGCGTTTGCCCATTGTAAAATCTTTTAAATCCATGATTTACATTCTGACATTTATTACATGGTGACATTTTTACTGTTGGCAGGTGATGTAGCTGCTGCATGTTTTTTTGGCAGTTGGAAACTATTTCCCACAATGCAGCACGGTTCACAGACAGGAAACAGCCAAGAGTACATACTCAGAATTTCTTTGTGGGAGGGGTTTCACCACAATATCAGCCATACAGAGCCCGCTGATGATCCGTTTGTGAAAAGGAATAGATTTCTCATGTAAAAGGGGGTATCAGCTACTGATTGGGATAAAGTTCAATTCTTGTTCGGAGTTTCTCTTTAAATGGTGTAATAATCGGGACAAATGGGAAAATGAAGTACATGGGTTTTAATTATGGTAGCATGTATTATTTTAAAACTATGATGGATGAAAACTGAGAAATAATGATTTTGTTTCCATTTTTTCTTAATCTTTCTGTTAAAATGGATTTATAATAAAATAATTGTTAGCAAAATGTACCACCCAAAGAAAGCCTAAATGGTGGCAGAAAAAACAAGATATAGATAATTTCATTATGATAAATAGTGATAAAGTTATTGGCAAATGAATGGGAGGTGAAAGTTGCTCGGATGCATACGGTGAAAAGACACTGAAGGCTAAAGTGGTTAAGTGTACATCTAAGGCTAACCTATCCAGCAATGTATGCTATTCTTAGGCATTTTTATCTGTGTGAGATCCAACAGAATGTCCCATTAGTTTAGAGACCCTAAAATGAGACTGTCCTGACACTAGCTTAGAAGCAACAGAATGCACCATTAACTTAGAGACCCCAGAATGAGTCTGTCCTTGATACTAGCTCAAAAGCAACAGAATACACTATTAGCTAAGAGGCCCTAAAATGGGTCTTACAAATATGATTCTGGCAAATACAAATGCTGGAGACTCTTAAAGAGACACTGAAGCGGAAAAAAAATGATGATATAATGATTTGTATGTGTAGTACAGCTAAGAAATAAAACATTAGGAGCAGAGACATAAATCTAATATTGTTTCCAGTACAGAAAGAGTTGTTATCTCTATGCAAAAACACCATTGAGCTCCACGCAGAGAGTAGTGGTGTCTGAAGTTTGTTATCTCAACTGTCAGTCACTGTATTTTCTTTTTCTCTCCAGAGGACAGGTCAATAGTTCACAAGACAGCTCTGTAAAAACATTTAGAATGCTGAGTAGTGTGTAAACTGCAAATATTAGAGAATGATGTAATGTTATAAAAAACACTATATACCTGAAAATAAAAATATGAGAAGATTTTCTTTGTTACTAATCAAGTAATTATCCGTACTACACAACCAATTCATTATATCATAATTTTTTTCCGCTTCAGTATCTCTTTAATGCTGTCTGCTATGAAGATGAACACGAGCCTACTGCAGTCTGAAGCCTCGTACACACATACACGAGGGAGGTCACCTGGCAGAGATCGGAAGGTGATCCCTCGGTGTAAAAGAAATTAGCTTTTGCTGTTTTTTTTTTAAATCATTTATGAATTTACACAAATCCACACCTGTGCATTCCTACGAGCTGAGCACAGAACATACAAAACGTACCTAGCACAGATTCCCTCCAGAACATCCTGTATTCACACTCCCAATACTCCTATGCAGAAACAAAACATTTCTGGTAAATAGGCTGTGAGGCCTGCCCAGTCCTAATTTCTTGGAAATGGGGGAGAAATATAGCTTTTAACTTGATCCTGTTGTATGATCCTGAGGTGAATTTCACTCACGCTCCAGGTACATTATTGTGCCGAGTCTACACAGACATGTTGCTATGCGGGAAAGGAGGGGGGGGAGCCAACAGAGCAACATGCAGAGCATCGAGGGATGCTGTACAGACACTAGATTCTCACCAGAGGTGCATGTTATTGACCGTCTCAGCAGAGTTTTATTTAGTGTGTGTACACAGCTTAAGTCACAGTATCTGATAAATCACCTAACAGAGAGATATACTTATTATTATCATTTTATTTTTTATTTACATAGCGCCAAAATCTTCCGTAGTGCAGTACAGAGTACAAAACAAATAATGGGGAGCACAGACAGTGGCGTAGCCATTGGTGATGCAGAGGTTGCGATCACATCCGGGCCCTCCCTCAAACACAGTATTAGCTTTTTATTGGTCCTGTGCTAGTAATAATCACCTCTATAGAAGGTTTGAATAATAGTAATCATTAACAAACTGTTCCCCATCCCCATCTTGCACCTGGTGGTTGTCTTTGGCAGGTTTTGGTGCGTTGTATCAGTTGCTATGTATAGAGTGCTTGGAGTGGGGGTGGGGTCCAATGTAAAACTTGCACTAGGGCCCAAAGCTCCTTAGCTACGCCACTGAGCATAGACCTCTAAGCATAGACACATGAGAAGTTGCAAACGCTGTTTAATCAGGACATCCAGCAATACAATTGGATGTGTCTGCAGATGATTGGGTCAGATTTATGGTTGTGGTTGGGTTTCACGGACATATAAAAGGAATGACTAAAAGATCATAGCTGACTGCAGAGTCACATGGCACAAATTATGAACAAAACAGTCTACAAATTTAAAATTCCCAAAGTACAGTGTATTTGCTCTGAAAGCTGCCACTGAATTTTACTGAATAGCTGCTATAATTAGATATTAGAATGTATTCAGTAATCACGTCTCACCTCTTTCTGGTTCTACAATGTAAGCAGTTCAGTGTAAGCAAGCTGCTGGCTGGATACTAATTGCAGCAAACAAGGAAATTTAAACAAAAGTAAAAGTTATCACCTCTTCGGATGCGGCCATAAGCTTATGCTAGGTACACACAAGATTTTCTGGCAGATTTACTGTCAGATCGATTATTTCCAACATGTCCGATGTGATCGATTTTCCACAGAAGTCAAAGGACCTGTTGGAAATTGATTTGACCGTGAATCTGATGGAAATTGCATAACTGTTTGAATGCTGTTCTGCTACAATTTTTTTGTGGTAGCAGATTTTATGCTGTAAATAATCTTTTAGAACAAAAAGAAAATGCTGAGTTTCAGACTACTTTGAACTACATCAAACTTTATCCCAATCATGGTTAGTGCATAGTACCTAGTACATGGTTAGTACATAGTACAGTATATGGTATGTTACATAAAATGTTTCAAAACATATACAATGCTGTTAATATTAAAAACGTCCCTGGGTCCCTTTAGAAAGGAACTGGAACTAAGGATTGAACTTGATCCCAATCAGTAGCCGATATCGCCTTTCCTACAAGAAACCTTTACCTTTTCTCAAACGGATTGTCACGGGGCTCTGTATGGCTGATATTGTGGTGAAACCCCTCCCACGGTGTGACGTCAGCACCTAGGTACTGACATCACACTGTGGGAGCCTTGTTGCGTTGTGGTAAATGACAGCTGTTTCCAACTGCCAAAAAAGCAGCATCTCCTTCCACAGACATCACCTGCCAGCAGTAAAGATGTCACCACCAGTGATAAATTTCACACTGTAAGGAAGAGGAAAGATTTTACAATGGCCACTGACAATCATTTATAAAAACATTATTGTAAAAATTAAGCACTTTTTTTCTTACGTTATTTTCACTACAGTTCCTCTTGCATGACTTTATCAGCAGCAATTAGGGCTCTCTTCCACAGACAGTTGAACTGTGTGCTCAGCAAGCAGTTACCAGGCAGCAGTGAGCAGTTACCAGGCAGCAAGTGAGAGTTTAAAGGGGAACTTCAGCCTAAACAAACATACTGCCATTAAGTTACATTAGTTATGTTAATTAAAATAGATAGGTAAGGTAATATAATCTCTTACCCACCCTGTTTTAAAAAAATGGGCAAATGTTTGTGATTTCATGGGGGCAGCCATCTTTTTCATGGGGGCAGCCATCTTTTTGGTTGAAAGGAGGTGACGGGAGCATGTCTTGTGTCCTGATCACCCCTCCCAACTGTGCGTGCTAGGCTTCAAATCTCGAACTCAAAATTTGAAAAAAATGTTTTTGCACCAAAACAGCAGTACGAGAACAACAACATCAGATATGCCATCATGCTTTGCACAGCATGAGGGGAAAAATGCCTGGGTAGTTTTTTTCTGTGCAGCCAAAATGAGGCTTGGGTAAGAAAAACAAAGTTCTGTGAAACTGTTAGGGTCCTTTCACACCAGAGGACTTTTTCGGCGTTTTAACGCCACAGCCGAAATTGGCGTTTTCTAAGGTAAAGTGAAAGTCCATAGACTTTCATTTTACCTTTCACATCTAACTCGGCGTTTTGGAGCGTTGCGTTTTAACGCTCCCAGGAGCTTTTTCAGGGCTGTTTACAGCCGAAGTTGGCTGTTGGCGTTTTAATGATAGTCAATGGAAAACGCCAACTTCAGCGTTTTCAAAGCATTTTCAAAGCGTTTTACAGCTGACTTGTTCACTTATTTTTATTAAAAAAAAAAAGGACGTTTTCATATGAGCTGTAAAACGCTTTCAAAACGCTTTGAAAATGCTATGTATTGGCGTTAAGCAAAAGGCTGACTTTCAGCCTTTTCTACCGCAGCCTCTAGTGTGAAAGAGCCCTTAAAGAAACACCAAGCCTTTTCAGTGCTGCTGAGTAGATTTTTAGTCTGGAGGTTCACTTTAAGAGCCTTTTCACTGCCTATCAACTGCTCATGGAAAGGGGGCCTTAGTAGTTTAACTAAAAAAGACAACCTCACAGTTGTATTAGAAAATAAGAAAACTGACAGGTTACAAACACTTGGATCAGGACTCATGAAGGCAATATTATTCAAACGAATAGTGCTTCATATTTTAAGCCCACTCAAGTTAACTGCGTGATCCTCTTTTCCCTACGTGGCAGTATGGCCATTGCTGGTTGCTATCCAGGAAGGAAATGAATGTTATTCTGAGACAGCTGCAGGGATTCTCTGGGAGGAAAGGGAAAAGCTCAGCTGGGAGACTAGTGGGTGCTTATCAGAGACACAAAGACAACCAGCTGCTGTGTAACCAAGGGTATCTCTGTTTGTACAGTGGAGTCACAAGAAGTCATATTGCTCTAGTGTACTGAGGGAAAATAGCACAACAAGCTCCCAGCCATACACTCTTGTTGCATGCAAGAAAATATAGTGTAGCAAGATTACTTGATGTATTAAGTAAAGCAGGCATGTTGGACTGGCATTTTAGTTTGTGCTGCACTCCACCCTCCGACACTTTCCATGCAGCCCTCCCTGCAAGTTCAAGAATGAAATTGTACGCGTCCTCTGATTGTTCTCACGCTCACATTTATTACATCTAAAGCTTGGCACACACTTTCAATTATGATTGGCCAATCACTGACCAATGTTACCCCCTCCGTGTTGTATGAGGGCCAACAGATATTAAATACTATGAACAGATTGTGTAGGTAAACTCTCATACTACATGGAGGTGGTAAAATTGGTCATTGATTGGCCAATCAAAATTGAAGGTGCGTACCAGGCTTTAGGCTTTGTGTCAATCACATACTTGCAACTAGCATACAGATTGTGCAGTCATTACCCTTGATTTACATAGTCGTTCTGGACTCATACGATTAAAGCCAAAGGATTAGCATAAGAGGCAAAGATTTCCTCCTCTTGCTTTACTGCTCCACAATTTCACCTAATGGTTGAAATCAAGAGAACAAATATACTTATTTCTAAGCTTCACTCTGATTATGCCAATATTAACAATGGCATTAAACCATGACAATGCAAACACTGAAAACTGTGCAATCACATGAACTAGTTATTTAGCATTACATATTATTATTTAGTATTATGCATATTCTGGCATATAAGACTACTTTTTAACCCTTGAAGATCTTCTGAAAAGTCAGGATATGTCCTATCCTAACTCCATGCTCCATGCTCCCATCCAGTGACTGACTAAACATTACCTTGTACTCATACTGTGCTGTGTGATCTGGTTTTCTTGTATTCCTGTATTGTCATATTGCTGTTTGTCACCCCTAAATATTGTCTGTAACCTAAATTAATGTCCAGCGCTGCGTAATATGTTGGCGCTTTATAAATACAACAAATAAATAAATAAATAAAAAATCCTGTTACCGACTCTCAGATCTCGCTGCTGAGGACTGTAGTGAAGAGGCGCAGATGCACATAGCCACTTAGGGAGAGTTGACCAATCCAACTAGTCAATCGCCTATATACTGTTATATACTGGGTACCACATACAGTACAGCACCAGTATCTGTTCATACATAGCACTAGTATATGATGTTTGTTTTTTTATATGGTGTGCATTGGAAGAGGGGTAGTCTTATACAGTCAGTATATCCCAAACTCTACATTTTAAGTGGAAAACTTGGGGGGTCGTCTTATACGCCGGAATATATGGTATTTATATAGTGCCAGTATATTACGCAGCACTTCAGAGTCTTATCAATAAGGCCTCTTTTCCACGGGCAGTTGATAGCCAGTGAAATGCCTCCTAAACTCTCACAACTGCTCACTGCTGCCTGGTAACTGATTGCTGCTGCCTGGTAACTGTTTGCTGAGCACACCGTTAACTGTCCGTTGAAAAGAGGCCTAACTGTTCCTCAGAGGGGCTCACATTCTAATCCCTACCATAGTCATATGTCCATCGTAATGTAGGGCAAATTTAGGGGGAATCCAATACACTGTTTTATGTGTTTTTGGATGTGGGAGGAAAACAAAGTGCCCATATTCAAAACAAACCTAAGGGTTTTTCAAACATACAGTAAATCGCAGGGCCGCTATACTGAAAGTCATTGCTTTGTTGTATGAATTCAATTCATACTGGAGGCTTGTCCTGAAAATGGCTTTTATCTTATTACTAGATAGCCCCTTTCCAATGTGGTGGCAGCATTGGTGATATACTGCAAGGGTGGGGCTGCCTTTCTTTATAGCTATTGCTAATGAAGATCTAACAATGCCCACACACTACAAATGGCTTGTACACAGGTAGCCATATCATGTCACCTACATGATGTAAATACATCAATCATGACAGAGCAGGAAATACTCCACCATGTCATAATATGCATATGACTCCCAACTTTCTGAGACTAAAAAGAGGGTCACTGTTTAGCAAACATATTTGAGCAAAAGACAAATCCTCATCACACCAACAGTCACACTTAACATCTCCACCCACCCATGCCAAGAAGCATGCCTCAGCAAAAGCTTTATATTAATTTGTCAAATCACACTAATCATTTCTTTAATCACTATTCTTCCTTTATATTAGTAGCTCAGCTCAAGATAGGCCCGGAAATAATTTAAGGATAGGATAGTATTTAGCACAATGTAACCCCTTTTTAGTAGAAAAACATTTTTACAGATGTCTACCTCAAGCCAACAAAATTCACCTATACAGCTGTAAATGGAGACAGCCAGTGGTCACTGAGGTCCCTAACATCAACCTATTTTCGTTCCAAGGGTTTTTTTTTTTTTTTTTTTTTTTTCGTTCCAAGGGAACATCAACCTATTTTCAATTGCATGATTGCACAATACAGAAAATGAAAGACCATGTTAAGCCTTGTGCTCGATCCCTATCTAGCCACTTTTGACAACGGAGACCAGAGTTTGAATCCTGGCTAGACCTAGGACCTAACCAGTAAGGAGTCCCCTTGGAAAGACTCGCCTACACTCCATGATGGCCTATTAAGCATCCCCTCTGCATCTGCTACTCCACGCCTGATAGCAGAAAAGTGCTATACACATTTGCTTGCTCACAACATTTTTCCGTTTGCAGTAAAACAAACCAAAATTTTCAGCCTGGTGATATTTTGCACACAATTTGTTTGTTCACATTTGAATATATTATATTAGTGTCAATGATACTCACATTTTAAAGCATATGAGTGCAATGTTTCAGTTTTCTCCAAGCTTATCATGCTGATATATCAGGCTTGCAGATGTATTTGTCTCCCAACTTGTACCATCCCTGTCAGCCAAGCAGGTGGACATGCTGATGGTTTTGGCTTGCCAACGGAGAAGTTTACAGCAGAGGTGTAGTGCATTAGGTGGCAATGCTGAAGAAAGAAAGAACACAATGAAAGTTGAGTAAGTATCAGTAAGGGTCCGTTCACATCTAAAACCGCAAAACGCCGGTGGTAATTGCAGGAGTGATTTTCCCGCGATTAACGTGGAAAAATCACTGGATACTGCGGCGGTTTTGGAGCAATCGCGATTATTGGTGCTATGCATGCTAATCGCAAATGCTCATCGTGAATCGCCGGCAAACCGCTGCATGTGACACGTTTGTGGTTAATGCTAACCGCAAACACGGCAGTGAGAACACTGCCATGTGTTACATGTTGTAGCGGTTTTTAAAAAAACGCTAGTGGTTTGCCTTGAGCGCGATTCTTGCTCAAGTGAGAACGGGCCCTGAGGCCTCCTTTCCATGGACTGTTGAACTGTTTGCTCAGCAGGCAGTTACCAGGCAGCAACAAGCAGTTACTAGACAGCAGTGAGCAGTTGTGAGAGTCTGAGAGGCATTTCACTGCCTATCAACAGTCTGTGGAAAAGAAGCCTTAAGGCCCATACACACGTCGGATTTTTGCGAACGACCCGTCGTTTGAACGTTCCATCGTTCGCACGTCAAATCCGGCGTGTGTACAGACTATCGTTCGGGTGATAAGACTGGTTTTCAGCGATCCGCCCAAGGCGTGTCCCGAAAAAAATGATGATATTATGATTTGTATGTGTAGCACAGCTAAGAAATAAAACATTAAGATCAGATACATCAGTGTAATTGTTTCCAGTACAGGTAGAGTTGAGAAACTCCAGTTGTTATCTCTATGCAAACAAGCCATTAAGCTCTCCGACTCTGCCGGGCGGATTGCTCAAACCCACCCTTATCAAGCGAACGACAGTCTGTACACACGCCCGATTTAGCGGGCGAACGATGGGACGTTCAAACGACCCGTCGTTCGCGGAAATCCGACGTGTGTATGGGCCTAAAGTTAGTCGTGGAGAGGGCTGTTATCTGACTTTTATTATCTCAACTGTTCCTGGACTATTTACTTTTCCTCTGCTAGAGGAGAGGTCATTACTTCACAGACTGCTCTGAAAGACTCATTTTGAATGCTGAGTGTTGTGTAATCTGCACATATTATAGAATGATGCAATGTTAGAAAAAACACTATATACCTGAAAATAAAAGTATGAGAATATTTTCTTTGCTGCTAATCTTCTAGTAATTATTCATAGTACACAACCAATTCACTATATCATATTTTTTTTTCCGCTTCAGTGTCTCTTTAAGCATGTAAGCTTAAAGGATACATGAGGTGACATGTGACATGAGATAGACATGTGTATGTACAAGCACAAAAATAACTATGCTGTGTTCCTATTTTTCCTCTTTCTGCCTGGAAGATTTAAAATCAGGTATCCAAGTGACAGTTTCTGTCCAGGTCGGATTATAGCATAAAGCTCACTAATAAGGTATTATAGCCAAAAAAAACACTTTCCTGACAAAGAATAGTTTATCTGAGCAGGAAAGAGATAAAAAGGTTCAACAGTTCACAGATTTTAGTTCTGGCTTACTTCAATGCATGTTTCATTGAGAAAAGACAATGAAACAGTAAAAAACTTAAAAAGTAGATTTACAAATAAAATAAAACGGTGGATTATCTAAAAAAAAATGGAGAGGAGGAGGATAGATACACCTCATGTTTCCTTTAAGATTAAGCAGGATAACTTCCAGACATATTATCAATTGAAAGGGTAATCAGGCACAGTGGCATATTTCCATAGTGCGTGGGTGGTAGGACTGGTTGATAACTGATGACCCCATGGTACAGTACTGCATTTAAGGTGCGTACACACACACACTATCAAATCCAACGATGGGCCCGCCGGACCCTCCCGCTGGGCGGTCTTTAGCTGACAGTATGCGCGCGTGTACGCACTGTCGGTGGACTGATAAGGCTGTTTCTGAACGATCCGCTCAGCGGATTCTTGATTAGTTTCGTACTGAAGTCTGATAAAGATCAAGTGGTAGACCAATTACTACCATCTTATTCCCCATTTGGGGAGAGATTGATCCCAAATAAGATCAGGCCAATATTGACTAATGGCTAAATGTAGTTTTTTTTCACATGGAGAGCTGTATTGCCACACAGTTCCACTGCCGATCTGCCAGGGAGAAAGAGCTGTGTAGTTGAATGGCAGTGTCTGTAACTAGTGTGTTAGACAGTGTGTACCACAGTGCAGTTAGTGTGCATCTGTAAACCGCTGTATGTAACGTTTACTTGGCACAAAGCACCCACTCAGATATTTGTACATGGGTCCACCTCCATCCCACTGTCCATGCCATTCAGCTGTCGGTAAACACCTGGTATATTCACAGGACCAAAACACTTGGGCACCTGGACACTACTCGGGACCCTCACTCCACATGAAACACCAAAAGGGCAATGCAGATGAACCCCAGTGCTCCCACCACCAGAGGAATCACCTACAGCTGCCATATAATCAAAATGCAAACCACAAGAAGCCAAAGCTCATTCCAAGACAGCAGCTTGCCATTTAGGCCTCCTTTCCGTGGACCGTTGATAGGCAGCGCAAAGCCTCTCAAACTCTCACAACTGCTCACTGCTGTCTAGTAACTGCTTGTTGCTGCCTGATAACTGCTTGCGGAGCACACAGTTCAACAGTCCGTGGAAAAGAGGCCTTAAATTGGTCCACAGACAGTCTGTCAGCCAATAAAACTATGCAAATACATGCACCTGTGTCTGCACTACCAAATCTAGCAAGAGGAACAGGAATAGATGACTGGCACTGGATGAAGAGCTGTCAACTGCATGTGTGAAAAGAAGTCAGTACAGAAACGAATACAGGGCTTGTATAAAAAGCAGTCCAATAATGCTAGTGTAGATCTGTTGTCCCTAAAGCAGAGTTCTTCATAATGTGATTTGCTGCATTTCCCTTGCATACTGAAAAAAGGACTCGTTGTAAATATAGGTGATGTATGCAGCGGTGTCACCAGCTCCCACTAGTGGTCAGTTTGAGCACTCATCTTCATTTCAACTGTGTACATACAATGCATTCAGTACACAATCTGCAAAACGGCTTCTGTATCTTATGCTGTGTACACACGTTGAGATTTCCCGCTCGATTTGCGGGATCGAACGGATCGATTAGATTATTTCAAACATGCTCGATTGGATTTTGATCGTTTTTTTCATGTTAAGTATGCAAAATCAACAGCAGGAACGATCGAAATTCAATCGAGCATGTGTGAAATAATCGAATCGATCCGCGAATCGAGCGGGAAATCTCAACGTGTGTACCCAACATTATACTCAAAGGTGAAGAAGGAGAAGGAACATGAAGCACAGCAATAGCCCTGCAAAACACCTTGCAGCAAACCAGCAATTAGTAACACTCAGACACCGATCAAAGAGAACATACAAGCAAATATAACTATGTGCAGACCAGGACTGTGGCGTCGGAGTCTGAACAATATTGGGTACCTGGAGTCTGAGTCTGATAATTTTTTTCCAAATCCACAGCCCTGGTAAGTATTACACTAAGGAGTCGGAGCCATTTTGGATACCTAGAGTCGGAGTTGGAGGTTTCATAAACTGAGGAGTCGGAGTTGGATGATTTTTGTACCGACTCCAGAGCCCTGGTGCAGACATAGATATTTTGCTCAAATTTAAGTGATTTATGCTGTATTATTCAGTTCTCACTCAAAGCAGTGAAGTGTAGCGCAGATATTTTTTCTGTAATATAAATACCTATGAGCTCAGATGTAACAAAAAGGCCACTTCCCACTCTGCACCTCCTACAACTCCAGACCACGCAGGATCGCCAACGATCCCACACAACGATCAACAATCCCATGCACCAAGGCCACCACTTCTTTAGTCAGCACCCACCTCCTCTCCCGTTAGGTTGATTTTCTTTCTTATGCTGTAACCAACAAATCATATTTTCAACAAATGTGTTCAATAAAGTTAGGAAAAATATTTTTTTTACAATTAAAAAAAAGAGGGTCCCAATAATAGTTTCCCCCCCCCCAAGTTTTCCAGTTTTAACCCCTACCTAGCCTATTAACCCCTGCCATATCTGTATCCATTTATACACATTTAATGACTGCCACCTGTAGCAATCGGATGCAATAACTAGGATGACAGTTGGGGGCTCCAATGCTCTATAGATGCATTGCGCTGCTATTGCCTAGCAATGCATCTGTACAGCACTGGGGCCCCAAACTGTCACCCTAGTGAATGGATCAGTTCACTACAGATGTGCAGGCTGGAGATAACAGTCCATCACATGCCCAGCTAGTAATAAAATATGGCATATGTGGTATAGTTTTATAATATTTTTATGTGGTATCATTTTATAATATTGTTATGTGTTTTATAACTGTGGGACTTGTCATGTGAAAATAAGAAAGGGTGAAAAATAGAAAAAAAATTGTATTTTCCATTCATTCTCCACAAAAGGGATACCAGAGAGAAGCTCCTCCTACCTAAAAGGGACAGGAAGCACAGAAACATTTAAAGGGACTCTGAGCACCTCTTATGGGCATGCCTTTAAGACAGACAACTTCCAACAAAGTCGTGCTATGACCCCTCTGGAGGAGCCTCTTGCAATGGCCATGCGTGTCACTTCCTCGTCCTGCTTCATTCAGTGATGCACTTCTTTAACTGAGAAGACAGGGGTGACCTGGAAGTTATAACATAGACAAGCCAAGATGGCAGCAGCAATTTTTTTTTTTTTTTTTTAAAGACTCTTTATTTTTCAAATATATAAAGCAAGGAAATTGTACAAACATTCCAGGAGTAAAATATGCATAATAACAAAAAGTGGACATTACATCAGGAGTGTCAGCAAATATCCAGTACATAATGTAGACCAAGGAATAATGCAAGTATAGTGGTCAGCCAGTGACTCCGTATATAGTGCGTACATATAGAATATAGTATATTCTTGGGGTGATGCGAAGGGGCCCCCCCCAAAGGGGGTGAGAGGAAGATATTTATATAAGACTAGGTCGTCGCGGACCTCCGTTCCCACAAGCACAGAAAAAAGGATGAGAGAAAATTGTGGATAAACCATGGTCCCCAGAGCCCAAAGGGGGTCATACTGCCAGGGACCCAGTAAAATTAGTGCATATGCTTACGGAAAGGGAGCCGCACATACTCCAGAGGGGGGGCCCCCTCCCACCCCCCAGCTCCCGGGTCCAGTGTGCCGAGTGCATATAGAACAGGCTGAGCACGCTGAATTCAAAAATCTGCAACTCCAAGATCTAAGGGTAGAGAAGTAGTAAAAGAAAAAAGAAGAAAGAAAAAAGAAAAAGAAAGTGAGAAGGGAGATAGGAAATAAGGTGTTTAGTAGAAAGAAGAAGAGGATAGAAGAGTTTGGGGGCATCCCATCAGTACCAGAACTCCATCTGTGTCCAGATAATATGTGGCTATCTGAGCTATGGTGAAGAAGAACAACCAGGGGGTGAGTATCAGGTAATAGACATTGCCTCTCTGTATTCTTGAGTTTCTAAAAACATGTGCCAATGTACCCACGTCTTATTGTGCGCCTCTTCCCTACCATGTAGAGCATGCGTCATGGACTCCATTTGGTTGATTGATTGGACTTCACTAAGCCATTCTGGGATTGTGGGTGGAGTAACGGATTTCCAGTGTCTGGCGATGAGTATGCGAGCCGCCTGGATAAGGTGTTTAGTGAGGGATTTTTTAAATCTTTTAACTGGTTTAGGGGTGTGGTGCAGGAGATAATAGGAAGGGTCTGGGTTAGGGTCACCATCTGTAAGTGTCTTGATATATTTTTGTACAGCTTCCCAAAAGGGGGTTATGAGTGGGCATTTCCAAAAAATATGAAGAAGTGTACCCCGTTCCAGACCACATCTCCAGCACAGTGGATCAGCCGCTGGGTATCTCACATGAAGTTTTGCAGGGGTCAAGTACCATCTACTCAAAAGTTTATAATTTGATTCTTGAATCCTTGCAGAAATGGAGGATTTTTGATTTAGTAATAGTATCTTTCGCCATTGCTCAGTAGTAAAGTTGTAACCCAGATCTGCCTCCCATTTGCTCTTAAGTTGTAGGGCCCAAGACTCATCTGAACCCAATAGTTGGTAGATTTGTGAGAGAGACCTTTCCACTTTGCCTTTACCTAGGCACATGGATTCAAAAGGTGTAAGGTCGCGAGACAGCTGATCCCTTGTGCCTAATGCGCGCAAAAAGTGCTGGAATTGCGATAGGCTCCATGAATCTAGGGACGGGGTTCCCCTCACTGAACGCAGGTCAGCCAAAGGTGTCCAATTTGAGTGAGTTATAAGATCCTTAGCCCTTAAAGGTGGATCCGTTCTCCAGTGCTGGTAACCTCTAAGGTTGCAGCCTAGAGGAAACAAAGGGTTGTTTAAGAGAGGGACTAGTGGGGTCGGCCAAGGTGAAATATCCGGGTCCTTGCGTGATTTAGAGAGTGCTAAAAGCGTAGATTGTAGTGAAATAAAGCCTGTGGAGACTTTAGGGGAGGACCAGGGAAGATTGAGTAGGTCAGATTGAAATCGAACGAAAAACTAGAATGGCGATTTAGGCATCAAATGAAAGAAGAGAGCACAAGCTACAGAAAGGTATGCATCTTTAAGTACTTTGCAGTACTGGTCGGAGTCTTAAAGGCATGCCCATGAGAGGTGCTCGGAGTCCCTTTAAAAAGACCCCTCTCAGCCCTCAGTGCTTTCCTGGACCTTTTAGGGATAGGTTACAGAAGCATTTCCAATGGGAGATGGCCGTGGTAAGTAGGAGGTTGGTCAGTAACCTGCTGGGGGAAGCTGGGCGGTGGATCCCCACATGCGGAAATCCGATCGGAAGCCTTGGGGCAATATGCTGGAGCGGCACTCTGCCCAGTTGGCTCTATGTGCAGTCATCGGACTACCAGATGGGAGCCTAGTATAGCTTGCACATGCGCGAAGAGGCATCAACTTGTAAGGGCGGCAGGCGACGTCACAGCCGGACAACGGAAATTTTGGCAATCACGGGAAAGCAGAAGTAAGGCGCACAAGGACGCTGATGCAAATGCCTGGCAGGGGAGACGAATTGTCCTGATCATTATATATACGGTTGATAAAATGCAGTCTTAGGCTGGGAATACATGATGAGTTTTTTCGGCAGATTTACTGGCCGATCGATTTTCCAGTCGTTTTTCTGATCGATTTCCATTCACTTCTATGAAAAAAGCAATCAGGTAAACTATCAAAATCTGAATGGACCTGTCGGAAATCATCTATCGAGCCATCTATCTGCAAAAAAAAGCTCATTGTACATTCCCAGCATTACTGTACTGTTGCTGCGATAATGGAATGAGAATCATCCCAGGGCAGGGACCAGGCTCCGAAACCTCTGAAGAGGATCTTATCTATGAATATAGATGTGTGATGCAGCTTATGTTTTATTAATCTGGGCACTCCTGGTTTTTGTTTTATTGCAGGAGGATAGACCAAGGGGTAATTCTGACTCCTGTTCGGAGGAGGCAGAGGCAGGAAGCTCTTCTGATCAGGAGGAAGAAACTTTGAAAAGAAAGTGAGGTAAATGTAAGCTGTTACCAGAACAAACAGCATAACTTTTGTCTTACAGTAGATCAAGTTTGAAGATCGTAACACAGAACCGTCTTCAGTTGAAGACACGATGTATGGGGAGCCTACATTTTTCCCGTAAAATGACTATAAAATAAGATAGTTTTGGGAAAAAATATTAGCCAAAGAGTCTAGATTGTACCCCCAAAAAAACAAAACAAAAGATATATCACTGAGATGGTATAAGTAATTAAACATCAACTGTTGTATCAAAAGCAAAACAGCGAAAGAGAAAAAAATGTCAGGAACCTTGAGGCTGGTTTCACATCGGCAACCAGCGTTTTGAGAGGGGTGCGCATACCATAAAGATTTCATAAGAAAATATGTTTATAATTCAAACCACACTGGTCCTTTCTATCCTGGTTCATTTTCCTTCATAGTAACATTTTAAAATTGGTTACTATATCAGTTTAAATGATGGGAATAAAGTTTAGAGTCAAACACATTTTTTGGTAGAGAAATATATATATATATATATATATATATATATATATATATATTTACATAGAGAGAGGGACAAATGAGGAGGGAAGAGGGACAGGGCTCCCAAAGAGGGACTGTCCCTCCAAAAGAGGGACAGTTAGGAGCTATGGCTATAGATATATATTAATACAATACAAACCGCGCTGAGATATAATAAGTAGGGTGATAGTACTATGGTGGTGCGCTGCTCCTTTAAATATACCAAAATATGAACCTAATAGCTGCGCACAAGTGATCACTACAGCCAAGTCTCTTAAATCTGAATCCGGTAAAACCTATTAATCAGACAGTCCGACACTTCTTCCTAAGTTCAGGTTGCTTGAACTCTGATGACCTCTGGCAAGATATCACCACCACCACACCCCTCACAGTGGGCACTCACCGCTATTATGTGGCCCTCAGCTAGATGGGTCTTCAGCGCTTATGGGGTCATCAGGCCGCCCCCCGCCACTCAGGAATCTTGTCCACTTATTTAAACTTGTTGCAGGGTCACAAACACCTCTAAAACATAATCAGAGCTCTCATAGCGTAATACTGTAAAACCAATTTATTGTTAAAATACTTGCACACTTACAAACTTGGGGCTTGGTGTTGGGCACAGAGTTTTAATGGGCTTTACCCCAATCGTAGGCCACCGGGTCGGCTTGCTGCGCTGACTCAATCCGCCTCCCGTGGTCTCTCCAACTCGCCCCTGTGATGTCTGCAAGTGGCTTAAATCTGGTCGCGTATGCTTGACTGGTTTCGTCGCCTCAGCGACTCTTCAGAAGCGTATACGACCTGTGCCGCCATGTTATTTCTTATACCTAAAAGGTGTATTCATCCCCTCCCCCCTTCCTCTCCCTCTCCCCCGGAAGCGCTGCGTCCACGGGGTTTCAGCCAATAGGAATCTCGTGACTCTGGAAATGATATCCACGCACGGGTTTCCTAGGCAACGTCGCTGCTACGCGACGGCTCCCTTCCAGGGCGTCTTCACGTATGCATGCGTACTCGCGTCTAATACAAGCAGCTTCCTATCCCATGCCCTCTTGTGGTCAAATGTCTAACTTCTATTAGTACCTCCATTATGTATGCCTATATATATGCATGTGCGTATCACACACGCGTATTTTGGTCCTATGCCCTCTTGTAATGTATGGGAGCAATGCTGCTCATACCTACTGTTTACCTCCCCGGAGGTTACCATCAGGGTATAGCCCCTATATTATAATTACTGCTATCATAGTTGCTCACATCTAATTACAGAAAAAAGATCTTAAATCTATATATGCAGGAAACTCAGGTTACTTCTACATAGGTTCCTCAAAAGGCTCATATTATTGCTGCCAAGTGAATTCCTTACACAGTATCAAAAAGTGTTTTAGGTGAGTGTCTCGCCCTTCCATCCAAATACCCATTACCTTGTTGTGATACCATAATCCCACCTGTATAAATGTATAACTATAACCATAATCATAACCATAAATGTGAATATCTTACATTCAATCAAAACAATCCCTTAATGGGCCAACAATTATCAATATTTAGTGCCCCTAACGTGATCCTTGCTTAAAAGGTATTCGGCTGGGGGTTCCCACTCACCTTTACAGTTTCAATCATTGCTTAAAGAGACACTGAAGCGAAAAAAAAAATATGATATAATGAATTGGTTGTGTACTATGAATAAATACTAGAAGATTAGCAGCAAAGAAAATATTCTCATACTTTTATTTTCAGGTATATAGTGTTTTTTCTAACATTGCATTATTCTATAATATGTGCAGATTGCACAACACTCAGCATTCAAACTGATTCTTTCAGAGCAGTCTGTGAAGTAATGACCTCTCCTCTAGCAGAGAAAAAGTTAACAGTTCACTTACAGTTGAGATAATAAAAGTCAGATAACAGCCCTCTCCACGACTAACTTAGTCGGAGAGCTTAATGGCTTGTTTGCATAGAGATAACAACTGGAGTTTCTCAACTCTTCCTGTACTGGAAACAATTAGACTGATGTATCTGATCTTAATGTTTTATTTCTTAGCTGTGCTACACATACAAATCATAATATCATAATTTTTTTTTCGCTTCAGTGTCTCTTTAAAAAGCATACTAGATCTATGTCACTATTGAGTCCCCTTGGTTTCAATGTATTTAACATATAAATGCATTTTGTTTCCCTTTGGGACACACTTTTGACCATATCTCCCCCTCTCCATGGCCTGGTAATTTTTTTCCACCCCACAAAACGATAGCAATGATGGATTACAATTGTGCACTTGCTTAAAATGTGCTGACAGTGTATGACTCATCAACCCCTTTTTTATATTGCGCATGTGCTCCCCAATCCTTTCTTTGAGGGCCCTAGTGGTTCTTCCTACATATTGAAGTCCGCACGGACACCAAGCCAAATACACAACAAACTTGTCATTGCAGGTAATAAAATCCCTTATTTTGATTCTTCTATTCTCTGAATGACCTACCACTGTATCCGTTCTTTCTGGTCTGGCTTCTCTGCATCCCTTGCAGTCCCTACACGGGTAGAAGCCCGCCCGCTGCCATCCCCTAAATTTCGGTGGCAGTTTTTTTGGCTCTACACAACTTGGGGCCAGTATGTTTTTAAGGTTTGGGGCCTTTCTATAAATAAACTTTGGTCTAGTGGGCAGGATCTTACTCAGATCTACATCTGAAAGGAGTATTTACCAATGCTTCTCTATTATACGTTCAAAAGTTTAGTATTGGCTGTTATAATCTGTTATAAAGGCATAGCTCCCTCACACACCGACTGGGCCAGTACTTAGACCTATTTCTCCAACCGTTGGTAACTAAACTTCCATGTGTATTGAGGGATACAAAGCATACGATACAGGAAATTGAAGGATATAGAATGGAAAAGGGTTGCCAAGGAAACCTGTGCGTGAATATCATTTCCAGAGTCACGAGATTCCTATTGGCTGAAACCCCGTGGACGCAGCGCTTCCGGGGGAGAGGGAGAGGAAGGGGGGAGGGGATGAATACACCTTCTAGGTATAAGAAATAACATGGCGGCACAGGTCGTATACGCTTCTGAAGAGCATACGCGACCAGATTTTAGCCACTTCAGACATCACAGGGGCGAGTTGGAGAGACCACGGGAGGCGGATTGAGTCAGTGCAGCAAGCCGACCCGGCGGCCTACGATTGGGGTAGAGCCCATTAAAACTCTGTGCCCAACACCAAGCCTCATGTTTGTAAGTGTGCAACTAATTTAACAATAAATTGGTTTTACAGTATTACGCTATGAGAGCTCTGATTATGTTTTAGAGGTGTTTGTGACCCTGCAACAAGTTTAAATAAGTGGACAAGATTCCTGAGTGGCGGGGGGCGGCCTGATGACCCCATAAGCGCTGAAGACCCATCTAGCTGAGGGCCACATAATAGCGGTGAGTGCCCACTGTGAGGGGTGTGGTGGTGGTGATATCTTGCGGGTCATCAGAGTTCAAGAAACCTGAACTTAGGAAGAAGTGTCGGACTGTCTGATTAATAGGTTTTGTCTGATTAATAGGTTTTACCAGATTCAGATTTAAGAGACTTGGCTGTAGTGATCACTTGTGCGCAGCTATTAGATATATATTAACTGCTTCCTGGATGTAGCACAGCCATCTCTGTTACCACTGGGTTACTGAGCATATTTAACAAGATTCCTCGCTTTGTGTAGCTGGTTGCTCTTGCAGTACTCCAAACAAGAGAAGGATGCCAATATAGCACGTTGTAAAGTACAATCTAAGTTCATTGTCAGTTTGACACATATAATGATACGCCACATTAACGCAAAAAAGACATATTTTGAATAGCACTAAATTACAAAGACGTTTGTTCAGCAACAGTCTATGTCAATGACATTATTTTACACTAAAGTGGAATTTCCCTGTGCAGAACTCCTCCTCCATCATTCACTGACTGTGTAGTACTGCATTGGGAAACTGGCAGAGGAGTATTTCACGCAGACAGCCTTCTAGTAGGAAAGCTGTAGGCGGAAGCAAACGCCTGACTATACTAGGCTGACGGGCGCTGGACTGTCCTCCGTGCAAACAAGTGAGCGGCGCTGCATTTCCGGCGCCTGCAACTAGTTTAGCAAAAGTCTCTTCCGGGCCGGAGAGCGAGAGGGATTGGTGACCTCAGTCAGAACGCCGGAAAGTGCCATCAGCTGAGAGCGGGGAGGGGAACGGTAAGGTGACGGCTGCGGGGATAATGGGAAGGAAGAGGGGAGTCTGCAATCCATCAGGTGCCCCCCCCCCCCCTCAGTGTGGTGGTCCTATGGGAGGCGGATGGGATGGGCGCATCAGAGAGCGGTGCAGTGTTCTGTTACTTGGATCATGATCAGCATTATTTATTACATTCACACTTCATGCTTGCTGAATCCTGAGCTAAGGCCACCTATTTGTGTATATATAATAAGAGTATGTACGTCAGCAGGAAAATTCCACCCGCTCTGGTGATTACACTGGGTTTGATTACTTTTATATAATTTTGGAGCTAGGAGGTGTAATTTTATATTTTTTTATATATAGTGTATAAAGCCAACAGGATTTGAGTGCTGCTGGTGTAGTGGCAGGTAAAAACTTATTTCTTTTGGAACTAGTTGAGGGGACTGAGGGAAACCTCATAGACCACTGGCTGCTCCTTGCTTGTGGCAATATGGCTGCGACCACTAATTAGTAAAAGCAAACATCCAACAAAGTACATGACTAACTCCATGACATGACCTACGCCGTGACAAACAGTTTACATGGCTTGTGTTTTCCACGTGCCAACCAACTAAACGACCAACTCATTTACGTATTTCATGCTCCAGCAAAACGATCGGCTGCGCGACATGGCCACCTTCAAAACAAGTGCATGTTGCTCAAATGACTTGTGCACATGTGGCCAACTGCACGATATCAGCCCAACAGTCGTGTGAGTTGTGTCGGTTGAATCAGGAAAACCACCTGCTATCAGTCCCTCGTCTAGTCATTTGCCATACGTACACATGCCTGATTGCCGTCCAACAGACTAAAATCAGATGACAATCAGGCAAGTTGGTTGAGTGTGTGTGTATGGGCACCCATTGGGAAATCCTGTTCTAAAATTGTTCACCAAAACCTTTGCCTGCGGCCCACTATTAGTGAACCTTCGGTTGGTGGCATGGATAGTGTTACCCGCTGGGCCCCTTATTTCTTACTAATTAGTGGTAGCAACCACATTGACGCAGGCAAGAGGTGACCATGGGTTTGCTCCTTTTTTTTTTTTTGTGTGTGTGGGAAAAAAACCCTGACTGCAGAGCGTTTTTTTGTTTTGTTTTCCCAGACACCATGTGTATTTGTTCATTAACAAACTTATGGGGAATGTACACATTCTAACCCAAATGTTCACAATGGCTGCAGTCACACTACTGCTAATTAAAGGTGGTCATTAACGATACAATCCCATGGACGATCAATCATTTCTGCTCATCGTTATGATCGTTTGGTCATGACCCCTAACAAATGCAAACCCGTTAACTAATCCAATCAGATTGATGGGGTCAATGCCAAAATCAGATCGATTCCATTAATCTTATTGAATTCGGTAGTGGGTTTTTGACCGTTAGCGGGTTCAAACAATTTTTTCCATCTGTGGGATTGTATTGTTAATGGCCACCTTTAGGCCCGGTTCACATTAGCGTTCGCTATCCGGATTTTCCGGATCTGATCCGGACCGCATACTGTACAAACGGAACGTACGTTCCGCTTAGCAATGTAAAGTCTATGTGGACATTCACACGTGTCCGTTCCGTACAGTACGGAGCCGGATCGGATCCAGACTCTTTTCCAACATGCGCTATTTTTCATCTCCGGCCCACGCACCCGGACCGGAGCCGGACCTGAGCCTCACAGCACCATCAGGAACACAGAAACCAATGGGGAACGGAAGGCACAGAACACACTGCCTACAAAAACCTGACGTTCTACCCCACTTCCTATGCGTATGCAAGCAGCCATTTCGGATGGGGACACATGGGCCAAGCATGTCTGGAGTAGAGCAGCAGTGACAGACGTGCTGGAGCTGTTTGGCAGAATGTCGGAGGTGGAGGTGAGGCCTACAGCGGAGGAACCTGATTCTACAGGTGCACCAGGTGCACCTTCTGTTGACCCCCAACAATTTTTTTTTTTTAATTTCGCTATTTTTTGCCCACGGATCTGGATGGCAGCCTGATGCATGCCTGATAGAAACGGACCGGATCCGGATTGGAACCGTACGGTTCTGATCAGGTCAGGATCCGGTCCGTTTATTTGCCAAAACGTAAGTGTGAACGGGGCCTTACAGTCAGCAGGCATATTGGGCTCTATTCATAAAACTTTACCGCAAGTTTTCTGCTCAAAACAGCGGACTTTCCCGACCATTTAGCAAAGTGGGCATTCATGAAAGCTGTTCCCGCATGAAAATCTACAATCCCCCAGCAGAGCGAGAAATTTCCGCCTTATGCAGTGTTTTTCTAGATTTATCTAGAAAAAAGCAACAAAATGGCCATTCATAAAGATTAGAGGAGGTGGTATGTGGACGGGAAATACCGCTTCCTCTGATTTTGCGGATTACATACAAGTGAATGGGACAGACCTCCCAGAGAGAGCAGCGCACAGAGGGACTCTGCCGGCGTAAGTGTTTCCGCATGCCTTCCGACAGCTTACCGCCAGCCTTCAGCGGGAGATCTCCGCTCTTGCATCGCAGCTGGCAAGATTTTTATGAATTACCACCCAGAAGTCTAAAATACCGCTGCGGTATTTTACCTCCACGATTTTTTCCGATTCAAATAGAGCCCATTGTGTTCTGACATTACCCAGGCAAGGGTTGAGTGCTCCTGTATCTTGCGACTTTGTTGTAACATGTAAACATATACAGTGGTCAGCTGAAACATTAATGTGCCCAGTATTTTGTATACCTCGCTCCCCGCAGTCTAAAAGCACTGTACAGACATGCTACTCTGCTATAGCTGAGATGGAGGGGAGCAGAGCAATAATGGCCATTTACTATGTACAATGACAAATGGAAAGCAGGACAGATATTTCAAGTGAAGTGTGTGACATCCAATAGTTCCGCACATAGAGCCAGCGGAAAAGGGATTGGAGAAGTTTGGACATAACAAAAAATGAAAGGGATGCCGTGATTTTGCTGCAGTTTGTAGCGTGAAATGGCCCTAAAAAAGGGGTAAGGCTACTTTTTGCACTATACACTGGTGAAAAGTCACATCGCATGTTAGGAGTGAGCTATAATGCATACAGTGACGCATACAATACATTGAAAGCATGCTTCACTGCCATTGTAAACGCACATGTTGTCTGGTAAATACACTGCATGCTGTGCATTATTCCAACAGAACCTGCTGGACCGTTGCGATGCAATTATATTGTCCGTTGCAGCGGAATGCAATGTTTTGGTATTGTATATAAATAACTAAATGAAATGGCAGGCACAAGCCAGGTACTCTCAGGACACTTTCTAGAGGTGTAAGCAGGGACAGAATCATGCGCCATCTCTAGCAGTGTTTGCTCATTCTGGATCTTTCCACATGAAGCAGGCAATCATGGTGTGCGGGCCTGTGTGGTAATTATGGCAGTGCTATAGAGTCTATAGTATAGACCACAATGCAGGCACTGTCTATATTGGCACTTGCTGGGTAAATATGGCGTACCAATTCAGTATCATCTGAAGAACCTTTGCTGGTAACCCTGTATCGTGACAATTAGGAATACACTGATATATTTCAAATGCAAATAGCTGCATTGTAAAGCACCTAAAGTCGCAATTAGTGCATTGGAAGCCGGAAGGACTGTGACTCAAGCCCCCATAATAACTGCTCCCCTGCCTGACCACAAATACTATGGGGCAAGCAGACAAATGGAAGATGTGGGTCGCTCAGCTGAGTGCCTCTAGCTGCAATTAGTACAGCAGCAGGACTGTGTGACATGAGCACCCATAGTTCCGGCGCTAGTACCGTTCCCATGCATCACCAGATTGTACCATGCTCCATTCTGGTCAGGTGAGGGAGCAGTAATAGCCCCATGGCTATGGGCACTTGGGTCATAGTCCTGACACTGCACCGATTACAGCTATAGGCACCTCAGCCGACTATACCCTCCTCCCCCATTTCTGCTTGTTCCATAGGATGTCTGGTTAGGTGGGGGAGCAGTAATATCGCATGAAATTATGATTTGCAGACAAAGTTCATATTCAGCACGTATTCTATGAAAACTTGGAAATTTGACAAAGTGCTACTTGGAGTTTTGGGAATTATACCAGGGTGGCACCAAGGTGAAATAGAATGTGTGAACACCTGGTTATGTCAAGCGCTGCACTTGAGCCTCTCAATGACCCAAGCTAATTTACAGTAAGCTTCTCATAACGCTAAGGGCCTGAGCCCACTGACGCAGTTGTATCCGCTTCTGTACGCTTTTCAGCATCTCTAACATTGATTTGTAACTGAAAAACGAGTACAACTGCATCAATGGGCTCTGGCCCTAAGTACTGTAGTGATGGTCATAAAATTTGAAAAAATAAAAATGTTGTATCTGCAAGAACAAAACTCTGGGTGCCATTGCAAGGGGCTGATCAGATTTGAGAGTTGCGTTTTAATTAGCCGGCAGTATGTACCAGTTTGTCAGTTAAAAAAATTGTCAGCTTCTGAATTTGATTAGATCCCTTTAACATTACAAATATGGTAAGTTCTTGCAAATTCTGGTTTCTCGGAAATCAAAATTTGCTATTTTGTCAAATGTTACAATTTCACTGATAAAATATCTACTGCTTATGACTGTTTTAGAATTAATTCCACCCCTGCCTGTCTGCTTCTTCCAATGGCTTAGGCAGGGGTCACATTTGCAAGATTCACATGCATTTTCATGCTTCCCTGTGGAGATTTGGATATATTTATTGAGGACGTATCCAGACACACAGAAAACACTTGACGTGTGTCTGGATACGTCCTCAATAAATATATCGATTCATCGATTTTGGAGACATTGGTGCGGACCTTCCTTCCTTTCTTATCCTGATTACCTGGGCCCGGCTGCCTGTGTTCCTGCACTGTCTGCCACGGTACAGTGGAGCGGTATCCTTTGCCTGTTTCTCCTGTGGAGATTTGCAACAAAGTGGGGGTAATGGTTGTTTTTTTGTTTTTTTTTTGCACCCCATGTGCAATTCCCTATCGCCAACAGTCAGCTGCTGTAAGTCAAATGTGCCAAGATAAAATTAATGGTCTGTGGAAAAACAGCCATTTTCCACAGACTCCCTGCCTAAAGGTTCATACACACATCAGACCATAGTCTTTGGAAAATGAAAGATCACAGACCAGTTTTACCCCCTTCCATGTAGTATGAGAGCCATACCTTCACAGTCTTTTCTATGGAGCGGAACTCCCCATCAGAAAAAAAATCTTTGCAAGATGCTGCACACACAGATGCTGTACAGACACAAAAGATCAGTATCTGCAAAAGATCTGTTCCTGCCAAAGATCTGTTCCTGCAAATTGCATTCATAGTCTATGAGATCTGCAGATCATCATACACACCTTGTTTAACAGACATTCATCTGCAGATCAGATCCACCAGGATGGATTTTCAGATCGGCAAACGATTGTCTGATCTGCAAATGAATGTCAGTTAAACAAGGTGTGTATGATGATCTGCAGATCTCATAGACTATGAATGCATTTTGCAGGAACAGATCTTTTGCAGATACTGATCTTTTCAATGTCTACAGCATGTTTGTGTGCAGCATCTTGCAAAGATTTCTATCTGATGTGGAGTTCAGCTCCATAGAATAGACTGTGTAGGTATGGCTCTCATACTACATGGAAGGGGGTAAAATTGGTCTGTGATCTTTCATTTTCCAAAGACTATGGTCTGATGTGTGTATGTGGCCTAAGACACTTCAATCAAGTGTGCAGGTCAGGGCGTTTGAATCCACAGGGGCATTTTTAATACTGGTACCAAGAAAACAGGAGCAAAATGTAAGCAATCAGTTAAGTTCCTTCTTCGATTAGGTGAAACCCGATTGGCTGTTCTATGTAACTGCTCAAGCAGTATCATATAGAATGGGCTGTACAGTCAAGGTACTAAAGGGAAAAAAAAAATCTGACCTTCCTGTCCTGCATAGGCTTTGAGTAGAAATATATTTTGTGTCGCATTTCTTGTATGTGGGAAAATACTGTACATAGTTGAGTATGTTAAATGTGGAATTGTCCGTATATTTAGAAAGGATTAGGTCTAAAGTATATTCATAGATCACTTTTTCCTTCCTGGTTTCAAAGAGTCATTATCCTCCTGCTGTGCCTTACAATAGTAATACTATGAAAGACTATTGTTAAACCCAGTGGCAGGCTGTATTAAGTGGTTTGACGTAAATGGCCCCAACGTTTGAACTGAAATATGTCAAGTTGTAGCAGCCTGAGAACCTGTATTTGTACACATTCCTGAATGTTTTCATCCTTGTGTCAAAAGAGACACGTATATTATGGAGGAGTCTCAGTACATGCTGCTTTTACTTTTACACAGTGTTGTTCTGATGTTTTAGAAGTTCTTAAGTCTCATATACATTTAATATTTTGGGGGGACTGAAATGGTTTTAGTGATTGGCAGTCACTCTACAGACTAGCTTCTCCGCTCCCTGCAGAACTGCTTAATCTCCCCTACTGTGTGTAGCTTTAGATTTGAGGCATAAGAAAATATGTACTGTTTTAACCCATTTAGGACTGACCACTCTGGCCCCCTGCCCTTCACTGTATAACCCTGGTGATCTAGTGGTCTCCATTCCCTAAATTTCCCCTCTGGGGGTCTAGTGTCCCCCTTCTTTTCTCCCCCTCACCCCTTCCCACTGCAGAGATCGGGAGCAGTATAACTCGGCTTCCTCCTCTCTCCAGCGGCGAGCAGCTGTGACTGGCAATTACGGCAGCCAGCCCCGTACTGACACATCATAAAGCCAGGACCCATACTTTGTCAGTACAGGGCTGGATGCCAGGAACGGTCAGGAGCTGCGATCCTTGGTGGTATGCAGAACGTGAGTAAAGCTTGTTTACAAATTGATCACTACAATCACCTGCGATCGTAGTGATCAGGAGCCACTCGGCACGGCTCCTGATTAATGCCAGGAGATTACGCTGTCAATTGATAGCTTGATTTCCGGTCCCGTGTGCGCACAATCGCGGTGGGAACGCACGGACCGCATAGTGTGAAATCTACGTCGTGTCAGAGGCTTACAGCCACAAGCATGACGTAGATTTAAACTACGTCGGTCCGCAAAGGGTTAGGCTTCATTTCTATGCAGCGCAGAGCCCGTGCATCATTCCCGGCAGGGGCGGAGCTTCCTATCCCATTCATTATGGGATGGGTTCGCGGGGCTGAAGCACCTCGAAATGCAGGAAACCATGCGTGGCGATTCAGCAATCTATGCACTGTCTGCTGCCCCTGTGATCGCGTTTCCATAAGCGTGCCTGAAAGCGTGCTACATGGAAACGAGCCCATAAAAGCAAAACGGTTTACTAAAACAAAAAGCTGCATCAACCAACAGTGTGTTTTTAGTTGTAGTCAGTGCAATGGCAGAATGTTATTGTTTAACGCAGTTACTGGAACATTTCTCTCTTCTCTAAAAGTGCCCATACACTCATTAATTTTCTCATTTGATTCCTTGCAGACTGGATTCATCTGCTGGGAGTCAATTCCCCAAAATGTCAGATCGATTGAAAGTATCGATCGGACAGGAAGGAAAATGTAAAACAATTGGGGGCGGGGCAAGAACATTAGCTTTGGACTGCATTGAACAGTGCAATGCTGCAGTTCAATCGATTTTCAATAGATTCCTGCTGGACTGCATTGGAAATTGATGTGCAGTGTGTGATAGGAATCGATTCCTTCTGAATCTATTCTTTCCAGAAAGGAATTAATCATTTTGGAACATTGGGTGGAAATCTATGTGTTTGGCCAGCTTATTAGTTTATTTCTAAGTAAAATCCAGAGAGCAGTGATGTACAGAAAGACACAGCAGGCACTCATATAATTGTTGATTCACTACTGGTGCTCTTTGCTTTGTTTTTCTCATGTGTCCCTGGTGCTAGGCCAGAACTGCAGTGATAAGCCTGGGGAATTATTGTGTGATGAGGGAATTTCAAGAACAACATGTGACCCTTGTCATGCAAAACTGGTTCTAAACCCTCCCCCTGTGAATTACAGTTTTATTGCAGCCTCTATACCACTTGGGAAGATTCCTATTCTCTGTGTATCTGAGGATGAGAAATGAGGGAAAACTCACAATCTGATGCAACAGTAATGCTGGGAATACACGGTTCGTTTTTGCCTTCGTTTAAACCTTCGTTTCGATTGTGCCTTTTGTCCTTTTCGATCCCGAAATAATCGGTCATACGGTTAATATCACCACCCACGGTTTCGTTTTTTTTTTCGATTCTGATGGTTTCGTTTTTCCAATGATCGAAGGCTGCAAAGAAACGAAACGAAAATCCCTTTTTACAGGGACGGACTAGCATAAACGAATATATAATCGATCTGAACAGCCATCAAGCCTACCAATGGCTCGATTAGATGGATAAAGAGAGATAATATCAAACATGTTCGATCACTAGTCGTTCGTTTTTGGGGTCTATTAATCGAAACTATAATGAGATTATGACTATTTTCACATACGTTTTCAACACTCGATTCGTTTACCGAACGAATCGAAGGTTTAAACGAAGGCAAAAACGAACCGTGTATTCCCAGCATAAGAGTGACAGAGCTGCCAAGTCTCTCAAATAATAAAAGCAGAACTCCTCATTAAAGAGACACTGAAGCGGTAAAAACATGTATTATTTGGTTGTGTAGTTCGGATAATTACTAGAACATTAGTAGCAAAGAAAATATTCTCATATTTTTATTTTCAGTTATATAGTTTTTTTATAACCTTGCATCATTCTCTAATATTTGCGTTTTACACACTATTCAGCACTCTAAATGATTTTACAGAGCAGGCTAGTGAACTTTCGAACTGTCCGCTGCAGGGAAAAAAACAATACAGTGACTGACACTTGTGATAATAAGCTTTAGAAGACAGAGATGTCTGCGACTTTGGAAGTCGTGGAGCTCAGCGGCTCTTTTGCATAGATAATTGGAGTTTCTTAACTCTTCCTGTACTGTAAACAATATTAGACTTATGTCTGTGCTCCTGATGTTTTATTTCATAGCTGTACTAAACAACCAATTCATTATATCATACATTTTTTCACTCCAGTGTTTCTTTAAAGCCCATTTTCAGGAAGTGTGCGTGTCGAGGAAGATTTATTTGGCAACTGTGCATGCTATATGAAAAAAATATCATCAGGCGTGTGAATACTTGCCTGGCCCACTGTGGAAGTAGATGCCCATGCCGGTTTTCTCACAATGATCTCTGCATTGATTCAAAACTTGTTAGCTTTTTATTACCTACTGTAAGTGACAGTGGGACAAATGTACATCTTACATGAATGCATATGCGTGGATTTCAAATTTAAAGCCCCATCTACACGATACGATTATTTGTACGATTCGATTACGATTCTATTTACGATCTGATTAAATCCAACATGTCCGATCGGGATTCGATTCAATTCGATTTGCCATTGCAAAACAATGGCGAATTGAATTTAATCGAATCCCAATCGGACATGTTGGATTTAATCAGATCGTAAATAGAATCGTAATCGAATCGTACAAATAATCGTATCGTGTAGATGGGGCTTTAAATTTGAAATCCATGCATATGCATTCATGTAAGATGTACATTTGTCCCACTGTCACTTACAATGGTAATAAAAATTTAACAAGTTTTGAACTAGACCATCTCCTTATGTGTGGACTCTGAGGCATTCCTTTTATTTTTAAAAGCACTCCCTGGATGGCAGTGGTGCACATGGAAAGTAGGGCATCGGTACTGCTGGAGGGTACTGCAATCACCGCTGGAACAGAAAAGGTAAGATATATTGATCCTTGCTGCCCGTGGTCAAATGTTACCCTCAAAGGAGACAGTCAATAGGAGGGGGGACATCAGAGTAAACAAGCAGCGTGATGTCTGCCATCTTGTAACCCGGGTGTCTGGCTCCATGCTGCCTCTTACTGGCCCTGCACTGCCTTCCATCAAAACACACATGCAGCATGGAGGGGGATGCCGAAGGCTACATTGCTGCAGTGCAGGAAGGTACCGACTGGATATGAGGTCATGGCACCTGGCAGCCCCCGCTCTCCCCCAGAAATCTCGCCAGCAGTCATGGCCACAAAGGCCCTGCAGCCATCACTGACCCCCAGCGCATCCTTGTCAGCCAGCACCACCGAGGTAAGGTCAGCCACCACCTTCCTCCCACCAACTGGGGAAGAGGCTGCTGGGTTACCAGACACTTTTGTTCCGAAGACGTCCAAACTACTGCTGCATGTCAGAAAATCTTGATGGATTTAGAAACATATATTTTATTTCCCAAACAACCCTTAGTGAATTGAGGCCAATGTAATTAATAGCTGCATGCGGTATTAAGATCCTCTGGCATATAAGCCATACATACAGTACATGAGCAATTGAAGGAATAGTGAATTTTAGTTTACTGAAGCGACATGATTAAGTGTGTTGTGCTTTTTCCCTTCTTGCAGATTATGAGTTCTGTGTCACCAGGGCAGGATCTTGTGCCGTTACATCAGGAACAGAAGCTCACCAGTCTTCCCAATGACTATGTACCTCTCCAATTCCAAGGTCTTCTCTATAAACCAGAGATGTGCAGAAAGAATTGTGGGTTCTATGGGAACCCAGCCTGGCATGGCTATTGCTCCCGATGCTGGATCCAGAAGAGACAGCAGACTCAGCCCCTTAAAAATGGGTTAGTGCTATTCCTGCAACCAAATTACTGTTTTCTACATTATATTATTATTATTATTTGTATTATATAACATGCAGACTCTTCCTAACTGCTTCTATTGGTGGAATGTTTTGTATGTAGTCATTGTGTTCTACTGAATAAATACCACATCTCTAAGCACAGCTAGATACTACAATCAGGGCCGGATTTGTACTTCTTACCGCCCAAGGCCGACTATAACCAGCCGCCCCAACCGAAACCGTATCCTACCACCTCTCTCCACACACACCAATCCAAAAATTTTTGGGCCGATGGTGTCCACTATTGGGGCTAGTGCTGAGGTCTCCATGGCAACGTGAAGTGAATCAATCATGTCACACGGGGGAACTGGTCAATCAAGCGATGGGCGTGGTGGGAGCCTTCCACCACACACACATAGTCAAAAGTGGCTCACAATTGGACATTGGGTGGGGTCAGCAACACGTAAAAGTGAGTCCTGTACCCACTGCTGTCTCCAGGGTAACAGCGCTGGCCAATCAATAATTAAGAAATGGGTACTGTCTGTGAGAGGCTGCCTTCTGTATTCTGTACTATTTGCTGGTGCTGCCCCTGGCCCCTTCATCCCCCACACCAAGTGTGTGAGACCCGGCCTTCTGTAACTGCCTGGAGCTGCTGCTATGTCATTGGACAAGGTCTGGCTTTTTGCTAGTCACACACTGTTCACAAACGTTTGGTTAACGGACTGCAGCTGCCTGTAGCACAGCACAGGCAGATGCCAGCTGGTACTAATAGTGCAATTATCTTGACCACTTTCATTTGTTTGGACACTTGCAAATAATGCCCTGCAAATAATGCCCACTGTCTGCAGGCCGCCCCTTGTTTATCTGGTGCCCTAGGCCATGGCCTATGTGGCCTTGCCAGAAATCCGGCCATGACTACAATGTCTCCTTGTAGTGTGCATATCTGCAGCACGAATGTCTAGAATTGCTTCTTTCCATAGAGTTGCTGTTCAGCTGTTTGAACAGCAATGTTTGTCACCTAGCTTCATATAATCACACAGTACTTTGCATCCTCAGACTATAACGTAGGTTACCTGTTTGCATATTTTATCAATTCTGCCCACATGATTTGCGTTCTTTTTATGAAGGTCATACAGTTTTAGGCCTCTTGCACACTGCAAGCAATTCAGATTCAGATTCCGCTTTTTAATCAGTTTTTACCTCCGATTCAGATTCAGATTTGCAGTGTGCAAGGAGCAAACTGCAAATTTGAATCTGAATCGGAAGTAAAAACAGATTAAAAAGCGGAATCTGAATCTGAATTGCTTGCAGTGTGCAAGAGGCCTTACAGAGTCCATATATCGTATCGGGTAAAATCCAGGGAAGGTTATTTAGTTTATCAGGCTTGATGGAACCAGTTTAGTGGGAGGCGCAAGTCCACTCATGGAATGAATCAAATAGTTCTGTAACATTTTTTTCCTCACACTTGCAATATAACTGGCCATAGTTTGTAAAAGTGAAACTCCATTTTTGGTCAGAAATTAGAAAACCCTTCAAGTTGACATCTAAACATTGTTAAAATGAATATCAAAAATTAAAGCGACAGTTATATGGAGGCTGCAACATTTATTTCCTTTTAAGCAATACCGGTGGCCTGGCAATCCTGCTGATCCTCTGCCTCCAATGCTTGGGTACACACAATAAATTTTCTGACAGATTTACTGTCAGATCAACTATTTCCAACAGGTCCGATCTGATTTCGGATTGATGTTCTGATCAACTTTCCATAGAAGTGAATGGAAAATTGATCAGAAATCAGATAGGACCTGTTGGAAATAGTTGACCTGACAGTAAATCTGTCAGAAAATTGTATTGTGTGTACCTAGCATTATACTTTTAGCCATAGACCCTGAACAAGCATGCAGCAGATCAAGCTTTTCTGGCATTGTCAGATCTGACAAGATTCACTGCATGCTTGTTTCAGGTGTGTAATTCAGACACTACTGCAGCCAAATAGATCAGCAGGGCTGCCAGGCAACTGGTATTGTTTAAAAGGAAATAAATGTGACAGCCTCCATATTCTTCTCACTTCAGTTGTCCTATAAAGCTGCTGCCAATCATTTAATAAGTGCATGTGTGTATTTGAGGATGGGGGAAGGGTAATAGCAATTGTTACTGTTCTGCATTGTTACTCATGCAGGAAGAGGAAAATATTTGCATGGTCTATAGTACGGGAATACACAATGAGTGTTTTTTTTTGGCAGATAGATAGCTCGATAGATAATTTCTGACGGGTCCAATCTGACTTCAATAGTTTTTCTGATCGATTTCCTCATAGAAGTGAATGGAAGCCAATCAGAAAATTGAGTGTCCAGTTAATCTGCCCAAAAACTCATCATGTATTTCCCAGCATTACAAAGTCAGTTTTGGAAATATATGTAGCTGGCTGCAAAATGAAACAGGTAATTGTTTAACGCTTAGGCTACTTTCCCACCAAGACGTTGCGTTTTAGGGGACGTTATGGTCGCATAACGTGCCCCTAAAGCAATGCATGGTGGTGTTGGAGGTGGACGTCAGATTGAGCTGCGTTGTGCAGCTCTCAAAGCAGCTGCTCCAGGTTAGTGATAGGAAGTCCGGATCTTTTTAAGGATTTGGATCATTTGAATCGGATCATTGAAAAGATCCGGATCTTTGAACCAAATCATTTGAATCATTTTACTAGGGAAGCAGACTGGGTGAAATGACTAGCAGGACAGGACTTTCCCTGCACTGTACATTCTGTATGTTCCTGTTCCTTCCAGACAGACATCCACTAATCTTTCATTGTGGTGATCCGGATGATTCGACTCACAAAAAAGATCCAGATCAAATGAACGATTCGTTCATGATCCGGACATCACTACAGTCCCACCACGAGTCTCCACAGTGCAGTTAATATTAATTAGCCATGTGGCTGGCCGCCTCCAACATTACTGAGCATGTGCAAACAGTCTAACGTGGCTTAGCCCAGTATAGTGTACAGCATGCAGCACTTTGTTTAAACTATGTAACGCGACGTGTGCACTGTGAACAGATTGATTGATTTTACAATGCTGTAAGTTAGGCTGTGTTACTGGCTGCTGTAACGTGGGACTTTAACATCCCACTGTGAAACTAGCCTGAAAGGACAACTCCAGCGAAAAAGTGAGTAGTTAAAATCTGACAGAGCTGACAGGTTTTGGACCAGTCCATCTCCTCATGGGAGAATCTCATGGTTTTCTTTGTTGTTGAGAGTATTGAGAGCATGCTTAGTCCAACTGCCAAAGATTGTGCAAGTGAGTAGGGGGGCTGGCTGGTATCTAACAATTTTAGCAGAAAAACGTGAGAATCGCCCATGAGGAGATGGGCTAGTCCAAAGCCTGTCAGTTCTTATTTTAACTGCTTACTATTTTTTGCTGGAGTGGTCCTTTAAATTACAAAAAATGAACATCACTGATTCAAGTTCATTGCATTTACTTTTAAGCGATAATGAAGTTTTATTTTGTAGCAAATTATATTGGAAAGGAGAGGCCCAAACATGGCTAAAGAAAATTGTTGAACAGTCTTGAAGGGTAGGATTGTGTGCCTTGTACTCATGCTAAAGAAAAAAAAAGAAAGATTCCAATATTATGACCCCTGAATTGCAGGAAGGGCCCTCCCTCTGTTTTATAAATGTTTAGGAGAAGGGGGCTGAAGGCCTGCCCACTCCAGCTAGTTAAGCCTGCTGGTTGCTCCTTTGCTCTTAACATCCAGAGTGAGGGCTGGCGCACACCAAGAGCGGTTCTGATCATTTTTAAAAACGCTTGCTGTTTGAAAACTGCTTGGCTAATGTATTTAAATGGGATGGTGCACACCAGAGCGGTTCGTTTTTTCCCCAAACGCAAACTTGGGTACTGCAGCATTTTTGCCGATTTTCTGAGGCGATTCTGCCTCTGTTAAGTGTAGGAAAGTGGAAAATCGCTCTCCAAAGCGCTAGATCAAAGCGATTTTCGAAGTGTTTTTGTTACAGAAGCTGTTCAGTTACAGCTTTACTGTAACAAAATATAACATTTGCTACACCAAAACGCTAGACATATGTAGAAAACCACTTTGCACATGCCTGGAATCGATCTAAAAAAACGCTTCAAAAAACGCTAGTGTTTGCGGATACGCTAGTGTTTGCGGATACGCAAGTGTTTTTTGGTGTGAACCAAATCCACATTTCTATCCTAGTCCATTCAAGGAACCTGGAGCTTTTGATTAGTTTTTAAAGGAAAAAGAAAATCATATGAAGCTTGCTGATTCCTTACAAGAGTCTCTCGAGTAAAGGTGCATACACACATCAGACTATAGTCTTTGGAAAATGAAAGATCACAGACCAATCTTACCACCTTCCATGTAGTATGAGAGCCATACCTTTACAAAATTTAAAAACAATGGTGCATGAGCCAGCCTGGGGCCCCGGGAACTCTCACTGCCCGGGGCCCCAGAACCAGCATCCAACACCATATGTGAGCACAGCCAAACTCTTGGAGCTGCCACCCCCAAGGCCTGTCTCCTACTGCTCTACAACTTACCAAACACACAATTGGAGAAACTCACTCCCAAACAGTTCTCTGCTGCTTTATAAAGCCTGCAGGCTGCTTATAAGCCAATGAGAAATGCACACATATGTAACACCTAGCTTGCAGTGATTATTCAAACAGAAGCTGAGCAAGTCAGCCAGTCAGTTGGAGAGGGCTTCAGTTGCATATAGACAATGGCTATATGACCAGCAGGGGGCACCAGCGTGCAGGATATTCCCTCTCATCTGGGGGGCAGATGAGAGGGAATATCCTGCACGCTGGTGCCCCCTGCTGGTCATATAGCCATTGTCTATATGCAACTGAAGCCCTCTCCAACTGACTGGCTGACTTGCTCAGCTTCTGTTTGAATAATCACTGCAAGCTAGGTGTTACATATGTGTGCATTTCTCATTGGCTTATAAGCAGCCTGCAGGCTTTATAAAGCAGCAGAGAACTGTTTGGGAGTGAGTTTCTCCAATTGTGTGTTTGGTAAGCTATACCTTTACAGTCTTTTCTATGGAGCTGAACTCCCCATCAGAAAAAAATATTTGCAAGATGCTGCACACACAAACATGCTGCACACACTCAAAAGATCTGTAGCTGCAAAAGATCTGTTCCTGCCAAAAATCCATTCCTGCAAATTGCAATGATAGTCTATGAGATCTGCAGATCATCATACACACATGATTTAACTGACATTCATCTGCAGAGCAGATCCACCAGGATGGATTTTCAGATCTGCGGATGATTGCTTGATCTACAGATGAATGTCAGTTAAATCATGTGTGTGTGTTATGATCTGCAGATCTCATAGACTATCATTACAATTTGCAGGAATGGATTTTTGGCAGGAACAGATCTTTTGCAGATACTGATCTTTTGTGTCTGTACAGCATCTGTGTGTGCAGCATCTTGCAAAGATTTTTTTCTGATGTGGATTTCAGCTCCATAGAAAAGACTGTGAAGGTATGGCTCTCATACTACATGGTGGTAAGATTGGTCTGTGATCTTTCATTTTCCAAAGACTATAGTCTGATGTGTGTATGCACCTTAAAGAAAACCTATACTGAAAATTAAAAGTCAAAATAAACATACACAACTCATACTTGCCTCCCGTGCAGTCTACTCCTCAATCTATTTTTCCTCTCCTGCGTCCTGTTTGTCCACTGTGATCAATAGAATTCTCCGTCCTCCATTTTGAAAATGGCTATTACCCCATAACAGCTTTCTGGTCAGCACACTGTTAAACTGTAACATCACCCACTTGAGCCATAGGGAAACATGGACACATCAGTTCTCCTCTCAGCTGTAACTGACAGCAACTGATATGTAACTGGCAGCAAATGATATATTTCAGTTCTGACAAAATGTTGTCAGAACTGGAAGGGATCACTGTAAGAAGAAAATGGTGAGCTTCATAGAGGAACTGATGGCAAGGTAACTATGTAATGTTCATTTGAAGTTACCTCATGTGTTTATTTTAAATAATTGTACTCAGTACAGGTTCTCTTTAAGGATGATCAATGAGATGCAAATCTGAAATTATGCTAATTTTTATGCAAATGTATGCAGTTTGAAAATGGATTAATCAGTTTAAACCCAGGTTTAAATTGATTGGTCCATTTTCAAGCTGCATATATTTGCATAAGAATTTTGCATACATTTGCATCAACTTGGAATAATTTGCATATATGTGATCATCCCTACTCTTGAGCTGCTATAGTAAATTCATTATTTTGGATACCCAGTTTTATGTCAATTTTCCTGGTGTCAGCATCAGAACCACTTCCTAAGCCCCATCCTCCCAGTGAAACTTAGCCTAGGCTGTTTACCTATGCGGAATTCTCCCCCCAGAGCATTCTGTAAGAACACGTATATTTGGATCAGGTCGTTTGTAAACACTGCTGATTGAATGCTTCTTTCAGTTTCAGGCATCATAGTGCACATCTTCTATGTAAGTCTGATGGCGATACAGCTCACCAACATTATATTGGAAAGGAAGTTTATAAAAGCAGTAATATAAACAGAAGTCAGTCTGCCGTCCTTCCAAATGAAGACCAAACTGCAAACAGTAAGTTACTATTTTATTTATCTACTCTACCAAAAACCGTCCAATAGCCATTCATGCAATATTATAAATTACATTATGTAATCTGTTTTGGATAACTGAAATTTAAAGGGCAACTGAAGTGAGAAGACTATGGAGGCTGCCATGTTTATTTACTTTTAACCTCCTTGGCGGTAATCCCGACCTAGGGTCGGGGCGGAAAACCGCGGCTCAGAGCGGTAATCCCGACCTCTGCTCGGGGTAGCCGTCGGGTCTGTGCAGAGTATAGCGCGCAGCAGGCGGTTTTACACACCTCCCTGGGGATCCTGACGTCGGCCGCCATTCGTATTCCTCTCCTCCGGGGTTCTGCTACTGCTGGTGAGATCGCCGGCTGGCGTCATGACGACAGCCCGCAATTTCGCTTTACAGTTGCAGCACCACCCGGAGGATGGAGGCATGACTGCAGCGCTGGAGCCAGGGAGGTGAGTGATTGCAGAACTACTGCAGATCTCCCTGGCACTGGCAGCATGATTTTTTTCCAGGTTTTAGGGTCTGAAAGGGTGCAAAAAATTGCACCGCTTTTAGACCCTAAAACCCGAAAAAAAATCATACCGCCCAGGGGGTTAAACAATACCAATTGCCTGGCAGCCCTGCTGGTCTGTTTGGCTGCAGAAGTGTCTGAATAACACCAGAAACAATATAGCAATAAGGGAACAGAGGCGCCAGCAGGATAAAAGTGGCTAAAACTTTTAAAATTCGCTTGGAGGAAGCGATGGACTTACCCTCCAGTTAGCAGACACGAAAGACTGTATAAATAGAAGTACATTTATTGAAAAGTACCCCAAAAAGGTGCAACGCGTTTCGCAGGCAGCGCCTGCTTCATCAGGCAGTAATATGGGGACAAACTGTTGACAAGAGACAAATATACATTGCTATAGAAAATTCTGCATTGGGCATTAGATAACACATATGTGAGATTATAATAAAACCGCATCTCCATGTATTGCGGGAAAAGAAATCGGTGGTAGTAGGATAGGATGACAACTGTAATATGCATCAGTTTGGAGATAAATCATGCTCCCAAAATGCACTAAAACATTGGTGCCTTCATAATTATATGAGAAGTAGCAAATTTGCTATTCTTCTTTTTTCTTTTACTCCCATTGCCCACTCGCTACACATAGTCATGTCACTTGCAACCATATTAAATTCACTGTTTTTCAGCCTTTGTTTATATGTTATTTTGGAATGGTTTTAGCATTATTGCAACTATTCGTTCCAATGGTAACTTTTAATACACTGACCTTTGGGGCGTTTTTAGTGCATGACAAAGTTCTGCCCCAGTGTTCACTCAAATTTGCTACTTCTCATATAATTATGAAGGCACCAATGTTTTAGTGCATTTTGGGAGCATGATTTATCTCCAAACTGATGCATATTACAGTTGTCATCCTATCCTACTACCACCGATTTCTTTTCCCGCAATACATGGAGATGTTGTTTTATTATAATCTCACATATGTGTTATCTAATACCCAATGCAGAATTTGCTATAGCAATGTTTATTTGTTTCTTGTCAACAGTTTGTCCCCATATTACTGCCTGATGAAGCGGGTGCTGCCTGCGAAACGCGTTGCACCTTTTTGGGGTAATTTTCAATAAATGTACTTCTATTTATACAGACAGTCTTTTGTGTCTGCTTACTGGAGGTAAGTCCACCGCTTCCTCCAAGCAAATTTTAAATGTTTTAGCCACTTTTATCCTGCTGGCACCTCTGTTCCCTTATTGCTATATTGTGTCCACCCTTGGAGGGGTGACCTACCCCCTTTTTCCGATCTACAGAGAGCGACTTCTTATTCCTGAGTGAGGACAGGTTTAATCTCCTCACCTGCTGATACAGTGGTTGCCTATGTGGTAACCCATGTTTGTGAGTATACTCATGTCACGTTTTATTGTATTAATTTGTTATCAACATACTACACTATATTGGGCTCTCGGTCTCTCTTCTTTTTACACCAGAAACAAGCATGCCGCTAATATGTCAGATCTGACAATGTCAGAAACGTCTGGTCTGCTGAATGCTTGTTCAGGGTCTATGGCCCAAAGTATTAGCGGCAGAGGGTCAGCAGGGCTGACAGGCAACTGGTATTGCTTAAAAGGAAATAAACATGGCAGCCTCCATATGCCTCTCTCTTCAGTTGTCCTTTAATTACTATTATTACTAGTCACTCATTTCAGCTTCCTCTGAGAGACTGCGACAAACACCCACCTGCTTTCTTGTGAATCATGATAAGCTTCTGAGCTTTTGCTGTGACTATATTGCTTTTTATGTAGTTTGTGATATACATACTTCTGGCAATTTGAGTACATTTGTGTTGTAACCAGTGTAAACATCTTGTGTAATTCAGTTATCGATGCATTTAAAAAGATTACATTTTTATGTACAGGTAGATTTAATGTATCTCCTTTGCAGGGACTCACAGACTGAGGTGGGTAGAATGGGGAATGGTTGTATCACTTTTAGATAGTGGGCACCAATCCAAAATATACACTTTATTCCAATCCAATTACAACATCAACAGCAAAGCTGCAAGTGAGGAATTACAGAGCGATAGGCCCAACAGCCGTTCTGTGCACCCAAGTCCCCCACCCCCACCTTGTCAGCAGCCACTAAAGTTACTTCCCGCCTTTTGGAATATTTAATATAATTTAATATTCTGCATTGCTATCAGTGCCTGTATGGCTAGCTCAGTTGTAAATTAATTGCAATCTGTGTGATATTGCATCATGAGAGTATGCAGTTTGGTGTCAGTGTATGGCGGCACCCCCCTCCAAGTAGTTAATGACTGCCCCACCTACCTCTCCAGCAACCCCTCCTCCAAATAGTCAGTGACTCCCACATTAGGCAGCATTACTCCCTCCAAAATACCAGTGACCCCTCCATTAGGGAATGCACCCCCCCTCCCCCCCCCCCCCCCCGAAAGTATAAAGAGTAAATCTTTTAGGGCACATAGACATTTCCCCATATGGGGACTGCAGTTACTAACAACCCCTTTAATTATGCAGCATCACCTCAGCAATCAGTCCAGATTGTAAGTGACCCCTATTAGCTCGACATTTCCTTACCTATCCAGGCAAAGGCGCATTGATCCATCACTCCACCCGGATTCCTCTGAGGTCAACTTTAACCACGGCTGCTGGGACTAAAGGTTACCTGCAGCTGCATTGTATATCAATGTGTGGTTGCATTTCCTGATGGCAATGCACAATGGATGGGGATGCGGCAACCCTGGTAGGTGCCCGAGGTGCACCAGGGAGATGTGGCACCCAATTTGGGAACCCCCGGTATAAGGAATTGTTGTAACTGCCATAGGGAAGGACAGATCTCCATGCAGCACAGGAATCTGCATGGTAGCTAACAGACCATCAGCTAAAGACTGCTAGTTGTGGCTGAAGTATTGCAAGCTGTGGTTAAGGGAACAGCCTTGCGCTACCCCTAAAGTAATACTTCTTTCACTTCTCTGAACATTGTCAGGTCTCGTCTCCACTGGCTTGTTGCCAAGGCTGGGCTTGACATAAATTTTGATTACCTTATTTTAGGACTGCATTATGGAAAATAGTATGACATGCTTTTACAGAAATGTGTTCATGAGATTGTACAGAAAGTTGGAACTAGATTTCATGAAATTATTTTTCTACAGATTATGGGCCTCTTCTTTCGAGCTCCAGACTTCTTTCCCTGGGTAAGGGTAATTTTACAGACTTCCTCAAAGCCCTTCAGAAACCTGATGCTAAAGAGTTACAGATACATTGCACTACTTTCATTCAGAGGATGCAAAATGCAAAGGTGAGTCTTGCACTTGAAAAATAAAACTCACACTAATGGTGGCCATACACGGTACAATAAAAACGTTCGATTTTCCCATTTATTCGATCTAAATGATCGAATTGAATGAAAGTTCAAAATTTATTTTTTTTTCGATCAAGAAATTCGAACGATTATCCAGTTTTTTTTCGGGAAAAATGATCGGACATGCTGGAAAAATCTTTATATTCGATCTAACTGAATAATCGAACTAAATTATCTAATTGAAAAATCGTACCATGTATGGCCACCTTTAGACTAAGGTTGCTTTTAAATATATACTCTGATTCTTCTTGAGTTTTTTTTTTTTTTTTATTTGGAAAGGTCCAGTTTACATGTGCCAACAAGGGTCATACACATAATTCACAGCTGTACATTAAACCCTAAGGTACTTGTGAGATACTGAAGTATACAGTATCTCACACAAGTGAGTACACCTCTCACATTTTGTAAATATGTTGTGATAGCTTTTCATGGGACAATACTGAAGATATGACACTTTGATACAATGTAAAGTAGTCAGAGTACAGCTTGTCTAATAGAGTAAATTTGCTGTCCAATAAAAATAACAACACACAGCCATTTATGTTTAAACCACTGCTAAAAGATACTGCTACACGTGAATTTAAAAAATGTTCTTAGTCTTGTCAAGGGCCCTTGTGATTTGGGCTATGTCAGACAAACCTCATGGGTGATACGCACAAGACTGACTGAGAATAGGCGTTCTAGCCTCTCATACATCCCAGGGAAATCTAGGGAGTAAATGGGACTCACAAAGTCAATGACGTCACATGGTGTTTGCTGGAAACTATTCCATGTCAGAACAGAATCAACCCCAATAAGTTACTGCATCAGTAGGCACTATCCCAAACTAACACACTAAGGACTTTAAAACCAATGGGTTTGAATAATGCATTTTCACCAGTATCCTGTTTCCTTGTGTGGGATGTACCAGTCTCTGCATACTTTATATCCCTTTTGACACACTAGATTGATAAAAGGTACCTTCTTGCTGCCTTTTTTACACCTAGTCGTGAGATAGTTCATATAATAGTCCAAGGCTCTCCCTTAAATTGCAGTGTCTCCCCTTCTGGTTTACTTTTGCAGTTGGTTTTCTGTGTTCATTCGCTGTGGTGTTAGCACTTACTTACCCGAAACATGCTATTCTATGCTGTGATACTTCTTTTTTTTTTTTTAACCAATAAATGAAGTTAGAGGCGCACATTGTTTTCTTCTGGTATGTTGACTATGGCTGATTTAGGATCTGGATGGCTGTCTGTGATTATACTCACTATGTGGTCTTGTATTTACCACATCTGATAGTTCTGTATACATGGCTGAGCAGAG